>NW_023416312.1:95043724-95643724 GCF_014176215.1 Rousettus aegyptiacus | reverse complement strand
TACAGATGAAGCTTTGGCCACTCACTTCCTGTTATGCAGCCCAATTCCTAACAGGCCACATATGGTCTGAGGCTCTAGGGTTTGGTGACATCTGCTCTAGGTTATCTTCTGCAATGGTGTGCTCTCTGGGATCCCTCCAGGATAGACTGATCCCCAATTTCGAGTACCTTAGCCTCCAGCCCTTGTCTAATAGTGCTAGCTTTAACCTGGGGTAAAACACAGGTTGCTACAAATTCTCTCAGTAGTGTCTGGCCTGGCCTTCTTTCTATCTTTCAGAAAGCTTTCCAAACTTCTGGCATATTGATGGCAGATGGCACCCTTCTTGGTTCTCTGGGTTTTCAACCATCATAGAACTTTTGGTCATTTCAATGGGTATTTGAAATGGAGGAGACAATTAAATATTTGCTCAGATAGGCACCATCAGTGGAGGCCTGAATCAAAAGTCTCCAACATATTTAACCTGCTCTCTACCCCTAGTTTTTTCCCTACAAAGAAAATTATTTACAAATTAACTTAAGCAGTATTTCCCTAAGTGTGATGTGAGTACCATCAGCATTACATGAATTGAATGTGGGTGGAACATAGTTGAATATCTATAGATGTATTTAACCTTTGTTCCGTATGTATTTATTTTAAAAGTGTACAAAAATATGTATACCACTAGTATATCAAAACTACCATGTCATCAAACAATGTCCCTGTTACTGCAACCCTGGGAGCAACTGTCCTCCTCTCCTGTCTCCGCCAGCACCCAGGTCTTCTCCGATCTTCCTCTCCATCCTATTAGGCTCTAGCCTCTTTTCCCGTCCCCATCACTTTTCTTGTGCAGAATAATTCTGTCCTCTAAGCCTCTAATTTGCATGTGTAAAGTAATTAACATCCTCAGCAAACAAAATATTAGGAGCCAAATTTCTTAAATGGCAGCAAGAAAAGGTAAAGAGCCAATTATATTTGCCCGTCACAAAGAATTTTAATTTTTTAAATGTCCCTGTTAGAAAAAAAAATACTAAAAATCTAACTATATTTCAAAGAGAAGAAAATAGACTCGAAGCTGCAGACTTCATGTGCACGCGACCTGTGCAATCTGCAGATTCTGGTTCTTAGAAGGGCCCCAATTTTGCTTCAGTGTTCCTGAAATTCATAATAAATTTTGAACAAGAATCCCTGCACTTTTGTTTTGCAAATTATGTTGCAGCCTTGCTTTGTAGCAAGGTCTCTTAGATGAGTTCACAGAATGGGAGCAGTAGCTTATGGTATCAGCTTGGAAAGAATTTTGCTTGGGCTTTAGTAAGTTGAAAGTCTACCTAGACTATCGTCTTTCTGGGCTTTGTCCTCAAATAAACCTGAATTTGCATCCTGGCTTTGCCACATACTAGTTGGTGAACTTAAGCAAGTCAGTAAACTTCTCTTTGCCTCAGTTTACTCATCTGCAATATGGTCATAATATTTATTTTGGAGGATTGTGAGGATAAAATAAAGTCATATTTGAAGTACTTAGTACCATGGAAAAGAAGTAAATATTTTCTCACATGTCTTTCATTGTTTATAATTTTATTTTATTTAACACCTACAGCACCTGGTATTCCTAGGTGGTCTCAAATCCAGGTACTAATCAGGCCCAACCCTGCTTAGCTTCCGAGATCAGACAAGATTGGGCATGTTCATAGTGGCATAGCTGTAGACATTGTTTATAATTTTAAATTTAATAACGTTACTTTGTTTTCAGGATATTTTTATAAATAATTCTCTTAATAGCAAATATGACCAATTTTTCATTTATAGCTATGCTACAGTTTCCTTTAAAAATAAATATTTTTGTAAAAAAGTGAGGCAGTTTAAAGAAAATATGAATAACTGGCAGCATTAAGATAACTAAGAGTTGCGAAGGTGATATACGAATGACTGAGTCAGGAGAAAGATCCATCTAGTGAAATCTCAATATTTAAACAAGGTCGCCGAAGCCTAAAGTGACTCATCAAAGGTCACACATTGAGTCAGTGGTAGAATTAAGACAATTGCAGTCTCCTAACTCCTTCAACTACACCACACGCACAAATGATTAAAGCAAGAGCAAGCTGGGTGATTAATGAGGTACGTGGCAGGCAGCCAGACCTTCTATCTATATGTACTGCCTCATCCTCTCCCCACGGATAACAGAGAAATGAAGTATTCTAATATGATGATACAGAAACTAGTCGCCTGGTTTTGTTTATGGAGATAAAGCATTCTGAAAATATTACCTGTTAGTCAGTCTTTATTTCTCCTTTTTTATCTCCCTGAAAAGGATATGCAATAAGGACTGACCCAACTAGTTACAGAGAACTGGTGGAGAAGGTGGGATCAAACTCTCAGTCTCCAGTCTATTAGTTCCCTCATCCAGCGTGCCACTAGTCTATACATCTTCTGCATAAATATAACCTGAAAAACAATGTGGCTTGGGAGTCCAAATGACAATGCAAAGTGGAGATATTTCAGAGTCACCTCAGGTCCCTCAACCTCAATTACCCTTGGTGGCATTAAATCTAAGAGAACTCAGAAGGGTCTGTCTAGGAAGGAGAAGGGGGATTTTAGCTCTAGGACCAGGTCCATGCTTTCACCAAAATATTCCAGGGCCATGGCCAAATTATCTTATTTCTCAGTATATATTAGTTTGCTAAGTTCATTTTAACAAAGCACCATAAATTAGGTGGCTTAAAACAGTGGAAATTTATTGTTTCACAGTTCTAGAAAGTCCAAAATTAGGATGTCAACAGGGTTGGTTAGCCTCTCTCCTTGGCTTGTAGATGGCTGTCTTATCCCTGTGTCTATTCATATAGTCTTTCCTCTATAAATCTCTACTTCTGTGTCCAGATGTCCCTTTTTTATAAGGACACCAGTCATAAGAGCCCACTTTATTTTAACTTAGTTACCTCTATAAAGACTTTATCTCCAAATAATGTCACATTGTGAGGTACTGGGGGTTAAAATTTCAACCTTTTTTGTGTGGGAGAGGGACATAATTCAACTCATAACAGTGTATTTAGTTATATTAAATTAAATCTTTTTAAACAAAAAAAAATGAAATTTAATCTATCCAGTCACATATTACCTCCTGAGGATCTGGGAAATCTGACAATATAAAGAATGAACTATGGGTTATTTTAGGAAAAATATGTTAAACCTATATTGTAAAAGGTCCTTCTGAAAATAAAGAAATAACACTGAATAGCAGAATTCTTTTTTTGTAAGAGTTCTATTTAAAATAAAAATAGAAAAATGAAGAATTCACGGGACCAAGAAAAAGAATAAAATGTATAGTTTTTTAACTTACTTTTTCAGAGAATGAGAAAGCTCTAAGTTTGTAAGGCTCTTGTATTTGTAACTAACATATACAAATACAGTAAAAGTAATTCAGAAATATTTTGATATTTTAGATGAAGAGTAAAAAAAATAATCTGAATAATATGAAGTAATATGGTTTGTAAACCATAATTAAAAAGCATCTTAAAATATTTTTAAAGAGTAGAAATAATATTTTTCTAACTTCTTTAAAATATTTGATAAATTAATACATAGCATATATTTTATTTAATTTTGAATTTCACCACTCACAAAAAGTTATAAACCCATACAGCTGTAACACAACAGATAGAGGTCTCTGTTCCTTTTACTTACAATGCCTCTGCCCAATTTATGACTCCTTCTTTGACTGTTGGAGGACCTTGGTTGGGGGATGGAAGGCCTCTGGGGAGGACAGGGTGGGAGAAATCATTGAGATTATAGGTGGGGATAGTGGAAGACCTTTGGGCTTTAGGCTGGAACTCAAGGGATGGAGGAAGACTTTGAGAAAGTCAATGCCTTTATGCAGATGAGGAAATAGAATCCCACTGTGAGGGGGTTGGGAGAAAGAGTAGGCCATGGGAGGTAAGGTAGAGATGATCCTTTAGAGAATGTCATTTTGAAGCTAAGGAGAACAGGCCACAGAGAATGGAAAGGTATTTGAGTGGAAGGGGGCAAGAAAGAGTTGGAAGAGGAATTGGGAGACTCTGAGTGAAACAAGTGAGGCAGCAAGACCACTTAGTAAGAAGAAAAGAAGACTTTGGGGAGAAAAGGAAGAGTACTTTTGGTGGTAAAGGAGGAAAATGTGGCTGGGAAGAAGGGGAGCCCCTGAAGGACTGAAAGAGACATCTGAGGGGGGGTTGAGTGAAGGCCTAGATGAGGGTAAATAATGAAGAGAAGCGTTTTGACTGATGGGGTGAGGCCTTTGTGAAAAAGATAAATCAGAGAAAGAAGGACAATGTGAAGCAAGAGAATGAAGGCATTTTAAAAGGGAGGTGAGAGAATGAAGACCTTTCAATGAGGGGAATAAAGGGCTTTGTGAGATAAGGAAGAAAGGCTTTTGACTAAGGAGTGACAAGGCCTGTAAGGTGAGCAAAAGAAAGTCATTGTGGGAAGGTGAATGAAATGACCTTGACTGAAGATCGGGAAGAACTTTTGGAGTGGTGATGAGAGAGGGAAGGCATTAGAGAGGGTAAGAGAAGGAAGATATTTGTGAAATGAGGTGACAAAGAGAAGGCCTTTATTATTAAAAATAAAGGAGGCTAGTACTTTGAGAAAGGAAGTAAAGAAGTCAAGTACTTGAGAGAAGGAAGCCTTGGAGGGAAGAAGTGAAAGAGTGAAGTCAGCTGTGAGGTCAGAGGAGACTGGGAAGATAACCATGAAAGAAGGGAAGGCCTTTGTGAGGGGAAGTGAGCAAGGAAAGATCTGTTAAGGGAGGTGATAAAGAAAGGAATTTGACAGGTGAGGTAAGGTGGGTTAGTAAAGTGAACTTAGAGGCAGAAGAGCTTTAAGAAAGGAGGTGATAGAGGTTGTAGTACTTTGAGTGGTGAGATGAGGGAGGTTAGTATATGGTGGGAGGTAATGAAAAGAAGGCTTTAGGAGAAATGAGGAAGGGAAGCTATTCGTGAAGGAAAGAAAGGTATTTATAAGAGTTAGTGAGAGAATTTAGTAGTTTGTGAAAGAAGTTTAGGGAAGGAAGATTTTCAGGGAAGACTTGTAACAACTAAAGAAATTGAAACCCTTATCAAAACTTCCTAACAGGAACTACAACAAACTAAAAAGTTTTTGCACAGCAAAGGAAACAATCAACAAAAGGAAAAGACAACCTAATGAATGAGAGAAAATATTTGCCAATGATATATCAGATAAAGGGTTAATATCCAAAATTTATCAAGAATTCATACAACATCAAAAAAAATCCAATTAAAAAATGGGCAGAGGACCTAAATAGGCATTTCTCCAAAGAGGACATACAGATAGACATATGAAAAGATGCTCCACGTCACTAATCATTAGGGAAATGCAAATTAAAACCACAATGAGATGTCACCTCATACTGATCCAAAAGGCTATCATCCATAAATCAACAAACAAGTGTTGGTGAGGATGTGGAAAAAGGCAACTTTCGTGCACTGTTGGTGGGATTGCAAACTGGTACAGCCACTATGGAAAACAGTATGGAGGTTCATCAAAAAAATTAAAAATAGAACTATTTTATGACCCAGCAATTCCACTTCTGGGTTATTTATCCAAAGAAATCCAAAATATTAATTTGAAAAAATATATGCACCTTTATGTGCACTGCAGCATTACTTCCAATAGCCAAGATATGGAAGCAACCTAAGTGTCTACCAATAGACAATTAGATAAAAAAGTTGTGGTACGTATATAAAATGGAATATTACTCAGCCATAAAAAATGAAATCTTTTTTTTTTTGCAACGACACGGATGGACCTGGGTATTATAATCCAGACAGAAAGACAAATACCATATGATTTCACTTATATGTGTAATCTAAGTAGCAAAATAAACAACATAAAAATAGACTCATAGATACAGAGAACAAACTGGTGACTGCCAGACTGGAGGGGGGTTAGGGAGCTGGGTGAAAATGGTGAAGGAATTAAGAAGTACAAATTAGTAGTCACAAAATAGCCACAGAGATGTGAAGTACAGCAGAGGAATATAGTCAATAATATTTTAACAATTATGTATAGTGCCAGATGGATACTGAACTAACCAGGGGCTCACTTTAAAATTATATAAATGTCTAACCACTGTGCTGTACACCTGAAACTAATATAAAATAATATTGAATGGCAACTCTAATTGAAAAATAAAAATTAAAAGAAGAGAAAACTCATATTATTAAGCAGAAAAAAAAGCAACCCTCTTAACAAAGAAAAGTCCAGGAGCAGATGGCTTCACTGATGATTACCGCCAAATATTTAAAGAATTAATACCAATCCTTCTCATATGCTTCCAAAAATAAAAGAGAAAGAAACACTTCTCAACTCATTCTATGATGCCATTATTAACCCGATACCAAAGCCAAACACACCACAAAAAAGAAAGCTACAAACTAATATCACATGTGATTATAAATGCAAAATGCCTCAACAAAATACTAACAAACCAAAAGCAAAACATATTGAAAACAGCGTACACAATGGCCAAGTGTGGTTTATCCTAAAAATACAAGTGTGGTTCAACACAGAAAATCAATGTAATATACCACATTAATAGAATGATGGGAAAATATTCACACAATCATCTCAATTGATGCAGAAAAAACATTTAACAAAAACATCATAATCAATAGTAAAGGCTGAAAGCTTTCCTCCTGAGATCAGGAACAAGACAAGGATGCCCTCTTTTTCCAGTGCTACTCAACATTGTACTGGTAATTCTATCCAAAGCAACTAGGACAATAATGAAATAAAAGGCATCCCAACTGTAAAGGAAAAAGTATAACTCTCCATTCACAGATAACATAATTCTACATATTGAATATTTTTTAAAAGTCCACAATGAAACCTACTAGAGCTAATAAACAAATTCAGTAAAGTTGCAGAGTTCAAGATCAACATGCAAAAATCAGTTGTGCTTCTATATACCAGGCATGAACAATCCGAAGAGGAAGTTAAAATAATTCCATTTACAATAGCATCCAAACAAACAAAATATCAAGGAACAAATTTAACTAAGGAAGTTAAAGACTTTTGAAAACTTCAAAACATTGCTGAAACAAATTAAAGAAGACGTAAATAAACGGAAAGACATCCAAATGTTCTGGATTCAAAGACTTAATATTGTTAAGATGTCAATACTGCCCAAAGTAATCTGCAGATTCAACGCGATCTTTATCAAAACTCCAATGGCCTTTTTGCATAAATGGAAAATCTGATCCTCAAATTTAAACAGAATTGCAAAGGGTCTTAAATACTCAAAACAATATGAATAAAGAACAAAGTTGGATGACTCACATGTGCCAATTTGTCAACTTACTACAAAGCTACAGTAATCAAAAGAGTATAGTGCTGACAGGGGGATAGACACACAGACCAACAGACTAGAACTGAAGAGTCCAGAAATAAACACATAAATGTATAGTCAACTGGTTTTCAACAAGGGTGCCAAGACCATTCAGCAAGGAATGAAAAATGTCTCTTCAACAAATGGTGCTGAGACAACTGGATATCCACATGCAGAAAAATGAAGTTGGACCCTTAACACACCATATACAAAAACTAATTCAAAATGGATCAACAATTTAAATATAAGGACTAACACCATAAAACTCTTAAAACAAAACATAGAAATGAATCTTCATGATTTCATGGCTGCTTAGATATGACACCAAAGGCATAAGAGACAAAATTTAAAAATAGATAAATTGGACTGTCTCAAAATTAAAAACTTTCTTGCATCAAAAAAAAATTATTCAGAAAGTGAAAAGCCAACCTACAGAATGGGAGAAAATATTTATAAATCATATATCTAGTATATATAAAAAACTCTTATAACTCAATAACAGAACCACAAACAATCCATCTAAAAATGGTCAAAAGCAAGGGTAAAGGGATAAATATATAGTAATGGAAGGAAACTAGACCTCGGATTGTGAGCACACAATTGAGTATACAGACATTGTATTATAATGTTGTACACCGAAAATTTATATAATGTGATTAACCAATGTTACCGCAATAAATTTAATAAAAATTAAAATTAAAAATAGAATGTTATATTATTTTTTAAATGGTCAAAGGACTTGCATAGACATTTTTCCAAAGAAGATATACAAATATCCAAAAGCACATAAAAAGATGCTCAACATCATTATACAATATGGAAATACTAATGAAAACCAAAATAAGAAACCACTTTACACCTACTAGAATAACAAAAGTGAAAAAAAGTGGGAATGGTAACAAATGGTGAAATTGGGACCCTCATACACTGTTAGTGACGATGTAAAATGGTTCCACCACTTTGCGAAACAGTCTGGGACTTCCTCAGAAAGTTCAACAGTCAATTCCCATAAAATCCAGCAACTGCGCTCCTAGGTCTATGTCCAAAAAACTTGAAAACATGTTGACATAACAACCTGAACATGAACAGCAATATTATTCATGATAGCCAACACCCGGAAAAAACCCAAATGCCCATCAAGTGATAAATGGATAAACAAAATTCAATATAGCCACATAATGAAATATTATTTGGCTATAAAAAAGGAATGAAGAACTGATACACACCATATGGATAAATCTCAAAAAAATTATGCCGAGTAAAATAAGCCAAACACAAGATGATAAATAGTATACGTTACCATTTCCACAAAATGTCTAAACTAGGCCAGTCCGGAAAGAGAGAAAGAAGATTGCGAGTGGCAGGGGGCTGGGAAATGGGGAGGAACTGTGGTGTTAATGGGTATGGGTTTTCACTTGGGAGTGATGAAAATATTTTGGAAAAAGAAGTGGTGACTATGCAACGTTTAAATATACTAAACTGCACTGTCCACTGTAAAATAATTTTACGTTCCGTGAATTTTGCCTCCATTTTTCTAAAAGGGCGGGGCGGTGAGGGAGGTCAATGATCAGTGAGGAAAAGTCTGGACCAGACTGCTTTCTGAGGGAAGCCGAATGAAGTCCACGATTATGAAGGGAGAGGAGGAGAGAGGGAGGCCTGTGGGGTGGAGGGGGGCGCTGAGGGCAGGCTCCCGGGGTGGCTATCCCGGTAGCCTGCCTCCCGGCCCGGGAAAAACACTCACCAGGACTCATGTAGTAGCACAGCACCATCAGGATGAAGAGGGTGAGAAGGACCATCCTGAAGCGATTCTGGGACCATTTCTGAGTTTGGCGCGTCAGGCCGCCCAGGAACTCCTTACGGCTGGGCTGAGGCGTGGCAGCCATGATGGCCTGCTTCTTCGGGCTCTTTCCCCGCTGGGGCGATTCCACCGCGGGGGTCTCCTCACCGATTCCCCCCTCAGCTTCAGAAATCATTGGCTTTGAGCGCGCAGCACGCAACGCCCTAGTCTTTGATCTGGTTCTTCCTCTACGCAACCTTCCTTGGGAAGGCATGACTCATACTCTAACAAGCTAAAAATATGCTTTACTGCAGGCGGCCTGTGACCGAGAAGCCCTCGTCAGCTGGCGCATGCGTGGTAACCCTCAGAGGCACGTGACAGCCCTCCGTCAGGGGCTAGCGCATGCGTGGTACCCCTCAGCAGCACGTGCCAGCCCCTTGAGCGTTGACGCATGCGTGGTATCCCTCAGTGGCACGTGGTAGCCCTCACCCCAAGCCCCGCCCCTTTTAACGGCTGTCAAGGAGTCTTGTGCATCCTCCCCCACTCAAGGCCTGGCTTGTCTAGCACTTGTTAATTGTTGAATGAATGAATGAATGAATGGGGCCCAAGCCCTGCAGCCAGGAGCATGGCTGCCTGTCACAGATCAACAAAATGGCCTCACTTGCATTCAGGCTCCAGCCTTGGCTAAGAATTCCTCCTCAGATTCGGTCCAATGACAGGCACTATAGCCCCTACAGTCACTTACAGTTGCTTGCTACAGTAGTCACTAGCCAAATGTGGCTATTAAAATGTCAATTTTAATTAATTAAAATTATACAGTCTTAAGAAATTAGTTCCTCAGTCCCAGCACCCAAAAAGCAGAGTGCACGCTCGCCCTTGTGTTCTCTCTCTCTCTCTGTCTCTCTCTCTCAATTTGGACAGTGCAAATATGGAGCATTTCCATCACAACAGAAAGTTGTAATGGGCAGCTTTGGATGTGTACAGTGACTAAGGCGAATATAGTAGATTACACTGTATTAGGAGCTTTTAAGTGGGACAAAATGGTATTTGCCTCCAGAGACCTTAAAGGTAAGTTATGAATAAATGAAACAATTGGAAACATGAGAATAAATTGTGTGAAGAACACCAAAGAATGATTCAGAACACTTAGATTTTATTCCCATCATTTGCCACCAATGAATTGAATGGTCCTAAGCACCTTCCTCCTGCCGATCCCCCCTGCTGCATGTGTAAAATGAGAGCATTAGCATTGTCTCTAAACCCCCTTCTTGCTCTAAAATCTGACCCTTGAGCAAAATCTCATTAACTTGCTTGGTCTAGGCAAGCCTGCACAAGGACCAAGTAGGTGATACTGCCATACTTGTTAGCCTACCTCATTCTAGTTTTCAAGGGATGTCAAAACTAATGCCATTCAACTGCGTTTCCATCCTTATTTTTACTATTTTCTATTCTGGCTTTCCGAATGGCTTTCTACTAATTTTATTCTATTGTTCTTTCTAATGTTAGTAGGCACTCCACAGGAAGAAGGAAGGAAGGTTTCCTATGCAAATAATTCTTGAAATTTAGCACACTCCACCCCACCCCACTCCAACCTCACATCCAGGAGCAATTCATAATAGTATTTAGTTTATTAAAGGATCAGACAGGAAAAGAATCAGTTTTCTTTCCTTGAATATATTTTTTGCCTCAGTTTTTCCCAAACTAATTTGATCAGAAGATGTCTGTCTCACATAACACTGTTAATAGCTTCTGAAGCTACTGCTTGGAACTGTGAGGAACTGTGAAGCATCTGAGATTTTACTCTACTCCTGAGTTATAAGGTGGCCTGCTGCAGTTTCATAGATGCTGACAGAGGATGCAAGACTACTGGATCAGAGACAAAGGACAGAAGCTCTGCCGAGACATGCAGAAACTCGAGAGACCCACGAACAATTGCCACTCAACAGCAACTTTGTTCATGTTATAACACGTGCAAAATGATTACATGGCCAGGCACCATGCAGCTGCCCTGAGGTCACGGGAGATTAGGTGAGAGGACACAGGTTGGAAACTCAGCTCTCAACCACGTCATGGGTGTGCTCTCTGAGCCCTTCTGCAGCTTATGGGCTGTGGACAGCCTGATTGTGAAGATTCCTTCCAGCTCTGACGTGCTATGACTCATACTTGACTGTAGCATTTGAGTTTGTTATAAACAGGTAAGACATGACACTTCAACAGCAGTGCAATATTCCCGAGCAATCCACATCATACTGCTAGAAACCCAAATCACTAACAAAAACTAGAGGGGACAAAATCCCTAATATCGTGCCTGAGCACTCTCTGATTTATACATTGGTAATTACCTGAAGTTTGGCTTCCTACTTATTAACCCTCCCTGGATTCATCACTACCCTGGAAACCCTCCTTCCACTTCCAGGTGAACAGAAGGAGTCAGTTAACTCCTTAGACCACTTTGCTCCCCAAGACCCTGGTTTCAAAGCTTATCATCAATCTCCTCTCTTTTAGAGTTTACATTATCTGATTATACTATCTGCTTCATTTTCTATTTCATTTCAAGGACCTACTAACTTTGAGGAAATTCTCTCCTCTACTTTCATTTTTGAGCATCTGAATCTCTGACGTCCCTTCTATCACAATTCTTGTCTATTATCCTTGGAATGAAACTGGCTGCATGGTTCTTTCACCTTCCAATTTTCTTTCTTTTTGTTTTTTGTGCTTGATGAGAGGTAATATTTATTTATTTACTTACTTACTTTTATTTTTAATTTAAATTTAACTTATTTATTATTATTTTTATGGTGACAATGGTTAACGAAATCGTATTAGTTTACAGTAAGGCATATATATATATATATATATATATATACGCACACACACATACATACATACATATATACATACATATATATATATTTACACTGTGTGTTCACCTCCCATAGTTAGATTTCTTTCTGTCACTACATATTTGACCCCTTTTACCCCATCTACCTCTCCCTCCCCCCTACCCTTCCGATTTTCAAATCCAAAGACCACTGAAGTATTTATCCTCCTCAAACTCTTTACAACATATGAAACTATTAAACTCCCTCTTTTCCTGAGGAATATAAGCTCTATGAGATCAGAGATCTTGTTTGTCTTGTTTATTTATATAATTTTAATACATAAACAGAGTTGTACACAGTATCCGCTGAATAAATATATTTTAATGGATAATTGCTATGACAAAGTACAGTTTTCATGTCCTTGTAAGCCTTATCACATTAGCTAAATGTAAGCATTTCCCCAAGATTTAGCCCACTGCTACCTATTTTTTGTGCTCTCTAGTTTTTTTTCCTGCGTGATGTTTACTTCCATTTCTTCAGAGATCACTGCTGTCAATGAGCCTTTCCTATTTAACTATCTAGCCTCATACCTGTCCTGTGCTCCAAGCTGAAGATCAACCAAACAGTTCAATTTGTTCTTGCTTCTATATCAGAAGCCCTGGGCTCTGGGAGCTTCAGGCTAGTATGGGAAACAGGCATGTAAAATACAATTATATCACAATGTGATAAATGCTCTTAAAAAGAAAGGTATGAATACAGAGCTATAGGAACACAGAGGAAAGGGCAAATAATTCAGCCTAAACTTGTCAGTGAAAGCTACTGAGAAGTGACATTTAATTTGGGCTTTGAAGATTGAATAGAAAATGTCCAGGCAAACAAGATGCAAAAGGTATTTTTCAAGGAGGAGGCTGAACAGAGCCTTGGAAGAATGAAAAGATATGATAGATATGGTATGTTTGTGAACCAGAAATAAATATTCTACCAATCTAAAAGTCAGATCTTTTCCTCCCAAACCAAAACCTCCACTTGACTTCTCTTTTCCTGTGTATGTCCTGCTCCTACTCCTGGCCCTTTCAATTTAAGACCTCTTGGTCCTCTTGGAGTCTTTATCCCTCATATCCAATCACATGCCCATTGATTTTATTTTAAAATACTTCACAGTCCCATTCTTCCCTTCTATTCCTAATTCAACAGTCCTAGCTTAGACCCTCATTACTTCATTTCTTGACCAGAAAGTTTCCTAAGCTATCTCTCAACCAATTGGTTCTCACAGTTCTAATCCACCCTACTCACTGTAGTCAAATGATTCTTCCTGCTTAAATAGCTCTGTTGGCTTCCTAGAGCCCATAGGATAAACGATGGGACTAAATCTGCTCCCACTTTTGTTAAGCAGTATCTTTCTTTGGCTATTTTAGATCTCTACCCTGTTGTTTCCTACATATGTCACTGCTGTTTTTCATTTATTCTGCCAGATCCTCCTCTTCCAGGCCCTTCTCAGGGCCTTCTTCTGGATATTCTCTTTCCTTCTCACACATGACACTATCTCTGCAAATGATCATGTGCAGTCCTGCAGCTGACTTGCAATTACAACCTGATTATCTACAAAATTACAGTTTACCTCTCTCTTCTGAATCTCACTTAAGCATCTCTGCTTGGATAATTTACAAGCATTTAAAACTGCTCACATCCAAAATTGGTGATTATCCTCCACAAACCTGCACTTTCTCTACTCTATCGCAATCAGTGGGTACTATGTTTTATCCAGTTGCTCACGTGAGAAATCTGGGAGTCTTCCTTGCTTCCTCCATATTCTTCAATCCTCATTCATTGAATCAACACAAGCTCTCTCTTCTCCCTCTGAAACTCTGTATGATGGTTAGTTTTATGTGTCAATTTGGCCAGGCTATAGAGTGTAGTCATTCAAGAAAACACTAATCTAGGAGTCACTGCAAAGATATTTTATAGCTGTGTTTAATATCTACAATCAGTTAATTTTAAGTAAAGGACATTATAACCTCAATAACCTGCGAAAGCCTTACTTAATTAGTTGAAAGCACTTACGAGCAAAACTGAGGTTTTCCTGGAGAAGAAACGCTGCCTTGAGATGACACTATCGACTTCAATCTGAGTTTTCAGCCTGCCAGCCTTCCCCATGACTTTTGAACTTACCAGGCCACACACTCACATAAGCTGATTTCTTAAAATAAATCCAAATCTATTTTATATATCCTATAGGTTTTGTTTTTCTGGAGAACCCCACCTAATACACAGTATCTTTATTTCATCCACTGCTCTCTATTTCCACTGCCTCCCCCTCATTACCTCTGGACTCCTGAGATAATCTCAACTAGCCTCTTACTTGTAGTCTTGCCCACTCTAATCCATTCGCCACACCGTGATCACTGCATACTTGTAAAGGTGTAAATGTGATCGTGTCATTTTCCTGCTTAATACCTTTCGACAGCTGGTATTTGCCCTGACAATCCAAATTCCTTTCCCTACAAGTTCAAGGTTAATGAGAGCTCATCTGCTCTGTGCCTTGGTTACCATCCTGGCTTTAGTTCTTGCACCTTTCCTTCCTTCATATGTTATGGCCATACACATCTTCCCTAGGCTTGCAACACTCTCTCCTGCCTTTCACATGTTTTTTTTCCTTTCCCTTAGCTAACTCCTCTTCGTCCTCCTTCATCATTCAGCGTAAATGTTCTTCAGGAGACCTTTCCTGACACCTGGGCCAGGTTAGAACCTCTTCTTATGCTCTTCCACAAGGTTAAGCTATAATACTGTTAATCCTATGGTGCTTAAACATGAAAAAATAAAATTCGCAGTTAAGTCAAAGAGAAAAAGAAAGGCATGCTGAATGTTAACTGCTTCCTCCACTCACCATTCGGGAGCTTTTACGAGACAAGATGGCTTGAAGTAGCTAACATCTTCCCGATGGCTTTTCTTTGCATTTTCTTTCCATTGAGTTGAAATTCCTGTTAAACAATCATACTTATAAACTTTGCATCCAATTTTATTACAACAAGGTGGGAGAGTGAATAATGCCTGTTCTCCTTTATCTGGAATTGGCATGGGACCTGTTGCCATCTTAACATGAGCTTCCAAATTGCTGTATCAGGGGAAGAGAGTGGAGAAATATACCACTCTGGTCCTTCAGTACATTGGCCCAAAAAGAACATGTATCCTTTCTGCTTCCACCTCATTGGCCAAAGTTACAGAGTCATGCTTCACTTGAGGGAGACCTGTGCCTGAAAGTAAAGGAGAACCAGAAAATGTCTAACAGCTATCCTTTATTGAAGATGAGCCATGTGCTGGGCACGGTGGTAAGTACATTACATTAATTCTCCTAACAGGCCTGAGGTAAGTGTTAATATCTCCATTTGGGGGGGGGGAACTGGGGTTTAGAAAGATTGTGTGACTTGCTTGACAATACAGGTGTTATTTAAACTGTGATCAGAACCTGGGTCAACTAGCAGCCAATGCTGCCCCTCTCACCACACACACTTGGCAGGTGTGTCTGGCACTTCTACCAACCAAAGCTGCATCATTTACACTACGCTATAGTACTTGATGCCCTTTTGCAGAAACCTGCGCTTTTGCACTATAATGCCCTAGGCCTGGCAAAAGTGTGAAGAATGCATTTTTGGCAAACTCTTCTTCACCCCTTGTGATCCAGTTCAAACTATAAGCCCTCTGTGAAACTTTTCTTGACTTCTTCCTGCAGAATTCAGTGTCTCCACCTCAACTACACTCAACTCAAATCCCTTGCAGGGCACTCATCACATGGTTTTATTATCTGTTAACCTTTTTATTTCTTTAACTAGACTGTGACTCCTTGAACAAGGGGGCAATGACTTGTTTCTCTCTGTATTCACAGGACAGAGGCCAAATAACTTAAATACAGCCAACATTGATTAAACATACATGTCAGACATAGGTCTAAGTGCTTTACATGTGCTCACTAATTTCACTGTCATCCTATCTCTATGAGGTAGGTGCTATTATTAACATCATACATTTTACTGAAGAGGAAATTTAATCTGTAGAATGTTTAAATAACTTGCCCAAATTCTCATGGGTAGTAAATAGCTGTGTTGGGTTTATAACTCAGGCACTCTAACCCCAGAGCCTAAGCGTGCTGTGCCGCTATGCTACCGTCCAAAACTCCTTCTAACTCATATCTCAGTCCTTTGCTTCTAAATATTTTATGTATTTCCTAAAAACAAGAACATTCTCTTATGTAATCACAGCACAATTATCAAAACTGGAAAATAATTAGCATTGCCTTATTATGTAACTTATAGACTTTATTTATAGCCAGTTTTCTCAATAATGTCCTTTATAACAAAAGACAACAATATTTTTTCTGGTTCAATATCCAATCCAGAATCACATGTTGCATTTCACTGTCATGTCTTTTTAGTATCCTTTGATCAGAAACAGTTCCTCAATATTTCTTTGTCTTTCATGACTCCGATAATTGTGGAGAGTACAAACTATTTATTTTGTATGATGTACATCAATTTGAGCTAGTCTGAAGTTTCCACATGATTAGATTCAGCTTATTAATATTTTTAGCAGGCACACTACAGAAGTGCGTTATGCCCTTCTCAGTGCATCATATGAGGAGGCACATGATATCTATTTGTCTTATCACTATCTTTTATTTTATGTTAATTTTTCTGTCTCCCAGTGTCTTTTCCTTCTACATCTCCAGCATCAAATACACTGCCAGACTCATGGTATATGTTTAATAAACATTAGTTGAATGAATAAATCTCTGTTCCTCTAAAGGAAAACTATCACTCAAGCCAAAAATCTGTGAATCATAACCCTTGTTTCTTCCCTCTCCCTTTCCTCACACCTAATAATCACCAAGTCTCACTGATTCCATCTCCAAAATATCATAGCAATCCCATATTTCTTCTCCATTTTCACTGTCATTGCATTGGATCCTTATTCCAATAACATGCTCCCTTTATTCTATCTTTGAAAGGTGAGTGAAAGAAAACACCACCATGTAATGTAGAATAGGCACAAGAATAGGTTTAATTGGGGTTAACTTACAAGCCCAAGTGTTAGTAAGATGAGCCACACAGTCTGATGTTCTGTCATTATCTCACAGTGAGACCTGTCTTCCCATTGGGAACAGAAATTAATTGGACTTTTCAACAGGGTTTCTTGAACTGGTGACAATGGCAAATAAGACATTTTGAAATGAGAAGCGTCCTGAGAAGAGTACAAAGTTCACCATGAAAGCTGTAGAGTTCTCTGAAACCAGTCAGAGACTCCAGGCCAAATCATGAGAAAAAGATCCCAGGGCTTAGATGGAGGTGGTTCAGAACCATGTGGTTAGCACCTATAGTTGTTGGTGGATAGCTCCACTTGCAGTGAGGTATTCAGTAAGAAGCAGCAAGAGCCATTGGCCACAGTGTCTATTGCCTAGTCAGTAAGTAACCCAAAGCTATGCCAATATCCAACACAATCAGAGGGAAAAGTCAAGAATATCTTTGGTAATGAAACTCCCTGCTATCCCACTGGTAATCTCCCCAGGTGAGCCTTAGAAACACCTCTTGATGAGGAGAAAACCCATGTAAAATAGTGATAAACTGTGTCCCTAATGTCCCCATGGAGATCCTGCCGATGGGTATATATAGCTTATGGCCACTGGAGCTCGATTACCAAAGAGTTGTATGGTTACTCTCGGGAAGTGGGTAACCCTGTGTCCAAAGGGGAGGCAGGAAAGGTAAGGGAGGCTGTATTACCAAACAGAAAAAGTAGTCCTAGAAATGGAAAGGAAGCACACAAATGCTGCTCTGAGTGGAGTCCAAGGAAATCCTCTACATCCATTTAGTCTGGGCATCACAGAGGATGAAACACATAAGTGCAGAAGGTCAAGGTGAACAGTGTCTGAGGCCACTACTGGTAGAAGTAATACGTAAGGCATTGCTTGATAGTGGGATATGCTGATAAGATCCCTTATAGCGAAATCAAGTCAGGGGTGACGTATCTAGCTTTGTGAGAGTTGGCACTATTGTCACTGCCTCAGACAGGTATAATCTGTCCATATCCGGATTAGGAAAACAGAGAGGTTATGTGCTCCTTTATCCTCTCCTTGCTTCCCAGGGTTGGATCTATCCAGCCCAGCCAGTTGGGGCACATGAGTGCCCCTCAAGAACGAACCTGGCCTTATTTTATAAGTGGGAATGAAAAGCTTTACAGAGACCCAGGCTAACAATTCCTTTACCAAAGACAATATCTTGAGACTGAGAAAGATGAGTACAATGCAAAGCTGGTTTATTGCATGAACATAGGAACCATGGGAATGTCCCCAACTTGCAGAGGATGTGTGTGGCAAACCCAGTATCAGAGTTTTCCGCTCAGTAGGAAAGGACACCAGATGCCATTTCAAATTTGTGTTCATCCACATTTCTATGATTCATGCAGTAAAAACTTCCCGGATACTCACAGGGTCAGTGCAGGTCCAAAAAAGGAGGGGGTTATTATTATGGAGTGTGGGGCAACACAAGTATGTCTACTCCAATCTGTTGTGGACAGCATAATGGCCTGACAGCCCCAGTTGCCCTTCTGGCTCCACCACTGTATTGGTGTAAAGGTCATGTTTTTCTGTAGACTAATTCTAGCCTATAATTGAGCACAGAGGGGAAACTAATGCAGATCCATTCTTGTGAGTAGAACTCCTTTTAACAGTTGGCTTTGGCTCAAAAACCCCCATCGGCCTACTTGAAACTTACTCAGACCTGCACTGTAGTCTAAGATCCTTCCTGTCCAATCTCCTTTCCTTCCTTTTCCTTCATAAATGCCAGCTCTGCATCATGGTCTGAAATCCCTCTTGAACTTCTGTTGCATGTGGCAAAGGTAGTCCATCAGAGCCTTAACTCCGTGTGTACTACCTAATTGGGGGAGGTTGACAGCAACCCCATAATTAGAGAATGTATCCAGTTTAGGGCTGTATCTGCCAGTATAAGCTTGTTTTGTGGTAAGTATAAGCTTGTGAAGGAGTGCAGGCTCTGGGGGTGTCAGTAGTTTCCTTGTACATCAAATGACAGGCCTTCATGATGGTTTTGTTACTGAGGTGGATATGGACATGGACGTAAGTAGATCACCATGGCTCACAGGTTGAATTGGTTTTCTCATTGCTGATATCTTGAGTTTCTCAGGATGCGGTCCTTTCTAGGAGATACCTATGTGACTAATATTAATAGAGCTTGTGGGCAAGTTACATTTGTTACTACGGGGTATGACTTTAATAGTCTCATCCTTGATGGCCTAACAACCCAACTAATGAGTGGGGCCAGTAGCAGCAGCCCATAAGTCTATGTAAAAGTATATTTCATGCATTGAGGAGCAGAATGCTTTATTACCAAAAGCACCACTTAAAGTTCCACCCATTGTGCAAAGCAGCCAATGCCACTGGTTGTCAGCACTCACCATTATTATAACAGATGGCTTAGTATTCCACTGAACTTGCTCACCCATCAGTAAAACAGGCTTCCTGGTATGGTACTGAGTCTCAAACTTGAGGCCCCCATCGAGCCAGTAGCTCAGACAAAGCAGACAATGGGGCCATCTCAGTACCTACTGGGTAGGTAGCCCCCTATTCTTGCAGTTGGCTTGACCCCTAATTTGATGTTCCATTTCCATTTCAGTCTTTCGGCTTGTTGCACTTTGTCAGTTTTTAAGCTAGTATCTCTCAGTTTCACACTGTTCTTCTATGCTCTGTGAGGCTGGGGCTGCGACTCTACATTTCTCCTTTGTCAGTGCTCCCTATCAGGTTCTGCTGATAACAGGCTCTAGAAGGAGACTGGAAGACCATGGTTCTTCACTCCGGCAGGAAAGGTTTGCTTCAGTAATAACAGCTGAATCCAATTTCCAAATGTCTGCCCTCCCTCCCCCACAACCAGCATCATAATGTCTCCTCTGAGACATTTGGCATCAATCAGCCTGTTGGCTGGCACCCCCTTCTCAGTGGTCTAAGTCCCAGCCTCATAAAGATCTGCCTATGAATTACCAAGGTACCAGTAATGACCAAAAGTTCCCCTTTCCTTGAAGTCTGCGTTTTTATTCTGTGGGCCTCTCCCTTGAACTTTTAAGTTTTCTTATCCCAGCCCCATTCCTTCCTTCACCCGAACCTCAGGATAGTAGATGCCTCCTGCAGACCTTTCAGTCTTTTAATATCTGTTTAATCTATCTCTATATTAAATTCTCAGTTAAAATCACTACTGTGATTTCTGTTTTCCCGACTCGACCATTACTGATACACACATCTGATGGAATTTGGTTTAGGGGCAACCTACTGCAGGATGGAAATACTGGATTTCAGAGTTATGTTTTTCCCTTTAGTGAGACAATCTGTCTTCACCAGGGACAATAATTGTTATTCAAAGAGCATGTACCATTCAGTAGTGGAGAGATGACCTACCCCCCAATATTGGCAGAATCTTATCACCAGAGGTATCCGATATGAGACGGATCAGAATGAGCTGAGGAGGAAAGGGCAGGTATTGTTTTACTGCTGCCTATATTGCCTCTGTGGCTTCTTACCGCAGGGGTCTCCAATCAAATTTGGTTACCAGTCTGGTGACATAGTACAGATGCTTAAATAACATGTCTTTAATACCCAAGAAGCATAACATATGTTAAGGGCTCTTTTGTATAGTTAGTGTCTGCAAGAACAGCAGTTTTTCCTTATTAGGCTGTGGAATATCTCTTTGGGATGCTGCTCATATAGCCCCCAAGATGTGCACTTGAGTGGCTTGGCCCTGGCCTCTATCCTCATTCAAGGCTCTGCCATCTATGGATAGTTGTGCTTAGAGAGCATGTCTTACAGTGATAACACTTCCCTCAGGGAGGGCCATTTTGAAAATGTCATCAATATAAAAGAACGGGTTTGCCCAACCCATTACAGTGCAGTTATTAAGTATTGCTGGGAAAATCCAAAATGCTTGAGGCAGGACAATAAAGGCAAACTTCATGCTCTGCCAGGTGAAAACAAAATAATTTTTTTCTCTCTAGAGAAATCTGGAAAGGTAAATATTAGCAACATCTTGAGCAATTCTGTCCAAGATTAAGCTACATGTGAAATTTTTAAATTTTCTAGTAGTCACTATTTAAAAAAAAAACAGTTAAGAGACAGGTATAACTAATTTTAGTTAGTTTAGTTAACCAAATGTATCTGAAATATTAACATTTCAGCATTTAGGTATTAAAAAATAATTAGTAATGTATTTTTCATTCATTTTTTTTCAAACTAAGTCTTCAGAATCTGTTATGTATTCTACTTATAGCATGTCTCAATTCAGACCAGCCATGTTTCAAGCACTCATCACTCACATGTGGCTTAGTGGCTGAAGAACTAACTGGACAGCGCAATTCTGGGGCCACCAACTGCCAGTAATGACTACAATCAGTTTAATCACCTGTTGGTATATCAGGTGCTTCGAGCATCATGGTGGTCACTAGTAATCAGGGGTTGTGGACACTGGATTTCCTCACTGGCTAAACAGGGCTGGGAACTGGAAGATGGTATGGCTTACCACTCCCTCCTGGCAGTGGAATAAGCCTTATATGTTTTCTTTCTCACTTACTGGTCTGTGATACGGTTTCAACTGTACAATCCTGGAAGGTTTGGAAATACAAGAGGCTCTGCACTCACCAAGCATGACAGCGTGTCTTTACCAATTATGCAGTCTGACAAAGGGACCACGAGCACGGTCTCATCAAAGGAGCTGATGGCATCTGCAGTAATTGTGCCAAGTCTCTTAGCTGTAAGTAAAACCAGTACCAGATCTTGCCAGGAAAACGAATTTTCTGTGAATATCTCAGGTCTGAGAATAATTCTTCAGGCTCCAGTGACTGGTAGGGCCAGGTCTGCTGCATTCTTCCCGAACCTATGTTCTAGGCTACATGAACTAAGGCAGAAAGTCACCAATCTGCTGGAAAGAGGACAGAGAACTGACCCCCGGGGCCAAGCTTGCTTTCGAATGGAGTCAAATCTGGATTGAAGGGCCTTCTAGCAGTCAGACTAGAAAATCAGTCTCTTGGGCGGCATGGAGGCCTGTGGGAAGGGGGAGTGTCCGAGTGTCTCATTTCAGCATCAGTAAGATGCGGCTAACCACTTAGCTTCCTCCTCTGGACCTTTCTTTAAGGACACAGGAAGATTTGGAGATTTGCTGGCCTGTACCTACAAGGGAAACCTTCCACCCAAGACCTCCTTCCATCAGCTCTCCATAGAGGGTCGCCTTAATGCCCACTCTAAAATTGGTCATTTTTTATTTTCTGCTATTTTTAAAAAATGTATTGGGGTGACAACTGGTTAATGAAATTATATAGGTTTCAAGTGTACAATTCAATAATGTCATCTGTATATTGCATTATATGTTCACCACCCAAAGTTAAATTTCCTTCCGTCTCCAAATATTTGATCCCCTTTATCCCTACCTACTTCCCCCCTTCCCCTTCCCACTGGTCACCACTAATCCATTGTTCATGTCCATGAGTCTCTGTTTGTCATGTTAGTTTATTACTTTTAGATTTATATCCCACATGAATGATATGTTTTCCAACTTTTTCTGACTTATTTCACTTAGCATGATAATCTCAAGATCCATCCATGATGTTGCAAATGGCAGTAGTTCATCTCATAGAGCTGAGTAACATTCCACTGTATATATGTAGCACATCTTCTCTATCTAGTCATCTATCGAAGGCACTTTGGTTGTTTTCGTGTCCTGGGCACTGTGAATAATGATGCTATGAACACCAGGGTTCATGGATAACTGCTTTCAAATTTTGTGGGTACCCAGAAGAGGGATTGCTGGGTCATATGGTAACTCTAGTCTTAATTTTTGAGGACCCTCCACACCATTTTCCATAGCAGCTGAACCCATGTTCTTCTGCAACCTCCTTCGAGTGATGGGTTGCTTCTCAGCCCACCAATCTCTGTGCATTCCCCTATGTCCTTACCTAGCAATGCGTTTGCTCAAGACCCAGAGACAAAATGTGCTCCCCAGGGTGCCTCAGAAGGAAGCCTGGAGTGGTGCTCTTCTCCTGCCTTTTCATTTCTACTGGACCTGGGGCACCTGATAGGGCCCATTATCTCATCTGCCTCTTTTGGGTGGGGCCTAAATCAGCCCTAAATGATTACCCCATCCCTTATTCCCTGGCAGAAGGAGTTAAGTTAGGGATGTCTTTGTGTAAGACGCTATCATCTTCTCCAGCATTCTTTGAATTAGGTTCATTTGGTCACAAGTCATCCCTGAGGCCTGGGATTTTCATCCAACCATGCTTAATACCAAAGTGCCCCAAAACTGCTGTCACCTCAGTAGGAATATTCCCAGTTGCATTTAGTGTCTTAAAGAAGCCTCCTTTGTGGCTATGTAAATCTGATTTCCAGGAGTATCCAATTTAAGCACAGGGCAGGCATATTTGCTTTCTACCTACCCAATGGTCGGATGAGTCAATTCATTCAGCAAAAGGGAAACTGGTGGTAAACCGCAAATGTTGGCTATTCAGTGCCATTTCTCTCATGGGTGTAGTTTCCATAAGCAGTTTAAGCAAGCCTCAAGGGACTCCTGTGACCATTGCTGGGAGTCCAATTCCGTGTTAGTGTATTGAAGACCCTAGGGTTGTAAATCTACTCCCCTTCCCCCACAAGCCCCTGGATGGTACATTAAACATGACAGGCTCTAAATCTAGATGGTTAGGTTGCATTTCCTGTTCCAATGGCACTTGGGACCAAGGGCTATTTTCTCTCAAGTTCTTCCTTCATAAGATTCACAGGATTGGCTGCCTTGTAAGAGTATCAAGCGATCAAATTGTCTCAACCTGCCTTACGCCATAAATAAGCACTGCAATGACATGTGCATCAGATTTCAGCTCGGCTAGGTTTCCCACCACCACTCTAGGAGGGATGTCATCTATCCTTGGTATGGCTTCATCCCTTTTGTAGTTTCCACAGGGCTAGAGCTGGGATAAGTTTGCCTCATGTTGGGCACCATCTGTGAAGCAGTGGGTGAAGGCAAACAGCACACCATCACGTAAAAGGAAAAGGTATTGAGGGAAAATTACCAGCAAGGTGATTCAGAAATAAGAGGCCCCTGGACACCCGCTGTTCTCATGTAGAGACATGCAAAGGCCGGGACACTGCTGGCTGTATATTTGGGCTGTATCCCAGAGGAAAGACATTTCTTCTCTGGGAGTCTACCTGTCCACAGGGCAACCCTGATGACAGCCTTGTATGCAGAGGACCAAATCAGGGCTTATATGCCACATGTCAGAGGAGCTGTCTGGGAACACAGGTTGCTCGTGCCTGCGACTTTGTGGAAAGCTGGATTTGGACTGTAGGCCACAGGAAGTTAGATTTGGGCCCAATCCCTCCTGGTAGCTGGTCACCGGGCAACTTGACAGGGGCTCCCAGAGTCATGGGCGATCCCATCTTGTCCCTGCATACTTCAAACCCTTTGAAGCGTCCCTAGTCTACTTTCTAATGTGGCACTGTAGGTCCTCCTTGGCATATCTCCAGCTCACCTCTACTCCCTGCCCCAAAGTCTGTATCTTAGGCTGAACTCTTGGAAACTTCCTGAATACACTTTTTCATGCTTGGATCAATGTCCCCAGCACTTTTTATCCCGGCCAACTCCTCCCATCTGTCATCCCTACTATGTGCTCCCACCTCACCTTGAGCATCTTAGCATATATTGGAACTGCCATATATTGAAACTGCCCGTTAACTGATCACTCTCCCACTCATCACGGAGCTTCCTGAAGGCCTGAAATAGGATCCTCGTATCCCCAAGAAGCTTGTGAAATGCCTGCTACAGTGAATGTTCAGTGAATATTTAATGAGAACCAGATGAAATCAGGTGGTTTGTTGGTTAACACTGTAGTTCTCTCCACATAAAACATGAATACCTTATTAATACGTATACAACTCTGGAGTTAGGATAACTTATCAACCATTTATTTAACCAACAAAGAAATCGAAACCTGGAGGTGAAATGACTTATCCAGTTATCACAGTGTAACTCTCCATGTGCCTTTCTATCATGTACTATCTGTGCTGCACTTACAACTTTTAATGATATATATTCCTTGAGAACTAGTACTCTGCTCATGTAGTATCTTACAAGTTTAGATCTCCAGGGAAATCTGACACAGATGCCTTAGTATTAACCAAAAAAGCCTTTACACTTGAAGAAATAACACTTCTTAGCATGAGTCATCCGAGTTCTGTATGATACTGAATAATAATAGCCCCTAATTTCCAGGATTCTGTGTAACCATCCTCTGTTGACAATTTTCCTTCCAATTTTCAACCTACCCCTGTAATCAAGTGTATGGCATGCCAAAGTCAGTGGGAAGACCTTGAAGCAATCCATTTTGTGGTCTTTAAGCATTTAGCAGTTATGACTTGCAAAGACTTTTTAAAAATGCCTCTCTCACTAACATAGAGCTCCTTTCAAAAACAGACTCACAAATATAGAGGACAATCTGGTCATGGCCAGAGGGGTGTGGGTTGGGGGGGAATGGGAGGAAGGGGTGAAGGGTTAAAGAAGTACAAATTATTAGTTGATAGATGGGGGCGGGGATGGGGAGAACGGCCTAGGGAATGCAGTTAGCATTAATGTATTGGTTAGGTGGAGAGCCAGAGGAGAGAAAGAACAATTATAAACTATATGTCTGACCAATGTACTATGTACTTGAAATTAATATAATTAAAGAATTTCTCCATTTCTTCATGCGAAGTTCTGACAGAAATGGAGAGACATTTTTTAAAGAATCCCAAATAAAATATTTAAACACCCCTAAACATACATATAATGGAAAAGATGCTCAAGATTTAAATGCTGGTACCCGTTAAGCCTTTTGACCAATCAAGTCTAGCATCTGGTAATGGCTATTTCAGAATAACAGGTTATGACAGAGGGATCAGAGGGTTATGAGGAAAGATGCTGTTTATTGGCCTTGAAACAAACTGGCTAATAGGGATCAAATCAGTATATTGACTCTAAAAAGGCACTAGAGATTCCTAGCCACCAGGAACTCTAAGATCATGACCAGATGAGAGAAATGTCTCTGGGTGAGCCAAGTTGAATCTCAAGGTTGCTGCTGCCAACAGGCTGTTCATGTGTAGCACTGAAAACTACTGTGACACCAGGAACACCTAACCAAGTTACTTGAGGACTGTTTCTACCTACCACCTCTAATAATAGATGGTGTTCGGTTCTTTTAGTTCTGGGAGAACCCAGAACTAAGTAGAACAGGTAGCAAAAGAACCAGAAAAATACCAGAATGAAAAACTAGACAAATGGAAGACAAAGACAAGTTTTTCTGGGGAAAAAAAAATTCAACGTAGATGAGACTGTCATGCATCACCGGATCATTTTGGACTCTAATGCCAAGTAGAACACTGACTCTGTCACCTATCCATTTCTACTCTTTTTTTTTTCCAGCCTGTGCCAGTTTCTCGAAGTGACCACAGCCGCCAATTCAGGGATATGCCACCTACGAAGCTGTCATTTATTTTATTACTGAAAGTATTAACATCAAAGTTGTTTTTTTAACCACATAGACACATTTAATGTTTTCCAAACCACAAGGGATGTTTGTGTGTGCACAAAAATATGCATTTTATATGGTTTAGTAGTATTCTATGTAATTGTGTTGAAATCTTATAACTGGGAATATGCAAAATTATATTTTCAAATATCAATGTTTTGCCTTTTAAGGGTGCATAAGATTATTTGCAAGGCATATACGCTTTGCATGATGAATAAATTTCCCCCCTACATTTTGTTAAATTTTTCATTACATTTAGAAATTTAAGACCAAGAGCAAACATCTGTCAGACTAATTTTTTGCTTTTTCATAAGTGCAACTTTTTAATAAAAATTTACATCTAGATAAACAATCTTCAGATTTTTGAAACTTTAATAAGATTTTAAAAACATCATGACTTTGAACTGAAAAACATACACGTTTAGCACACAAATATTGTAATATGAGTCAACTCCAACTCCATTTGAAAACATGTGAATCAAATTACAGTTTTAGAAGTTAGTAGTTCACATTTAAGCAAGTTAGCGCCTTGCTGAATTCAGCCTTTGTAAAAAAGAGACTTAGTGCATATTGTAATGGCACAATGTGCTTTTGTACCATTTTGATTTTTTTCACCTTATTAAACAAGATCAAGTTCTTGAAAGTTGGTAGATAACGGCTAACTTCCTATGACATGAAATTTCCAATGGTAACAGTTACATTTTGTAACAACACTTTTCTATAGATTTCTTTTCCTATCTTAAAATTTTTAAAGCAATCATTTGTAAGGATTGCATCAACATCAATTTAGCAGAGAAAGATCAAACTTTATTGAAACTGCTTGCATACAAAATATATTGCACTATAACCAAACAAATGTCAACATAAAATCCAATCTGTTGTCGCTAATATGTACAGAGAATATTGCCCAAGAGCAGTTACATTACAAGGTCATTCTACCTTGGTTAATTATCTACAGTATTTTAAACCAAACAGCTTACAGATGATGTGTGCAAGGTACCAATTTCTGTTTTCAAATACTATACATTCCCAGAATAAATAACTAGAAATCAACATTAATGTTTGGCAATACTTTTAAAAGACTTTTTTTTTAAGATTCTTGAGATCATGTGCAGTTGGTTGCCATTTTTATATGCTTGTTTGTATGCAAGGAAAAGTAACCGTAAAATGAAAATTCAAAGAAACAAACTCACAAAACATATCAGAGGCAGAACTTCGGTTTGTACGGCTCTGTACAGATTCAGTGGTACCCCGACCTGGAGTTATTTTTTATGAAAAATATAACATCTCAGAGTGAAGGTCCTTCACATATTTTTCTTTAGTAAATTTCATTAAAAAAAAAACTCAAAAACCAAAACCCGACATGTGAAATCAAAAGAAAAAAAAGTACTATTTGTTAATCAATTTTAGTCTGCTTTCCAATTCTGCTTATACATTAGACCTAATATTTCCAAGTTTACAAAACATCTGACCTGCTTCCAATATTTCTTAGACAAAATACCTGTACTTCACAGGATTATGCACATATGGAAATGACCTTCCTATCTCTCTGAAATAAGCCTAAAATTAAAATATGAAAAAGTTCACAAAACGGGGGGAGGACAAAATTAAAAAGGCTCTAAGTTAAAACTGGTCATCAGGCCAAAGAGCAGGCATATCCTACTAACTTTCGACCAAAAAAGATTTGTTCCTAGCTGAAAACATCTTAGCCTCTCTCGAATGAAAAGATAGTTATTTCTTCTCCTGTCTATACAGAAAAATTACACATCCCTCTCAATAACACTATATGTCAAACTTCAGTGCAACAAAACATAAACAAAAACAAGTCCTATTCTTTATACTGCCTAACCTGATGTTTATGCAAGGAAAAAAATATGGAAAGCATGCATATTCTTCTATAAAGTACTAATGTTTGACAGGGTTTGCTACATCTTTAACATTTAGTGTTTCCCACTCATCTTCCCTGAACTCTGCATTCAAATATAATAATCCTACCTGCCAAGATATAAAAAAGGCACAGATCATACAACTTTTTTTTTGCTAATGAAAATGACAAACGTCACATCACACACATCTCAGGGTCCACTAAAATACTGGAAAAGTGGACCAAAACATAAACTCACACAGGACATGAAATGACATAGTATTTCAATTAGATTGAAAACAGAAGTCTAGTATGATGACCATAAATGCTATTTATTCAGAAAAAATGAAATGTACCAGTGAGTTATCACCCAATGCAGGAAAATGATCCAAATTAACAAAGAATGTCACTTTTCAGTACTTTAAAAAATAAACCAAACTCAAATCCTGTCCTTAAATGCTAAGTATACTTAAAAGCAGTGTTTCAAAAATTTCAAGATATCTTTTTGTGCAAATCTGAAAATTGTTGCTTATGGCCAATAACAACAAAAAATTCTTAAACAGAATTTGTGTTCATTTCATGCCCTGTGCCATCTTGCCTACTATTTGTCTTTGGCCTAACAAAGTATTCTAATATGGAATAAGAATTACGGAAATGGTATAGGAAATATAACTTCAGGATTATGCAGTTTAGGGTACTCCGTTCACAAGCGGTTGCGGGCCATCCACGCTGTCTGGCTTTTCCTTCTTCTGGTTGCGGTCTTTACCCGTGCGCAGCCGATTACCTTCACTGGAGGTATTCTGTAATGTTTTAGTGTGGACACTCCTTTCATTATTGCAGTCAACTCTGATCTAAAACAAGTCATAGTTGTTATATACAAAGACCATATCCTATTGTAATCTGTAATTGGCCTGACAAGAAATTTAAGCCCGAAGTGTAAATTCCACACGTTAAAGGGGGAAATGCAAGTGAAAATAGAAGTGCAAGAAATTAGATCAGGTAGGATCTTTATTTGGATTATGATTTTAAAACATTCTTCTTCTTTAACCGGAACACACTGGTGATCTCACTGCATCCAAAGTTAGTTAAAACTCACAAGTCTACTGTGTCTTCTTCTAAGCAGAATAAAACAGTGAGAAACAAACAGTTAAAATGAATTACTGTTACTGATTATAAGATATACCTGGCTATAACACTAGAGTTGAAAAGAATGACTTACTCTCCAAAGATTACAAAACCCAGGAGAAGAGTGACAAAGTAATGTCTTCCTATTATGACTTTATTTTACTAGGATAGTAACTCAACTAATTCCCTTATTAACTAGCCTTCAGTTTATACCTTTATAACATGGGTATGACTACATTTCTATATATTGAGGGCTCCCACTGTCTTATAGTAGAAGAATATGAGCATTGGTTTCTAGTAGCTTGTATTTCAGTAAGGCCAGTCAGACGATCAAAGAACTTGAACTCTGTCTGAAGAACAAGAACAGTACAGGGAAATCTGAAGACACTAATGTGTGTCCCAGGACGGATGTAAAGATGAATGCAATTTAAAAAACGATATTCTGAGATGTATATAATATTTTAAATGCCAACACTGAACACTTTAACACTGATAACAGAATTCTAGATGTTGTACATACGGAAGATAATATTGACCAATGGGCCTAAAACAACTACAAATATCGATCTGCTCCAATTACAAATATATTCCAAAATGGTTCACTATAATTTCAAAGTGTATTTAAGTGTTGGGTCTGGGTCTGCATTTTAAGGCTTTGTTGTCGACGGTTCTGTGCTTTGATTTAGATCTAATCTCATACTTAACACAGAACACATAACCTTTCTTCCAACAGTCTGTTTTAATTATATATATAATTATAAATATGCATCCTTTTAACCAATGGGATCAAATTGCCAAGTTCGTCGAACTGTCAGTTTTAAGTAGGGAATCAATAAAAAGTGGGTACATATAAATGCCTTAAGTCTTTGTAAGGCACATGTAAGTACATATTTAATCCATCTCTTTATCTAGGTCTAAGTTCCTATCTATGCTGATCCTGAAGAACTGACCAGTAGTTAACGCCTACCTACAATGGCTATGAATTCTAAATAGCAATCTGTATGGAAGTTTCTGCTCTTAAAAAGTTATCTGTCACTAATCTTGAGTGCTGGTCCAAACTAATCCACAGTCAAGGAGGAACCCTAAATAAACTGGATTAAGAATTAAGAATCAAAGAAGTAGAAGAAGAGAAGATGGGTTCTAGAAATAAGACATCAGGGTTTGAATATCAGGCAAAGGACCGAATCTTACTAAATTTCAGTTTACTTACCTAGAAAACAGAATAATAAAACTACTTACCTCAGGGGGCTGCTGTAAGATTAAATTAGTTAAAACACACACAAAACACTTAGCAAAGGTGTCTGCACAAGCTCAAAGGTAATTTTAAAATTATTTAACAATGAGTCCATCCAAGGAGATGACTGAGATGGGAATCTCAAATTGGAGGCTGGCTGTAAACAAGCAGCTGGCAGATTCAGCAGGATGTGGCTGAGTAGCATCAGCCCTGTGTATCAGATTATTACCCATGAGATAAGCTGCCTTTTCCTTACTTCCCACTTAAAAAGGACACCTATCCCCTGCAACTCGGGGGAGGAAGGACCCACAGGGCTTACGCAGGACTCTCTCTCTCAGTGCATTCCCAGATATTCTTTTCTTGGGGGGCTCAGAGGGACCACCAATGAGATAGTTAAGCCATAATGTAGCTCTCTAAGTCTTCACAAATACTTAGACTGAATACTCCCTACAGAAATCTCTGCATACCTGCACAAAAGACTAAAACTGCCCGCAACTGTAATGTTGAAATTATTTCACATGTCAAACTCACAATCTTTGAACATGTTTAAAAATGAAGTAAAATAAACTCACAACCCTCAAACTACCATAACCCTAAGAATTTAGATGACAAGAGGTACACGGGTTTACCTGGAGGGATCCATCTGCTGTTCTTCCTTTAGCCTCTCTCGGATTACGCGGGCGATTATCTGTTCGGGAGTGATCATCGTTTCCTATAGGACATTTAAAAAGGGTCAATGGTTACTGATTCCGACATGCTTATTGGAAACTATTTATTCCCATATCCTCCATTTATTTTGACCAATCACAGAATCTAAAATATAATCAACAACCTAGCGATCCCAGGTACATAAAGGGGTAATAATCTAGCCTTTTAGCGAGAAATTAAGTATTTTAAAGGCATCACAATTCTGCATCGACTGCGTCACAGGTCAATCTGAGCTAATAATGATCGGACGTTTAGAATCCCCAAAGAAGCTGAACCAGTACAAAATAGAAGAAATGGAGTCTTGGCAACATGCCATCAAAACATCAAGATGTTTCACAGAACTTTGGACAATTGTGACAATCCGCTTTTATTTTTTAGCAAAGGGTACCTCTGTACCTTTGAAGCCGCCTCCGCGTCCTCTTCCTCCCTGTCCTCTTCCTCCGCCTCCGCGCCGCCGCCCTTCTCCTCTGCGCAGAAAGTTCTCCCTCTCTTCCTCTGTTGGAGCTAATGACCAATCACTGAGTTCGTCTCTGTGGTCAGATTCTGTTTCAGAAGCATTTGATGCTTCAGAATTAGTTCCTATCGAGAGTTAAAAGTTATATACCGTTGTCCGACTTAAAAAAAAAGTTAGGTTAACAGAAGCTTCCAGAGACGTTTCAGGGGTAATCCAATAATCTTCCCAATTTCCAAGCCCGCCAAAGATTTTTATCACCTTCCATTTTGTAAAGCAAATTATCTTAAATTCAAAATGAAGGGTTTTATAATATTTGAGGTAATTTTGGTTTTAAGCTTTTTTGATTCTCAGTTAAAAAAATAAAAGGTATTTTATTAGCCATCTAAGTTCAAACCTGAGTATGCCACATCATTAAACAGCTGTGCTCCTTTAAACATCTGTGCTCTCTGGAGGAAAAGTTGTCTACAGTTAAATGTGGTACCTTGATAAATAAAACCTCTTTTAAAGAGAGTTCTTTTTAACAAGGTTTGGCTAAGGGACAGAGGGGAATACACACATTTTGGTCACCTCTGAGAGGGTGGCAAAGAAGGGTCTCTTGTGGGATCAGGGATTGGATATGCCTGCCTGATGCTTGGTTGGTCCATGGTCTTCCCTCCCATTCCCATTGGAATAATTTATCATTTAATAAAGGAATTATTTTATGAACTCGTTATGCCTGAAGGGGTGGGTTAATGACATAAGGATGGGAGTAGGGGGCAAAAAGCTCTGTAGGAGGGTGGGACTTCGATGGCAAAAATAACAGACTTTTGGGAGAGGGGTTAGGGGTTAGGTCCAAGGTTGGCCTTAGGAGGAGGTGCGTCGCTCCCCGAGGCCAGGACATCAACTCTACTACCTCTCTCTCTTCCTCTGTTGGAGCTAATGACCAATTATAGCTTCACCATTATAGCTTCACTCCTGTGGATCTTGAAGGCTTTTCCATCTTAAAGAGTTCCTTTTTGAAATGCAAATATTTGTGAGATGGATTATACCTTATACCATCATTAGCACGTTACATAGTAGATACACAGTTGAGCAAGAAAGACAGTAGGCGCGGGCGGGTGGAAACAGCGTTCAGTGAAAGGTACTGGGAGAGAAGAAAGAAGCACTGACAGAACAGCTGGGGAGGCAAAGAGAAACTTCGCCTACTTCTTGACTGTGCCTAGGGCTGACTTTGGCCATGCCATTCAAAGTCACCTTATCGGCCACAGGATGCAGAGCCCTGATTTACACAGTCCGTCCAGCAAGTATGACCAGCACATGCCTGACAAAAAATGAGCCACAGTACACAAATGAAAAAAGTTTTGGCTATACAGTAATAAAATCAGGAAAGGCCTTAGGAAAGTCATCAACACACAAGGGCTTAAGCAGATTTATCCCCAGTCAGAAAGCGGACAGAACTCAACACCGGCCCTGTGACCTCTACGTGTTATTATTAGGTTTTTACTCTGTATTTCTCTTGCAACACCATTTGACCCACTGTAGTGAGAAATTGTTATAATGAGGTTCTAATGAATATTAGAGATTAGCAGCTATTAAGTCTAGGAACAGATAAAGTTACTGAGTAAAATGCTTAGTTTGTACCTGAAGTATATCCAGGACCGCGTCTGCCGTGCCCCCTATTTCTGTAAGGTCTACTACCTCGACCCATTCCTTGACCATCATCAGTCACATAGCCTTTTTCCTTATCTGTACGATTTGGTGGTGGTCTAGAACTAGCTCCAATCTGTCGCAACTGCTCATCAATTTGTAATCTCTCCAAACGCAACTGGTCTACTTCCTATTTAAAATATACAAGATAACAGTAAAAATAATTTGACATTTTACTTAATAACACCTTTCTCCTTTTCATCAGATCAAAAGTACACTGAAAATATTTCAATTTCAGTTCTAAATTTACAGTAAACACTGTTACACAGAATTATCAGGAAACTGAATGATCTCCTTAACAAGAAAATTACTATAGATAACAGATTACGGATGTCCAGAATTAGAGATATAACAAAAATACTCAGCATCAGTAGAATTTAAAGTTGTTTGATTTGGCACTATTATCTGATGGAATCTGCCAAGGCAGAGATATCCTAGTTTTGGGACTTTTTGATGATAGGATTTTGAATAAAACAACTCTAAAATGTATAAATGCAGAAAATTGACATTTAAGGTTTAACCAGATAACTCTGAAAATCACACATAGTTAATAATAGAATTGAAATAGATTTGCCAGTTAATATCTTAATTTACAAAGCGTTGACTTTGGGCCCTCTTCTGTTTTCAAAGAACATATAGTACAGTATGTCTTTGGATATGATATACAATTAAGGAACAGTTATTTTCACTGAAGTCAAAACACTCATATTCCAAGGAGAGAAAACTATTTAATAGCTGACCAAACAAGTTAGGCCTTACATCAAGCCTTGAAAACCTGTTAAAGACTAGAATTCTGCTGGAACAAGTATGACAAATAGTATCAATTCAGTTGATCAAAATACACACCTGGGGTCCACTGACAGACCCTTACACAGTGCTTTCAGTATGCTGGGTTCTGTCAAATACCTATGAAGGTTCTTATTTACAGGCTATAGGGAGCTGGATCCATAACTATAGTACTACTGGGTATCTCAGTCAAGCAGAGGCTGTCAGGACTGTCTACATGATCAGTCACTGGAGAAGCCCCTGAAAAGCTAAGTTCCTAAACTTTTGGTTGTGGTAGTTTCTGGAAAAGAAAGTGCAGGTGAGGATCTAGGTGACTTCTGATCTGTGGTCTGAACTAGACTTTGTTTTACAAAGGACTCGAGCAAAGGAGAGAATGCTGCTGAGTGAGTGGCTTACTCCGAAAGTATAGTTATAGTTCATGGAATGGGTATATCTAGCAAAACAGAATCATAGTCCAGGCAATCTTGTTGGGGCAAAGCAGTCACCTTTTGGTGAGAGATGCCAGGCCCAATCTAGAGAAGATCTGGTGATGGAAAGAATGACAACAGGACAGCTGCTGATAACCAAACAAAGATGTTCAATTGTGAAGAATAAATCAAAAGATCTAAGAAAGAACATCAGTCAAAAGATCAAGGGATTGATACAATGCAACCCTAACACTCCAGGTCTTCATAATTAAAGCAAAGAATATGAAGCAAAACATATATAACAGAGTACACATAAAACAGACTTTAAAACAAAAACAAATAAGCGAATCATTGGGGTATCCTACCCATGGCAAGCCTTGCTGGATAAAACTTTCCCACTTTCAGTTATTAACGAACTACCATAAGAATGAATGACACGTCTAGCTATTGAACTGTTTGCATACAAGTAGAAATTCTTTAATTTCATTTAAGACTGTAGCAAGAAATTCTTAAGACGGCATCATAAATAGAGTTGGGCTATTTAAAAATATTATTTAGTACCAATTACATTATAATTTTGGATATGTATATAAAGAAGAAATTTATTAAAAGTGACATGGGTAAGATTCCATTTAATTAACTCACAGAACATTATGGCCAAAAGAAATTGTAAAATGCATCTAGGCTAGGGAAGTGACTTGTCTAAAGTCACAGAACTAGTTCATGGCAGAAGAGAGACTAGAAGCAAACTGCTAAGACCACCAGTCCTATGCTGTCTATTACACTTTGTGGCCTCTGGGTTCTTGCTATCCAGTTTGCAATCTAGAGGGGGCTTAACTGTTACAAACACTAACCAAAATTGAGCATTTACAAGAAAACATAAATCATTTCTGTTTTGTAGAAGAGAGTATAGAGAAAAATACAAACGGTAAATGTTTAAAAAGAAGACTTCGTGAAACTCTGGGATTTCCTTGACCAACAACATAAAAGGGACAACAGAAGCAAGTGTTAGAGATATAAAATTTGGCCTGGAAAAAAACTCACAAAGGCTAGAAAGGATGAAGTGAATGAAAGACTATGTGCAGGATTACCTCAATTGAGTGTAAGGGTTTAACAGAATACTGAAAAATAGAAGAATTTACTGATTACTGGGATACTAGGTCCTTAACTTTATAATGTTGATGAAAATTGACTTGTGTTTTCTGGAGAAATATAATAAGCTAAACAAAGTAAGTATTTTCCCTATTACATTTTACAAGTAATTCATTGTAATATACCGAATGAATCTTAACTGCTGAAAGATTACTATGAAGCTTTATATTTTAGTGCAAAAAGGATCAGAAGTTAAAGTTCTTCCTGTCCTCACCTTTAAGTAGTTCAGGTGATAATCCAAAAGAACAGTGGCATTAGCGATGCTGTCCTTTGTTCCCACAAAAACAAATGGTACCATACCCTGAAAAAGAAATGGCAACAATGATCTTATAATATTAATGATGGATTAATCTGAAAAAGTGCAAATAGTGACTAAATAATGACAGGGTCTGACAAAACAGTAGGTACACAGATGTTTGTTGAAAATATAAATCAATACATAAAAACAAAAGTAGTTGGTATATTTTACACATCTACTATGAATATAGATCAATACAGCAACCCCTTAAATGTATCAGGTTATTATGTTTTAAACACTACTATTAAATGTTGGCAAAGTCACAAATTACGCAGTCCAAAACGATACAAGCTTTAACATGAGATGCATAAACAAAATGAATACTTTAGAATACTCGAATTCATCTACTACAGGTTTTAGTAAGATCAAATTCTTTAAAAAAATCATTTAAAATTAAATACTAGGCTATAAAAGTAAAACAATCAATTGTGCTAACAAAGTCAACAGAGTACAAAAAAACACAAACGGAATTAGGATACATTAAAATGCACCAATTATTCTGTGAGGGAAAAAAAACTTGGCACATCCATGAGCATAAAATTTAGCATTTCAATACATTTCGATAATGTGCTCTGAAAACTGTAATAGGCTGAATGAATCATAGTTTCATCTTCTCTCTATGGTACTACTTTAACCTAAGGATAGACTTTAGAAAGGGAATATACTAAAAATTTGTATCTCCAGCCCATCAGTACAAATGAGAAAAAAATCTATTTCTTGTCACAAACCATAGGGAAGACTAGGCCAATTTTGCAAATGAATGGCTGGCAATTATGACAAAGTTGAGAACAGTTCAATATTTTGCTGAATACACATGGTTACTGATATTCACAAGTAACTAGAGAAAAGCATACAATGGCTTTGATGTGGAGCTATTATAATTTTCTAGGGAAGTTTCTAGGGTTTAGAAGCCTAGAGGCTGTCTCTTTAGCAAGTATGACTCTTTCAAAAGAGCATTCATTCGATAGGTGTGGCTACTGCTGGGCTGCTTTTGCTTGCTCGCATTCAGTACACAGCATCTTAAACGGATGTGGGGCTGGAACAGGTTTTTTTTCTTTTTCCTTCCACATGAACGTGGCTGTTAATGGGGAACAAAACTGAACAATTAGGAGACACAGCTTGCAGACTGACCTTCATCTGGTAGGCAAGGCACTGCTTCCTAGTAGTTGTGATGAGCGCCTGATGCTTCAGGCGCCAAGGAAAACCCATGGGCTTCATAAGGATTTTTTTTGCATCGAATAATATATGAACTATGGAGATAATCAGGCCTATGAATCAGATCTTTTTCTCAAAAACATTTCTGATTGTTGGGTTTTTTCCCCAACTGACTCTGTTACAAAGCAGTTAACCCCTATTATTATCTAAAATGTCATATGATTAAGTGCTATGCCCTTCCCTCTAGATCACACATGACCAAAATAATCTTTGAAACCCTATGTCACAGATTTAGTTTGGTCAACTTGGAGACAAATCATTTTAACAAATTTTCTTTCAACACGTACTCTGGTGTCACGCGAATTTAAGCACATCGCTAGTGGACCAGAATAGTCAATTAAAATGAAAAACAGTGAGAGTGGAATGGTGGCCTTCTACATGGACACCAGGAGATAGTGATCTCCTGTTCTGAGAGGACTGGGTTGTCTAGCAGAGACAATACCCAATCCACTTGAGGTTATGATTCTCTTTATAAAACAGCATGTTGGCTTTGCATCTCTTGTGATTCATGACATTTTCCTCATAAACACTTCTCCCGGACCACGTGGGGGTCGCTGTGCTCAAGGACCATGATGGGGCTGAAAGCGACAAGTAAACGTCAGTGTCGTGAGTGCTGTGATAGGGCGAGCACACTGGAGCAATGAAGTGGCAAAGGCTCTTGGGCCGGTCAGGGGAGGGGACTTGTGGCAAGGACACACGAAAAGCTGCACATGGAATTCAAGGGGGCAGGAAGGAAGGGTGCTCTAGGCGGACAAAACACGCACGTCTGTCCGGAAGCAACAGAGGGTATGATACTGTTCAGAGAACTTCGGCATGGCTCAAGCCTCTCTAGAGTGCAGGGAGGAGGAATTGTGACAGATGATACTGGACAGGTGATCATGAAAGAAAGGCCTTTGAAACAACAGAAAGGAATCTGAGCTTTCTCCCCAAGGCAATGGATCCACATACCCACAAACGCTCCACCAGCCTCCAACCCTGATGATCATTTGTAGTGTTTCTTAACAAGGGGAATAAACATTAAAATATAAAATTAAAATGTATTTTTCAAGGAATGATTTCCTACCTGCCAAGCCTTGAGTTCAGGTTTCTGGGATTCCCCTGCTACAATTGATGAAACCACTAACACCTAAAGCAGTATAAGGAATGCAAGTGATGTCATTAACTATAACAAATGATACACAGAAGCCTGAACGCAGGACTTTCACTGTAGGACTTCTAAACCCATTTCTAAACAGTTAGGTTAGTTCAAATATTGAAAACCAGTTTCTAAAATATGGTTTTAAGTAGTAACTAATGCATCTAACAGAAGGTATATTTTGAGCTATTACAACCTGCAAAATTTCAAGATACAGCATGAAAAAATTAAAGTCCACCCTCAAAAGAGAAAATGTGACCATTAAATGTAACCCCGTATTTTATGTTTACACCGTAAGATTTGTCACTGTGAATAATATGAAAAGTACATATCACTTTGGCTTGTAATATCTCATAAGTTAGCAATCATATTTGAAAAAAAATACACGAGTAGCCTACAAGTCTAACCAGAGAAAACACCCAAAACACCAACAGTAACATCTGGGTTGAAGAAATTACTCTTAGTGTAATTCAAAGTGACAAACCCATCTTACCCTCTGGACTTTTGTACTGTTAGGTTGAGAAAAATGAGCGCTGTTTTCCTTTATATCTATATGTTTTTTATCCTCTGAGGGAGTAGGTCCAATCCTTGAGTTACTGGGAGGTAGAGAATTTGGTGGCATAATCTCCTTGATAAAAAATACAAAACACAAAAGAGAAAAAGAACCAATTTTAAGACTTTAATTAGCTCCATTATCGTATCAATGATCACATTTTAAGACTATAAATTACTATAAAGTTTTGGTAAACAAAAGTATAAAATGCAAAAATCAAGCAGTAAAGATCCCAAAGAACCTTTCAAAAACAGAAGGGTAGACAAATAAGTGAAAATGATGGCAATTCGGGGGGATTTTATTTTGAACAGTACCATTGTCCAGAAGACCACAACCTCACCTTCCCGACTCCACACAAATACTTTACAAGTCGCTACCAAAAAGCAGATATTCATGAAGATAAAAGTGAGGGTAATAAATTTTAAAGACTGGGAAAGATGTTATATGCAGATAAAAATTTAAAGCACACAAAATAAACACATGCATACAAACTAAAAAAACAAAAGGATGAAAGCCAGAAAAGTCACGCAGTGTCCCAATTTTGTCTCAGTCACTAACATTAGGTAAGATCTGAAAAGTGCTTCACACTTTTTTTTTACATTTATAACTATCCATTTTAAAGACTGAAAAATAAGACTTAAAGGGGTTAAGGTGACTGACTGTTCTCTAAAGTCACAGCATGAGAGAAGAGACAGAAGCCATTATCTGCAACTATAACATTAACTGACATACCTGATAATCAGAATTTTTAAATCTATATTATTTGCATATTACAGAGGCATCTAAATTAATATTTCAACTAAAACAATAAACAACTTTTACTTTTATTAGACACACCAGAAATATATGCACTATAACATACCTCCTCTTGTGGAACATTTTTCTCATTTTCAGCCTCAATTCTCACCCTCACAACTCCTGACTTGTCCACAATCTCTTGAATCAGTTTTCCATTTTTTCCTATAACTTTACCTGAGTTAAGAAATGAATAATTCACGTTGTTTTATGAACACATACCTCAAGCCAGTAAGCACACCCCACTGTAAACTATTACATTATTTTATATAGAATTTCAAAACCAAGACAGAGACTCTTTAAAAAGACTGTTAAACTGGCTTTTCATTTTATTAAATCAACACTGTTTAAAACTCCTTTGGCAAGATATTTAAGGTGATTAATACTCGTGAACTTATTGGATAATTTTGAATTTTTAAGGCCGTTCAAAAAACGCTCTTATTTTGCTCAAAAGAGTGCACTTAAAACTTGCTAGTCCTGTGGTGCATACCACTCTTTCTGTAAAGTTCTATAAAAGAAATTAAGGAAAAGAATAGATAATAGAAAATTCATTTGCTTATTTATTGGACAGTTTCAATTCTATCTGTACCTCATTTAAATCTGTTCCTTCACCCATGGTAAGTACAGACATGCACCACTTAACAACGGGGATGTTTCTGGGAAGTGTGTAGCGAGGCGATGTTGTCATTATGCAAACATTAGAACGTACTTACACAAACCTAGACGGTCTAGCCTACAACGTACCTAGGCTACATGATATGACCCTATTACTCCTAAGCTATAAGTCTGTGTACACCATGTCACTGTACAAACCAATGAGAGTAATCAAGCACAAGGGAAAATGAAGCTATGAGGCTATTTTATAGCGAACTCTTTTTTAGTGAGTAGAAAGAGTACCTCCTAGGAAAAAAAGTAAAAAAGTATAGCATAGTAAATACATCAACCAGTAACCATCATTTATTATCAAGTATTACGTACTGTACATAATTGTATGTGCTATATTTTTATGACAGTGCAGTAGGCTTCTTTACACCAGCATCACGACACATGAGCAATGTATGTTACAATGGCTCTGTTATAATCTTATGCAACCACCTTCATATATGCAATCTGTTGTTGACCGAAGTGTCATCATGCAAGGCATGGCTTTATTTTTAGAATTTTGTATTGCACGTTTATAATAAAAGATACTCTAAGTTTTCAAGTGGCTTAAACAGCTTTACATCCATCTAAAAGAAAGACACATTATTCAGGACAATGTGTTAACAGATTATTAATCCGGTACATTCCTCACCAGTTATATCAGGATATTAAAATGTGAATGGATAAGTCACAGAGTAAAAGATTAAGAAATCACGCTTTAAGATAACTAAAAACCACTTGTTTATTGGATTTTGTTGATCAATGTCATCCTAATAATTTTTAATAAAAAAAAGAACTAGAAACATCAACTGTAACTATGAAATTGAGAGGCATTCCTGTATACTATCAATGTAATTAAAAACTAATTAAAATTAAAAACTGATTTAAGAAAATAATAAAAATGCTCAAAATCAGTTTAAGTATTACTCAACAACATCCATTAAACTTCTAAGATTCAGTCATATAATTAACTGGGAAATGACAGCTTTCAGAGCCTTCATCATGCATTAATGTAAAGTGAGACACTGCAAATATAAGAACTACTGATTCTAGGGATCTACATTTTATTGGTGTATCGCTATGGAAAACAGTGTGGAGAGTCCTCAAAAAATTAACAATAGAACTACTTTATGACCCAGCAATCCCACTTCTGGGTATTTACCCAAAGAAATCCAAAACACTGGATTTGAAAAGATATATGCACCTCTATGTTCAATGTACCATTATTTACAAAAGCTAAGATACAGGAGAAACCTCAGTGTCCATCAATAGATGAATGGATAAAGAACATATACTATATACATGTATATAGAACAGAGTATTAGTCACTAAAAAGAATGAAATTTGGCCATTGGAGACAACATAAATGAACCTAGAGGGTATTATGTTATGTGAAATAAGTCAAAGACAAATACCATATGATTTCACTTATACATAGAATTTAAAAAAAAAACAAATAGATATAAAAAACAGAAACAGACCCATAGATAGAGACAAAGCTGATGGTTGCCAAAGGGGAGTGGGGTGGGGAAGATGCATGGAAAAAAAATTACCAATGATCTTGCTGAAAGCCCCAGAGACATCTGCAGTTACTCACAGCTTTGAAACTTAAAAGATTTAAGTAACCTACATGTAGATCTCCAACTGAGATAATTAGGAATGCTATAATTTTATATCGATCTATTCCAAGTTATAAAGCCCCTAAATGTCATTCATTTTGTAAAAAGGAACATTTAATTTTAATATATGTAAAACATATAGTGAAGAGGCTACACATACTTTCTTTCCAGGCACTAGCAGGTTTGAATCAGCAAAGCAGTACCTTGCACACCTTCTGAAATGTAATGTTTGAGTATCACATTTACCAAATATTTTCTGTACACTGTAGCAAGGGACCATATTTCAAAGACTAAGCTTTGATTAAATCGCCCCTAGAGTGAGCTGAAATGAAATTCTATTGGTATAAATTATTTTGTTTGTGTCAAGAGCAATTTTTGACTCACCTACTAAGTTCCTAGGAACTTGGATGACATCTTCGGCAAATTCAAGAAAGCTTCTAGCCTTTTTCACTGCATCCTGGTCCTAATAAAAAAGGGGGTAAGATTTAAGACAAAAGATGAGCCATCTGAAATGCTGGGTTTTATGTTCGGGAAAAAAATGATTAAGTCAAATATTTACCTCTCCGTAAATATGAAATGTGCAAGTATCTTCATCTAGATCGATAGCAGTGACCCCAGGTACTTTTCTAGCTTGCTGAATATTAGCACCATGAGTACCAATAGCTAGACCCATCAGATCTTCTCGTACGATAAATTGCTCATGAAACCGTGAGGCAAGCTGCCTTGAACTCTGAAGAGAAATGCATATCTGATTAATATGCTTTATCAACTATTGAGAAAACTGTATTTAAGTCAGCCATGTAAATTATCTTGACCCTGTATATCAGGGGCCTATAAATTAAGTTTCAGTTGGAAACTAACAGGTTTCAGAAAATATCTCCCACAGCATAAGTTGTTTTTAGATTGATGAAGGTCTATGCAATTTGATATATTTTTGCTAATAGGAAAGAGCTTGTTGATAATTTTCCAAGGTAACTTTTGAAAAACCTGTTTGCAAGGCTGCCTTAGTTAACCAACGACATCAGCAATGTAGTGATTAAGAAGCAGACCAAATGTTCCCAAATAAAAACCAGCTCACAGGGTCTGACAGACTCAATGTTTTTCAACTAAAAGGAAATTTAAATGCTATCTCTACAGAATTGTATTCACTTTATTTTTATAAAAGAATATCAGTATATAATCTTTTTTTCTGGAAAGTGTCATTTATATAACTTATCACTAGATACTGTGGTCTAGACATCTCTTTGAAGTTAAAATGATATCCTCCCACCCCTCCAAGCCGAGAAAAGGAATAATAAAAATCCTCAATACAGTAATTAAACTGAATGATTACAAAATATCAAAGATTTATGACTTATCTTACATACATGCCTGAGACCAGAGTCTGGAAGACCTTGTGATCTGTATCCACAAGCATGATGAATTCTTTCAAATATTCAGTGGTGACTGAACTAAGTTAAACTGATATCCAAAACTTGTGGATAGTCACTCTAGTATTATCTAGTATTATCACAATTTAATATTTAGTTCTAGCATGCCATTAATGAAATCCAAAAATATTAGTGACTCATGTTGAAAAATGGAAATTTCTTATCTGAGTATGTGGAACTCTTTAATATTAGTAGTGAGTAAAGATAGGCATGCATACTAGTTTCTAGCTATTCAACATACCAGATAATTTGAATGAATGAGTGTAATTACTGTAAACAACTTAAAAAGTAGAATATCCTTTTTGTAGATTAGAGTAACAAAGTGCATCAAATATTCCTAGGACTTTTCAAGAAGCAATGTTTTTTGAGTTCTGATTGATTCACCTGTTTCATTCTTTTGAAAATTCACTTATAAATGGTAAAGCAAAGGCATGACAACAGATCATTTAAGAATTAGATGTTTGAGAAGAGGCATGTGAGTATATTCCCATAATACTCACAGTGAAAATAAGGAGGCCGTTTTGGCCTAAAAGTTATGACAGAATCACTAAGGAAACCATAAACTTGTGAACACTGGGACATTAAGAAACAATGAGAATAAAAACGAATTCAATGGACCTTAGCGATGTCTCTTCTGCTAAGAGTTCAGCATTCACACATCAAGTTGGAAGGCGGCCAGTTTCACAGGGTGTTTCAGCAATTCGGCCCTGACTACCTTCTCTCATAAAATGCAGTTTGGAATTCCTTTTTTTCTTTACTATTTCAACTGCATTGTGTTTTCTCTCAAATGAAATAATGATGAGGAACTCTGGAATATGATAGTACTATACTTCAGTTGGCACATTAATCTCAAATCTGTTTAGTTTCTATGGTAATGGATGAAGTACTAGATAGTTATCAATGAAAACAAATGTATGGTGATGAAAATTATTGGAAGATTAATAAAAGTAGATAAAATGCACCTTAAGAGACGAAATAGTAAGTTAGGGAAATAGCCTCTGGCAGGAATCTGAAGACAGGAGTTTTAAAGAGTGACAACCAATTAGAATGAAGTTCTATATCCTTTTAAACAGAGATAAACATACATAATGAAAGGAATATGATTAGATACTTAAATACTCTCTAGTACTTTAATGATAATATGTTATATGGAAGAAGCATTGCCTCATTTTATTAGCAGCTTTGACAAACTTCTAGTAAGAGTGAGTTGACCAGCAGTTCCTTAATATACATAACTGCTGCTTAATTCTAAAACCTCAGGCACAAAAACCTTAGCATGATTATGCTTTGTACAACTTAACTTTTTAAAATGTAGAATTGCTAAGTAACAGTAAATAAAGAACAACTTGTCCATAGTCAAGTATTGCTAACCAGCAGTTATAGTTTCTAGACAGCTTGATAAGCAGCACTAGGGAAAGCCACATACCTCTAGCTGCTTACTGGCTTCTTCATTTCTCAGTATCAGGGACAGCTTAGTGCGCAGACTCCGAAAGTGCATGTCAATCAGCATGTGTGCTCGCTTTGAGGTGACTTCATTGATAGACTAAAAGGTATAAATTAACACCATTATTATCAAAGCAAATGCCCCAAATGAAATACACCAAAACAGACACTCAAGAACACTCACCAAAATGACAAGCTGGTAATTTTCTGGATCGTAAGTTACAGAAAAGGCACCAACTGCCTTTTTAAAGTCCTTATGTGCCGATTCTTTGGCACACCTAGAAATATGAAGTTAAGATGAATGATTACCAACTACTAGCATAAATATATGCAGAGAGATTTGCACTTAAAATCGTGGATTTGTATTAAACTTGATTTATGCAAAATATGCTATACCCATTTAAAAGTTTTGTTCCTTTGCTGTACGTCTCTGAAATACTCAGCCCAATCAATCGAGATTATAGAGAAAGGAAAAAAAAAAGTTATGCTCTTAAGGGATTACGGATGGTCTTGGATTACCAAAGGTGACATATTTGCTGGGGGCGGGGCATGCTCCTCTGTAGGTTTCCTCATTTCAGTGATGTATAAATCAGTAATTTTCTTGAGTCAACTGCTGACAGCTTTTGGGGATAGCTACAGGGTACCCGGCTTTGTTTCTTTTCTAAAGAAAAACTGCTAACCAATTTAAGGGAGAGAAGGAAATACAAATGAATCAGGAGGTACAAAAATGTACGTGCCTATGCAATCTCTAAAATCAAAAAGCAGGATTCCTATGTATCTTGAACTGTAAGTTAATGTTTATCTAAAGTGCAACATGTCCAAATCAAACACACATCTCCTTAATGAAATCTTTAAAAAGGAATCTTGTATCTAAAAAGTCTTGAAGCATTACCCTTGATCAAGGACTGTAAGACAGAGATGACCTTTTAAAGCTTCTTTTGTTTTACTTATTATATTTATCTGAAAATATTGGCTAAAATGGAAAAAATCTCGAGTAATCTTCATGGTCTACAATTTGATTTGTGATTTATGACAGTAAACCTGTGTTGTTTATTTTAGTTTATTTTAGAAAACAAATGTGCATTATTAGCTATGTATCTAGCCAAGTAAATTTAAACAAGCGTAGTGTGGGCTTAATTTTATAACTGGAAAAGCTAAATATGTTTTTTCTTCACTACTTTTGCAAACCATTCTCACTGAATTTAAAAACTGATTTCTATTATTTTAAAATTTATGTTCCTTTAAACTGCATAATATCTGTAAGTTCTCAGTATTTCTTGCATACCAACTTACATTTGTCGTAAATCTTCTGGCACGTCCAGTTTGATTTTATGGAACGTATCTTTTGTGGCAGGCTTGTTGGGATTAACTGACCGTAGACGTTCAATTGTGACAATTTCATTGTAGGTAGCATCACAAGCTGCATATTCTATCACGTAAAACTGAGAAAAATAAACCAAAGTCATTCCTGGTCAAAGTGTTTAAAATAAGAGCAATAAACTATACCTATTTAGTTATTTTTAAGTTCTCTAGAGGGAAAAAACTGTATTTGATCAACTATTACTGAAACACATGAACATACTAAACATGTAGAGAAAATCTTTTAATTAAATGTCTTAAGTTAGCTAGCACTTATGTAGATTGAAATATAAGTACCTGAGTTTAGAAAAGAGAAATAAAAAAAGTTTAAAAATGCATTTTCTTACCTCCCCCTTTATCATCCTCACTTTTGCTAACCACCAACAGCAAGGTTCTTTCTCATTAGCTCTGGAATAAACCTACATAAAAATTACAACAGAACATTTCACGATTAATATCATTCAGAAATCTACAGATTATCAGACATTGAGGAATTTTTCTTAAAATGACCCTAGGTGTCTTTCAAACCCATATGTTGTGTCCTTAAATCAGATTGTACCCTACAGCAAGACACAGGAACATAATTAGAAACTACCTGATTACCCGGGAGAGCCCTGTAAAAAGTGTTTTCCTATTTCTCTCTTCTACTTCAGTAATAAATAGTACTCTGAACATGAATGCTCTAGAAAAGCTGACTGTGCATAAACCTTGGCACACTTTTCTTGGGTACTCGGAGAGCTACAAAAATATACCTAAAAACATAGAAACAAACTTTGTTTTATTCTAATTGGCAAATGTTCAGAGTACTATTTATTACTGAAGTAGAAGAGAGAAATAGGAAAACACTTTTTACAGGCCTCTCCACTAAAATGGACACCTCTATGCTGGCAAAGTTCTGGATACCACCTTCCTGCTCTCATATACTGTACATAAATTCTTCTAAATCTCTCTTGGGACCACTTCAAAGTTGACTTACGATGTACAGCATGGAACCTTTTGTGAAGACACTAGCAAATCAAGGTTAATAAGAAATAACACAGGTACACACATATTCCTTTTACAACTGAATAATAGTTATATAATACAGTGACTAAATATAACTGGATACAACCTGCCTTTCCCACTTGCCCCAATAAGTTCCTATTAACTCTGCTATTGGCAGAGAAATAACCTGGTAATTATTTACTGCAATGAAGTCATCTTGGCAACATCATCTTATTGGTCCCCACCTGTTATGTGACTATTTTGGGAAAAGAGTTCACATTATCCCCATCACTCTTATGAACATTACTAATACAGACAGACCAAAAGACCTGGTGTCCTGCCTCCTTTTTATAACCTAAGTTAACGGTTATACACTACAGTGACTCAATACAACTTCATTTAATCTACCTTTCTTTGCTATTACCATTGGTCCCTTTCAACTCACTATAGCTACAGCAATAAGCTCAGTTAGGTACTACTGCTAGACAATACAGTGAGGTCACCGTAGGACAAGCATCTCATTGGTCCACATCATCATGAGATACATTGAAAATAAAATTCCCATTTAATCATTCAAAAACCTTTGAGGAACATTCCTGATAGAGACAGATCGAAGAACCTGAGTCTGGCCTCCTTTTTTATAACCCAAGTTAACGGTTATACAATTCAGTGACTCAATACAACTTCATTTAACCTATCTTTCCCTCCTACCATCACCATCAGTCCCTTTCAACTCTTGATATAGCCACAGCAATAAGATCAGTTGTGTACTACTGCTAGGCAACATTGTGAGGTCACCCTAGGATCATCGTCTCATTGGCCCACACGTGACATGTGACACATATGAAAATAAAAGTCTCCTTCAATCATTCAAAACCTATTAAAACCATTTCTGAGACAGACAAAGCAAAAGAACTAGTGTCCTACTTCCTTTTTTAAACCAAGTTAAGGGTTATACAATACAGTGACTCAATACAACTTCATTTAATCTACCTTTCCCTTCTACAATCATCAGTCCCTTTCAACTATGCTCTAGCCAAATCAATAAGCTCAGATATGTACTACTGCTAGGCAATATTAAGGGGTCTCCCTGGGATCAGCATCTCATTGGTCCACTCCTGTCAAGTGACACAATTGAAAATAAAAGTCCCCTTTAATCATTCAAAACCTAAACGAAAATTCCTGACACAGACAGACCAAAAGACCCTGCGTCTGCCTCCTTTTTATAACCCAACCTAATGGTTATACAATACGGTGACTCAATACAACTTCATTTAACCTACCTTAACCACCTACACCACCAGTCCCTTTCAACTCGCTATAGCCACAGCAATAAGCTCAGTTATGTACTGTTGCTAGGCAACATTGTGAGGTCATCCTAGGATCAGCATCTGATTGGTCCACACGTGTCATGTGACACAACTGAAAATAAAAGTCCCCCTTAAACACTGAAAACCTATTAGGAACATTCTTGATACAGACAGACCAAAGGACCTCGCATCTTGCGCCCTTTTTTTGACCCAATTACTGGTTATACAATACAGTGACTAAATGCAACTTCATTTAACCGACCTTAACCACCTACTACCATCAGTCCACTTAAACTCTCCTCTAGTCAGGCAGTAAGCTCAGTTACGTACTACTCCTAGGCAATACTATGACGCCACCCTAGGATCACCATCTCATTGGTTCTCACATGTCATGTGACATAATTGAAAATAAAAGTCCCCTTTAATCATTAGAAAAACTATCAGGAACATTCCTGATACAGACAGACCAAAAGACCTTGCATCCTGTCTCCTTTGTATAACCCAACTTAACGGTATCACAATCAGTGACTGAAACAACTTCATTTAACCTACCTTAGCCACTTACCACAATCAGTCCCTTTCAATTCTGCTCTAGTCACAGCAGTAAGTTCAGTTATGTACTACTGCTAGGCAACATTGTGATGTCATCCTAGGATCAGCATCTGATTGGTCCACACATGTCATGTGACACAATTGAAACTAAAAGTCCCCCTTAATCATTCAAAACCTATAAAGAACATTCCTGATACAAACAGACTAAAAGACTTGGCATCCTGCCTCCTTTTTATAACCTAACTTAACGGTTACACAATCAGTGACTGTAAACAACTTCATTTAATGTACCTTAACCACCTACCACCATCAGTCCCTTTCAACTCACTATAGCCACAGCAATAAGCTCAGTTATGTACTGTTGCTAGGCAACATTGTGAGGTCATCCTAGGATCAGCATCTCATTGGTCCACTCCTGTCATATCATCTAACTGAAAATAAAAGTCCCCCTTAAACGTTGAAAACCTATTAGGAACATTCTTGTTACAGACAGACCAAAAGACCTCGCATCTTACACCCTTTTTTGACCCAATTACAGGTTATACAATACAGCGATTAAATGTAACTTCATTTAACCTACCTTAACCACCTACCACCATCAGTTCCTTTCGGCTCTGCTCTAGCCACAGCAATAAGCTCAGTTATGTACTACTGCTAGGCAACATTGTGAGGTCACCCTAGGATCAGCATCTCATTGGTCCCCAAGTGTCATGTGACACAACTCAAAATAAAAGTCCCCTTCAATCACTGAAAACCTATTACGAACATTCTTGATACGGAGAGACCAAAAAACCTGAGTCTGGCTGGCTTTTAAAACCCATGTTAACTGTTATAGAAGTCCCAGACTCAATGCAAATTCATTTAACCTGCTTTTCCCTCCGCCCATCAACTGTCCCTTTCATCTCTGCCCTAGCCACATTAATAAGCTCAGATATGTACTAATGCTAGGCAATATTGTGAGGTCTCCCTGGGTTCAGCATATCATTGGTCCACATGTGCCATGTAACACAATTGAAAACAAAAGTCCCCTTTAATCATTCAAAACCTATTAGTAAGATTCCTGATACAGAAAACCAGAAGACCTTGCATGCTGCCTCCTTTTTATAACCCAGCTTAACAGTTATACAATACAGTGACTCAAGACAACTTCATTTAACCTACCTTAACCAACCTACCACCATCAGTCCCTTTCAACTTGCTTTGGCCACAGCAGTAAGCTTAGTTATACACTATTGGTAGGCAATACTGTGAGGTCACCCTAGGGTTAGTATCTTATGGGTCCACTCCTGTAATGTCACCTAATTGAAAACAAAAGTCCCCTTAAACATTAAAAACCTATTGGGAACATTCTTGATACAGACAGACCAAAAGAACTCCTATCCTGTGCCGTTTTATAACCCAATTAAAAGTTATACAATACAGCGAGTAAATGCAACTTCATTGAACCTACCTTAACCACCTACCACCATCAGTCCCTTTCGACTTTGCTCTAGCTACAGCATTAAACTCAGTTATGTACTGCTAGGCAATATTGTGATGTCATGTACTGCTAGGCAACATTGTGATGTCATCCTAGGATCAGCATCTGATTGGTCCACACGTGTCATGTGACACAACTGAAACTAAAAGTCCCCCTTAATCATTCAAAACCTATAAAGAACATTCCTGATACACACAGACTAAAAGACTTGGCATCCTGCCTCCTTTTTATAACCTAACTTAACGGTTACACAATCAGTGACTGAAAACAACTTCATTTAATGTACCTTAACCACCTACCACCATCAGTCCCTTTCAACTCACTATAGCCACAGCAATAAGCTCAGTTATGTACTGTTGCTAGGCAACATTGTGAGGTCATCCTAGGATCAGCATCTCATTGGTCCACTCCTGTCATATCATCTAACTGAAAATAAAAGTCCCCCTTAAACGTTGAAAACCTATTAGGAACATTCTTGTTACAGACAGACCAAAAGACCTCGCATCTTGCACCCTTTTTTGACCCAATTACAGGTTATACAATACAGCGATTAAATGCAACTTCATTTAACCTACCTTAACAACCACCTACCACAATAGTCCCTTTCAACTCTGCTCTTGCCACAGCAGTAAGCTCAGTTATGTACTACTGCTAGGCAACATTGTGAGGTCATCCTAGGATCAGCACCTCACTGGTCCACACGTATCATGTGACCAAATTGAAAATAAAAGTCTCTTTTAATCATTCTAAACTTATTAGGAACATTCTTGATATGGACCGACCAAAGGCCTACCGTCCTGTGCCCTTTTTTGACCCTATTAGGAGTTATACAATACAGCGATTAAACGAAACTTTATTTAACCTACCTTAACCACCTACACCACCAGTCCCTTTCAACTCGCTATAGCCACAGCAATAAGCTCAGTTATGTACTGTTGCTAGGCAACATTGTGAGGTCATCCTAGGATCAGCATCTCATTGGTTCTAACGTGTCATGTGACACAACTGAAAATAAAAGTGCCCTTTAATCATTAAAACATCTATTAGGATCATTCCTGATACAGACAGAATAAAAGCCTTGCATCGTGCCTCCTTTGTATTACCCAACTTAACAGTTATACAATACACTGACTCAATACAGCCATATTTAACCTACCTTAATCACCTATCACCATTAGTCCCTTACAACCCCGCTCTAGCCATAGCAGTAAGCTCAGTTATGTACTACTGCTAGGCAACACTGTGAGGTCATCCTAGGATCAGCATCTCATTGGTCCAAACCTGTCATGTGACACAATTGAAAATAAATGTCCACCTTAAACATCATAACCTATTGGGAACATTCCTGATACAGACAGACCAAAGACCTTGTGTCCTACGCCCTTTTTTGATCCAATTAACGGTTACACAATACAGCGATTAAATGCAACTTCATTTAACCGACCTTAACCACCTACTACCATCAGTCCACTTAAACTCTCCTCTAGTCAGGCAGTAAGCTCAGTTACGTACTACTCCTAGGCAATACTATCACGCCACCCTAGGATCACCATCTCATTGGTTCTCACATGTCATGTGACATAATTGAAAATAAAAGTCCCCTTTAATCATTAGAAAAACTATCAGGAACATTCCTGATACAGACAGACCAAAAGACCTTGCATCCTGTCTCCTTTGTATAACCCAACTTAACGGTACCACAATCAGTGACTGAAAACAACTTCATTTAGCCTACCTTAGCCACTTACCACAATCAGTCTCTTTCAATTCTGCTCTAGTCACAGCAGTAAGTTCAGTTATGTACTACTGCTAGGCAACATTGTGATGTCATCCTAGAATCAGCATCTGATTGGTCCACACGTGTCATGTGACACAATTGAAACTAAAAGTCCCCCTTAATCATTCAAAACCTATAAAGAACAGTCCTGATACAGACTAAAAGACTTGGCGTCCTGCCTCCTTTTTATAACCTAACTTAATGGTTACACAATCAGTGACTGAAAACAACTTCATTTAATGTACCTTAACCACCTACCACCATCAGTCCCTTTCGACTCGCTATAGCCACAGCAATAAGCTCAGTTATATACTGTTGCTAGGTAACATTGTGAGGTCATCCTAGGATCAGCACCTCATTGGTCCACACGTGTCATGTGACACAACTGAAAATAAAAGTCCCCCTTAAACACTGAAAACCTATTAGGAACATTCTTGATACAGACAGACCAAAGGACCTCGCATCTTGCGCCCTTTTTTTGACCCAATTACTGGTTATACAATACAGTGACTAAATGCAACTTCATTTAACCTACCTTAACCACCTACCACCATCAGTCCCTTTCAACTCTGCTCTAGCCACAGCAGTAAGCTCAGTTATGTACTACTGCTAGGCAACATTGTGAGGTCACCCTAGGATCACCATCTCATTGGTTCTCACGTCTCATGTAACATAATTGAAAATAAAAGTCCCCTTTCATCATTCAAAACCTATTAGGAACATTCTTGATACAGTCAGACCAAAAGACTTTGCATCCTGCCTCCTTTGTATAACCCAACTTAATGGTTATACAATACACTGACTCAATACAGCCATATTTAACCTACCTTAACCACCTACCACTATCAGTCCCTTTCAACTCTGCTCTCGCCAGAGCCATAGGCTCAGTTACATACTATTGCTAGGCAATACTGTGAGGTCACCTTAGGATCAGCATCTCATTGATCCACACGTGTCCTATGACACAATTGAAAATCAAAGTCCCCTTTAATCATTCAAAACCTATTAGGCACATTCCTGATACAGACAAACCAAAAAACTTGAGTCTGGCCACCTTTTTAAACCCAAGTTAACGGTTATAGAATTCAATGACACAATGCAACTTCATTTACCATGCCTTTCCTTCTATCCATCATCAGTCCCTTTCAACTCTGCCCTAGTCACATGAATAAGTTCAGATATTGTCTAATGCTAGGCAATATTGTGAGGTCTCTGGGTTCAGCATATCATTGGTCCACACGTGTTATGTGACACAACTGAAAGCAAAAGTCCCCTTTAGTCATTCGAAACCTATTAGTAACATTCCTGACACAGAAGACCAAAAGATCTTGCATCCTGCTTCCTTTTTATAATCCAACCTAATGGTTATGCAATATGGTAATTCAATACAACTTCATTTAACCTACCTTAACCACCTACCACCCTCAATCCCTTTCGACTCTGCTCTAATCAGAGCAGTAAGCTTAGTAATGTAATGCTGCTAGGCATTATTGTGATGTCATCCTAGGATCAGCATCTCATTGGTCCACACGTGTTGTGTGACACAACTGAAAATAAAAGTCTCCTTTAATCATTCTAAACCTATTAGAAACATTCCTGATATGGACAGACCAAAAAACCTAAGTCCGGCCACCTTTTTATAATCCAAGTTAAAGGTTATACAACATAGTGACTCAAAGAAACTTCATTTCATCCACCTATCCCTCCTACCATCACCATCAGTCCCTTTTAACTCACTATAGCCACAGCAATAAGCTCAGTTATGTACTACTGCTAGGCAACATTGTGAGGTCACCCTAGGATCAGCATCTCATTGGTCCACTCCTGTCATATCATCTAATTGAAAATAAAACTCCCCCTTAAAATTCAAAACCTATTAGGAACATTCTTGATACAGACAGACCAAAAGACCTCTCATCCTGTGCCCTCTTTTGACCCAATTAAAGGTTATACAATAAAGTGATTAAATGCAACTTCATTTAACCTACCTTAACCACCTACCACCACCAGCCCCTTTTAATTCTGCTCTAGCTATAGCTGTAAGCTCAGTTATGTACTGCTGCTAGGCAACATTGTGAGGTCATCCTAGGATCAGCATCTCATTGGTCCACACATGTCATGTGACACAACTGATACTAAAAGTCTCCTTTAATCATTCAAAACCTATTAGGAACATACCTGATACAGAGTGACCAAAAGACCCTGTGTCCTGCCTCCTTTTTATAACCTAACCTAATGGTTACACAATCAGTGACTCAGTACAACTTCATTTAACCTACCTTAACCACCTACCACCACCAGTCCCTTTCACGTCACTATAGACACGGCAATAAGATCAGTTATGTACTATTGTTAGGCACTACTGTGAGGTCACTGTAGGATCAGCATCTCATTGGTCCACTTCTGTCATGTGACACAGTTGAAACTAAAAGTCCCTTTATGTATTCAAAAACCTATCAGGAACATTCCAGAAATAGACCAAAAGACCTGGTATCCTGCCTCCTTGTTTAACTGGAGTTAATGGTTATACAATACAGTGGCTCTATACAACTTCAATTAACCTACCTTAACCACTTATCACCCAGCCTCGGTCCCTTTCAACTCTAGCCTCCTTTTATAAGCCAAGTAAATGGTTATACAATACAGGATCAAATGAACTTTCCATAATACAGACAGACCAAAAGACCATGTATCCTGCCTCCCTTTCAAAACCCAATTTGATGGTTACACAATACAGAGACTAAATACAGAACTAACCTACCTTCATCTCTTACCATCTTAAGCCTATTTCAACTCTGCTCTAGCCAGAACAATAAGCTCAGTTATATACTATTGTTAGGTAATACTGTGAGGTTACCCTGGGACTAGCATCTCATTGGTCCATACCTGTCATGTGACTCGATTGAAAAGAAAGTTTCCTTTTACCATTCAAGCCCTATTATGAATATTCCTGATATAGAAGGACCAAAAGACCTGGTATCTTGCCTCCCTTTTATAATTAAATTTAGTGGTTACACAATACAGTGACTCAGTACAACTGAATTTAACCTATCTTTTCCTCTTGCCACCATCAATCCCTTTCAACTGTGCTCTAGCCACAGCAATAAGCTCAGTTATATATTACTGTTAAACGATACTGCAAGGTCACCGTAGCGTATCATTGGTCACCACCTCTCATTTGGATCAAATAAAAAAAAGTCTCCTTTATCCATCCAAACTCTGTTATGAACACTCTTGATATAGACAAATCAAAAGATCAAGTCCTTGTCTTCAGAAAGCTTACAGTCTCCTGGTAGAAGTAGTAGCTGACGGTACTCAAGGAGAATGTGTTTGTGTTCCCTACTGAGATCCCTCATAAAACCAAACTCAGTTCTTTACACCTTGTAGGTACCTAGTATATTTTTAGTAAATAAATAATACTTTATTGTTTCTACTTTAAAACTGTAGAGCAAAAAACACAGGCTGGGATATCCAGAGACTTTCTCTAAGCACTCTCTCAAACAGCACTACTGCCCCAAGGTCACCTTCCATCCTCTTACGTTTTTTCTTCCTAGGATTTACACCTGCCATTTTAGCTATCCTCACTAGAATGCAACCTCATCTAAGGCAGCGGCTGCTTTTGTTTCACTTCACCATCTGTATGTAGCACAGAAAATAAGAAATCGAAGACCTAGTATGCTTTACCTTACCTGTACAAATGTCTACTTAACTGCTTTCCACATGCCACAGATGTTCATGGAGTTGAAACTACTAACAAGGCATTACGGAGAAAGAAGAGAAGCTTAAAATGAAGTGCGTGAAAGGGAAGGACAGGGAAGCTAGTACACAGAGCATCTACAACATAAAGCCGACTCCAAGTGCCTCAAGTCCCCCCAAAGTTTTCAGTGGCTAGAGCAATCACAAACACAATGTTTTTGTTAACTGCTACATCTCCACAGTAGCTCTTGGTCAAAACCATCAATGGCACATGAGCAGGTGGTTCACCAGGAACAAGTCCTGTGACAAGATGTTTTACTTATACATGTATATACTAAAACTCACAAATGGCTCTTAAATAATATACCAGGAGGATTTACTGCTATGCAAGGAAATTCTAGGATAACTCTATCCTAAGTCATGGTTTAGAAACTTTATAAGACCAAGTTTCCTAAGCTGAAAATTAAGAAATTGAGGTAAGTGGGAAAAGCAATCTTACTGGGCAAAGGAAATCAGTGGTAACTTTCAAAAATGTGCCTGAAACGCTGCTCAGCCAGCCACATCCAGACATAATGAATTATTTCAAATTATCATTAAGGAGGCTCAGTCAAAAGCACATGTCCATCACAGCTAAAATTCTCAAGGTAGTTTAAACAGTATTAATGATAGGGTACAAAAGGCACAGGCCAATTAAATGCCTTACTCCTTCAGTGCTTGATAATGTGATGGCACCGGAAACTTACCTCAACTTCGTCACTTTCATTTATATCTTTATTATAGCCTACAGGTGGTGGGAATCTCACATCATGGAACGGAATCTGTCTCTCTGGCTGCCAGCTGCAAATAAGCAAACACTCAATTATTTAACATGCTTTCCAGCTTAATGGAAACAATGACCACGCTGCCATCAACTTTTGGTTAAGTGTGACCCTCTGTTTTTCTAGTTGAAAGAAGCAAATGCTTTAAAACTATCAGTGTTGCTGAGTGGGGGGGGGCATAATGGCAAAATAGAGACATTTCAATGAAGTCTGCATGCAGCACAACAGCCTTGTAGTTCTATCTGGAATATTTCTCTCAACACAACAGATAAACATTACAATTTCCCAAACAAGTCTTTCTGCGAAAAATTTCAACCTCTAAGAGTTCTAAACGTAAAGCCACAACAGCAATTTTCTCTGATGCTTGAATTAAATGTTAGTATCAGTGTTAGTAATATCATCACCAGACTTCCACTTGCAAAGGAATTTTAACCACATTCCAATGACCGCAGAAACTGGTCCTAAATGCCCTCTAATTCCCAAGCAAAATGGGGCAGTCAGCACATCAGCAATTCAGAACTCACTTTTCCCCCTTTAAATTTTAGATCCCACGAGGTGGTCAATTCTTGCCATGGAGCTGGCTGCTGATCAGTATGATGTACCAGCATGCACTGGCCTGGCGGGGTCTCCTAAACCGCAGAAACCCAATGGAGACAGCCTATAGGAGTTCAGTGAGTTGCCTACGTTTTTTTTTTTTTAAGTTAAAATGATACGGAACAATTTTGAAAACCACCAAACTATTCTTTTATATCCACAATTATGTAAAATATTAAAAGGCAAACTTTGTAAAAACATTGGAGGATTCAACTGCTGGAGCAGTCATTTCTGGGTTTCTTGCTAAAAGGCTTTCTTAGTAAAATCCTACTGAGAAAAGTGATTTTTTTTAAGAATAGTTATTATATAAGGTAGGAGTATAGGTAATTAGGTAGAATTTGTAGAAATCTGATTAGGGCCTATATTAGGCTGAACTTTTTCTCTGAATTATTACACACACTTGAAAACTATGAAACAGAACTGCCTTTACTTCAAAAAAGCCTTTTTATATTTACAGAAAAACAGTGATTTTTAACATGTTACAAATTCACTGCTAAATTTTATTTGTAAAGAAAATAATACATAAAATAATTTTCTTGGTTCCAAAGAAAGATTTTAAGTCTTAAGTGTACAAAGAAAAAAAAACTCAAATTCTTTATTAAGAGATATGAAATATGGAAGGTTAAAACGAAGCATCTAAAATAATTTGGTATTATAGTGATAAGAATTTCTTTATGCTTGAAAGGGTAAATATAGTCTGAAGTTTTATAGATTTTTTTAAAACAAAATCAAAAAGGAAACACAAGAAAAGGCAAAGAGACTACTTTAGTGGGAACCTCGCAAATCTTGGTAATGTGCTCAAACCCAGCGGTGAATCTTGAACATACTCCATGAACACAAGGGAAAAACAGTTGATCTGTTTCGAATTCCAGGGATGACAGCTAGCTTGAAGAGAACCTTCTATACAGCTGTGGTACATGAGAGAATTAGGATGCCCAAAGATATAATGATTTTAAGTTTACTGGAGAAGTGATCTGATAAATCAGTGTAAATGAGACACATTCTTAAATGTAGAGGAAATGACAGTTTGCTTAATACTCTAGATTAAGGACTACAACAGAAAAAGTAAGAGTGGCAAATAAAGATAACTCTGCTTTTATGGGAAACAGTGTTTACTTAGTGATGGGAGCAAGCAGTGAAGAGAATAATTATAAGAAAAAAATTACTCTCCAAGTTATCAAAGATTCCTCTGTTAGCGGTGTTATGCTGTTGTCTAGTGTATAACCACGGATACCAGAAACAACAAAGAGGCAGATTCTGGAACGTGTGGCTCTTTGTATTCGGAGAAAGGCATTCTATCATTTCAACTATAATTTGGACTGAGATTATTAGTGTAGAGCTGAGAATAGGGTCGGATACTCTAAATCCTTTTATCTCTGTCCCTCTAAACGTGTTTCAGATATTTGAGAACACTACTTTGTCCTGTTGCCAGCTAAAAGAATCTGCGAATAGTCTAATTACAGTATGTCTGGGTCAGATACTATATTTTAACAGATTTATTGAGATATAATTCGCATAACAAATAATCCACTCAGTTAAGTGAATTTAATAGTTTTAAGAATATTCACAGATATGTGCAATGTGCAACCATTACCAGTCAATTTTAGAATGTTTTCATCACCTCAAAAAGAAATCCTATACTCTTTAGCTATGGCTCCCTATCCCCACAAGACCTAAGCAACCACTAATCTGTTTCTTCTCTCTAAATAGCTGTAATTTGTGTTTGATATGCAATTAATTCTCTTGCTATATAAAAGCCAAAACATTAATCTACGACCATGCCACCCTGAACAAGCCTGATTCCATCTGATCTAGGAAGCTAAGCAGGGTAGGACATGGTTAATACTCAGATGGGAGACCACGTAGGAAGACCACCTAGGAAGACCAGGTGCTGTAGGCATAAAAAATAAAAAATAAGGGATTGTAAACTGATGAGGTCCTTGCAATCTCTGAGGTCAACTAAGGGTTGCCTCACCTAAAAAAAAAGGAAGCCAAAACTTAGAACTGTTGACCATTCTTCAGAGTTCAGTAAAATCCTAAGATAAGACCACATCTATACTTTGGCTAAGGACTTTATGTGTATTTTAGAATGGCTACTGTGAAAAGAGCCTTTATTAGGATTCGAAAAATTTAGTCAAAAGACTCATCTGCCCCAAGAAAGTGTTAGCATCTATATTATTGATGACTTTGTACAGCTGATGTTCCTAGGCCTGTATTATTTACTCACTTAGTAGAAGAAAACTGAAAAGATCACTTGCCACTATTATTGACTATAAATATATGAAACAGATAAAAAACAAATTAATGGGTAAACACAATTATTTCCAATAAAACATACTAAAAAATTCAAACCACTGATTTTAGATTTAACGTTATAAAACTCACATTTTTACCAATACTTATGATTCTATTCAGTTTCATCTTTTAACTACTACAAATATTCCTGTTCAAAATCTCAGTTACTAACACATTAGAATCTGGTTTCTTTCTTTACATTCAAGGAAACTGATATGTCAGGATCAAGATTATACAAAAGGTATCTGAGGTCATTAGCAGGAACAATCTTTACAATTGTTTAATACTGAGTTGTTCAGGAACTTCCTGGTAGGTAACATGAAGATCGGTTCCTGAAAAACACTCAAACTAGACTTGAATTTTTTAAGTGAGGAGTAAAAGGAATAGTTAACATAAAATAAAGAATCCAAACACTAAAATTACATCAAGACACTTACTTGTTTTCAAATGCAACTGTTATTGAATCTTCATGAACATCCTTTACAAATGCCTGTGAAAATAAATAGTTAAATTAGCTTCTAAGCTTAAAGAGCATTTGTTTTTAAATTTTACAGATACCAAACATTTTATATTTGAGAATAAAATGGATCTTTGAAAATGTGTAATTCTGTGAGAATCACTCATTCATGAATCACATCTATCTTTAGCCACCTACTATGTGGTAGGCCCTAGGAATATTGATTAGTTAAAACAAAACGAGAAAAAAAACTGCTCTAGAGTTCAGCATCTAATAGGAGAGGAGGAGGGGAAAGAAGAGAGAGGGATGGAGACAAGTAAATTGAAAATCACAATGCAGGTGGTGAGTGTGAAGCTGGAGGTAAACTTTAGGCTAGAATTACTGGCTTGTTCTAAAGCTTTATGTCAGCCAGTATAGATCTGTTAGAACCTATCTTTTTCTCCTCGATAAAACTTTAGGAATATACAACAGTAAATGACTAAACATAATCACAAAACAAAACAAAACAAAATACACACACAAGTACACTAAAATTTTCTTTAAAAACAATATGCTGCTAATACCAGGAAAAAGTCCAATTATGAGAGTTTAATTAAATTCCCAATTTCAAAGGCACTTGGAAGAAAAAAGTTAATATAAAGTACAGAAGTTTAAATCTTTTAAATCTGATGACGCAATTACTAGTAATCTGCAGAAAAAACATAACAAAAGTAATAGCTAATTACCAAGAATTCTTTAATCAGCATGCTGTCTGTAATTCTATAAAATAACCTAACAAAAGTAATAGCTAATTATCAAGAATTCTTTAATCAGCATGCTGTCCATAATTCCATAAAATTAAGTTTTTAACAGGTGCAAGAAAGGAGGTTTTGCTTTTGTTTTGACAATTAGAGGAGTAGGATAAAGTATCAAGAAACCCAAGGGGCTTTATATCTTATTTCATTTTAAAATGGCTTGAGAGATTTAAGCGGCTTACTCAAATTTGTCCTGTACATGTTTCTCTCTACCTGCAGGATTATGGCCAAACTCCTTTTCTGGCTGTTAAAGGCCCATCATGATCTGGTCCCACTGCTCATCTCTTCAAAGCTTCATCTTTTATATCCTTGGAGATTGTGATCCGACAGTGCTAAACTACTTGGGCCTCTCTTCGTAAATGCTATTCCTGCTTGCCTATCATCTTTCCCCTCTTCTCACCTAGCTATCTCCTACTGGTCTTTTAGGTTTCATTTCAGATGTCATCTCCTATGACAAAACCGAGGAGACTAGGTTAATTTCTGTCCTCTGCATTACTATTCTCGTCCCTAGTATAAACTTACTTTACTCTATTATTATTGCCCATTTTCCCACTAAATGTAAACTTCCTGAAGGTGGAGATAAGCCTTATTTTATTATACTGTTGGACTTCAGAGTGTCTAGGAAGGCAGCAGATGAATGATTGATTATTAAGTGGATCCTTGCCTAAGGGCTTCCTATCCTAGCCTAGGGGGAAAGGTAAGTGTGTGGGAGAGGGTGGCATATTGATCAAGGAAGACAGACAGGAAGATGAGGTTCTTATCAAACTTTAAAGATTGAGGAAGAACTAGCCCAACAAAAGGGAGGGGAGGATAGAGACACAAGCTAAGCTTAAAGAGCAGCAGGAACAAAGGCTTAGACATAGAGAAGAAGGGGTGTGGTAGAAATAAATCCATTGTGGATAAGGAAGCCAAGACAATTCAGCGGAAAAAGAAAAGTATTTTCAACAAATGGTGCTGGGACAGCTGATTATCCATGTGCAAAAGAGTTAAGTGTTGACTCTTACCTCATACCCTATACAGAAATCAACTAAAAAATGCATCACAGATCTAAATGTTAAGAGCCAGAACTATGAAACCCTGAGAAGAAAACACTGTAAATATTGAAGATGTAGGATATTGAGAAGATAATTAGTTTGGATTAATACTATTTAACTTTTCTATCTTCACTAACTGGCACAATTTCTTGTATATAGCAGGTGTCCAAAAATCTGTTAAACGACTCAATGCAAATATCTTGGTAAATATGTCTTCGAAGGCCCAAAGTTAAAGAATTTTTAAAAAACTGAAATTTCCCCAAATGCCAAATATTAATTAGCTGCTCCTAAGAAAAACAACGGTAGGTGAGGCAGGTCCCTGGAAAACATTTATATTGAAGCTTCATAAGCAGAGACACCAAACTTTTACAGCTATGCTTAAAAGAATAAACGCGAAGCTACGCTAAAGGAAGTTTCCTTGTAAGATCATGGTGGACTATAATGGAATCCAAGTGTTCTGCTATACCCGAGATGGTTAAATCATTATTTTAAGTGCAGCATGTGTACATATTGTTCTAGTTGCTAGTTTAAAGAGGGGGGAAATCCTCATTTTCTTCCTATCATTTTGAATTTGCTGGTTTTTCCTCAACTATATTTAAATCATTAACATTTACTACAGTGCATTTTGAGAACTCTAGTTTAATACTGACCATGATGTTTCAGAAATACTAGATTTCTTAAGGGCGCATGTCCCCAATGCTCTAAGGGGTTGCTTGCCCCACTATTACTTCAGGAGCAGAAAGGCTTGATTTTGAGTTAAAACTGCAGGAAGTGGTTGCTTTTAGTTTTACAAAGTAAATCTCAAAAATTAGGGAGAATGAGAAAAACAGATCTGCATTTCTCTCTTCACATAACAGTAATACCAAATTAACAATCTGCTTTTGGGGGGTGGGATTGATTAAGGACTAAAATCAAGAATCCTATTAAGAGGCAATCTTTTATTTACCAAGAAGGACCAGTGCCTCTGTCCGCACCCTTGTCTAAAGTTTTATGCATGCATTGCCAGTACAGTTGACCATTGAACAAAATGGGGTTGAACTGCATGGGTCCACTCACATGAGGATTTTTTCAATAAATTCTTATTGTGTTCCCCAGTTGAGTCTGTGGATGCAGAGCACGACTGTATGCACTGATCTACGCAATTTTACATGTGAGACTTTGGCATTCGAGGATGTGGGAATTCGCGGGGAGTCCTGGAACCAATCTCCCAAGGATACTGAGGGACAACTAAGTTTTGGGGGAGTCAAAAGTTATATGTAGATTTTCAACTGCATGTGTGTGGGGGGGGGTTCCCCTAAACATCTTGTTGCTCAAAGGTCAACTGTAATTAATACCAGTTCCTTATCGCATATCATATGCTGAAAATGTTAAGTCCTTTCATCAGCTAAGAGAACCTAGTTATAGCTGGGTAATGAACTGTTCTCATTAAATCAGGTGTCTTTCCAATTGTTGCCCTTGTCTAAAACTGTGCTATCTACCATAGCAGCCACTGGTCATATGTGACCATTTATATTTAAATTAATCATAATGAAAAATCAGCCTCCCAGTCATACTTGCCACTTTTCAAATGCTCAAAAGTCACACATGGCTTAGTGCCTACTATAGTGGCCAGCACAGGTAGAGACCATTTCCATGATAGCAAAAAGCTCTGCTGGATAACACTGATTTAAAACATTTACAAATGTTGGGGACTGTTTTCTAACCCACCTTAGAAGCACCATAAAAGTCTGTCTCATTACTTTATTGCTATACATTTTTTTCTATTTGCCAAACTTACTGCTCAGTTGAATCATGCTCATTCACACTTGACTATTTTCTTAAATCAAACGATCCCTCTAAGGCGGAAGATCTGCAATTGCTGTGACTATTAAACAACAAAAAAAAAAGCTTTCAAAGGTTCTGAAAGCAATTCCGGATGCAGTGTGAGGAATGGTGTGAGTAATCATCACAGCCTACCAGGGCCACTGCCTTCAAGTTAATGAGGCTTATCTGTATATGGATGTTTGCATGACTGTTCCAAAATCAGTCATTTTTTGGTCACCGTTTGCATAGTAAGTGAATAAAAAAGGCATGTAATACCTTCTCTCATTGCTGCTGTAATAAATGCAATAAAAGACACTCAACAGTTGCTTCTGGCCTGCACTCACATGAGGACTTCTAAGGTCTTTTACTAAACTGTTACTTCCTGCTTCTCATTACACTTTCTCCAATAACCCTCCTTTTGGCTCTGCCCCTCCTTTACTCCAACACTCATACTCCCTCTTCCCTGCTATCCTCCAGAGCACTATCCCCGCCCTACCACCAGTTTGGAGAACTACATTCTGTTGTGATCCCTAACCTATCTACGTCGAGCAATTCCTGAGAGGTTACCAAATAAGAGAGATTGAATGGGTTTACATGAATTCACAAAGGGAGCTACACCTTACTGAGAGCTAGGGCTCTCGTAAGAGTCAATAAACTTGGCTGTTAAGTTTCCCTGCAAATGAGACCTAGGGTCAAGATCTTGGTTCTACCACATTACAGCTGTGGGACTCTCCAAGAAGTGCTCTCTGGGCCTCAGATTCCTCATCTGGAAGTCAGGAATGGATATGGGGGGATGGGGCCTGCCTTCTAAGGTTGTTGTAAGGAAATCACAGGTATTTAGTGCCCAGCAAATGTCTGAGAGGTAGAGCAGAGAGAAGCATACTTTATAAATGATGCAGAACCATAATGAGACAATTACATCTCAATGAAAGCACATTTAAAGATTTAAATTAAAAATTGAGAGAGGAAAAGAAAAGGCTGTTTACTCGAAGATACTGAATGCTAAAAGGTTATTTAGACTCTAAGAAGGAAAAAAAAGTGATGAAAATCTTTGGGTTCTGAGAAAGGTGCTAAAGTTCAGCTAAAGACAGAGGCTCTTCACCAAGGGGAATAAACAGGAAATAAAAAAAAATCATTATAGGATCCCAACTTACTGGCGAATGGGCCAAAGAGGCAATCACAAAATCATACTTACCAAAGTGTGTAATGACTAGAAATCCAATTCAAATGTTACCAGAATTTATGAAACTAAGAAGGAAGTCCATCCCGATTTGGTGTTCTTACTCCTCCCACTATACCTCAGACCTCTTAGTTCAGTAAACTCTCTCACAAATGCAAGTCGCTGGTCACAAGATAGATTATTGTGTAGACAAAGTCGGTGTAAGCCTGACCACCACTCGACATAACCACTACATTAGCACTGAAGACAGCACACGTACTGCAGTGATAATTCTCATCAGAGAAAACTTAGAGCATTGCAAAATAATTGTCCTAAACAAAACCTGTAAGAGACAGAGAATTAGGCACATACGAAATGTGATAAAACATGATTCAAACTCAAGGCCTCATACACAAAGCGAGTTATCGCTTTGTCACCCTTTGTATGTGGGCACTGAAACATGAGGAATGAACACCAGAAAGGGAAAAGTATGATAAACCTCATCAACAACCCTCCCAACCACAGTGCATGTCCAGAAATACTTGATTCCACTTGGGTATTTATCAAAAATTTTGAGACAAATGGACTCTTTCTGGTTCCCCCTGAGCCAAAGACAACACGGAGAGAATATTACACGAGTTATACATTTTCCTGTGTGTATGCAGTCTAACTTTTGAATACTTTAGTTCTCATGTGCTCCCTGTAACAAAAGCAAAGATTTCTAACTTTACCTTTCCTTAAGAGGAATTCAAATGAAGAATTACAATATGTCCAAGTGTAAGTGTTAAGGAAAAGGAAGCTGATAGAAAGCTGAATATTTCACATCTTTGAATCGAGATTTAAAAATGGTAACAGACACAGGCAACTGTATGTAAATCGAAAAAAATGGGCAGATGCCTCTAGAACAAAGACCTGATTTCAACATTATTCATTTAGGAAATGGTTTGTAAAGATTTTGTGAGGTAAAATTCAAGTGTCTTCATGTCTTAAATAACATAAGGCTCTATAAGTTGTACACATGACTTTTTCTAAGTCAAAGAAATAACTAAGCATAACAGCAGTGCTGTGACAATTACTATCTAACTTTCAAGTTTTTAAAAATAAACACCAGAGGGAAAAATAGAAATGAGCTGTTACAATCTTAGGGTTTAGGTTTCACGGTTCTATTAATTCCGAATACTGAGTATGAGTTATTTTTTAGAGAAAGAGTCTAACTGTTCTCAGCATATACTCCACCCAGTTTATATCGCAAGGGTGGACCATGTGCTCAGAAGACGGAGAACTGTCCCTTGCAGAATTAACAGAATTGTTAATCAAAGTCTGAATTCAATTACACTGAAGTCGAGTTGTTTAGTTTTTAAAGGCTTTTCTAACAACTTGATGAACTGGGTTCCTATTTTTTTCATAAATGTAACATTTTTTCATAAATACATTTGTCCATAATAGTTCATTTTTTATTGATCTTTATTTCCACCTTTTCTGTCCATCCCACTAGACAAGCAATTCAGTTTACTTTTGCTTTACTTTTGTACCTCACAGCAATATTGAGCCCAATAAAAATTTTAACTTTTTCCATTATAGAAATTATTTTTCTACTGATAAAGACCATTTGAAGTATTCTTAAAAATAATTAAACAAACACAACAGCAATTTCTTTACACACATTTGTTCAAGTTTCACATTTCCCCTCGAGGAACTACGGGATAATCCATTCTTTTTATTCACCTTCAAATTAAGCACCTTTGCTAAAAAACAAAAACAGGAGGATTAATAGCAAAGATCGAGGGCATGTATTATATTCCAATCAGTTTGCAAGCAAAATCATGAGAGTAAATCATAGGTTGTTAGAAGAGAACAATAAATCTTTCAAGACCAGGATGTTGCTCCTTGCTCTCTACAGCAAGCAAACTCCACTAAAAGACACTAAGAGTGGTATCCAATCAAAGCTAATACCACGGATTAGAATACTGTTCAACCATTAGTCCCTGCTCGTACTTATTAATAGTGCCACAAATCTAGTGACCAAAATTACCAGTCTTGGAACCAGAATGATTCTACACAAACTAGCAGGAATTAGGGATCGCTGAAATAAATGCAACCAAAATTTTGACTGCAGAGTCAACTGAAATAATTTTATATCAGTGAGACTGTTAAGAACATACATGCTGGGTTATTTCTTCCTCCTACAGCAAAACGTTTTATCTTTTTTTCTAAAAGTGTGAAACAGTTCACATACTTTATTCACTTGTGAAATATGTTGACTTCCAAATAATTACATAAAATTGGTAAACACATATGTAGTTAAGTCAACTGTATACTTTCCACTGGCAAAAGGAGTCTCATTTGAAATGTTTAAGTTAGCCCATAATAAATTTAAGAACGGTGTTGGACAATGGCAATAATAAATTTCCATGCTTCCTTCCATTTGCACCTCCTATTACCAAAAGATTGTATTAAGGTGAGATATTACTTGGAGAAGTTATAGTGGGGACACTGAAGAGGAAACAAGAATTTATAGATCACTAGATCTATAGTATGTACCCACGGATGCACTACTGATACATTAAAATATTTTTTAATCCTCTTTCTGAAAATTAAAATATTAGTTGATCTGCAGTGGTCTAACTTAAAAAAGAAAAACCCACAGAAAAACCATATATGCCTATTTAAAACCTCAATAATACAGTCCACGGCAACAATGCACATTCAGAGAAGATAGTCTACTATTTGGAGCACAAAATATTTCCGCTCAATTTTAAAAATTCCCTAGTAGTAATATTAATTTCCTGAAATTTCATAGCATACATTCAGGTTTTTGGAGCATTCCAAATTTGGTTTTTAAGTAGCAGAGTTACTAATGTTTTTAGACCCCGAAGCTTCTATATTCCTGAATTTGATCGCATTTATAACAAGGGAGGGGGGCCACAAATATTCAAGACTACCAACTTCTTTAACGCATTACTCGCATATGTCAGTGTCTTCCTGAAAGTTTTGGATCTAGAATCTCTTCTGAAATCCACAAAGAGCGGGCACTAAAAATCAGTTGCCATTGTGATTTGGTACTGACTACAGCTTCTTACTACTCTTTCTTCACACCCCTTGCCCAGAACGGTGGAGCTCTCCGAAGTCCCAATGCTGGACCGGAAAACAGAAGCCCAAAGGAGATCTCAAACCCTCTTTGCAAGGCAGGAGGCGGCTCGACGGAAGCGCCCCCCGCTCCTCGCCAACTACCCACACGTCAGGCCCGAATCCCACTGGGAGAGGATATTTAGGAAAAGAGAAATTAGCCATTGCCGTCACTTCGCGCGGATACTGGCCCTTCCAACCGGGATCTCGATCTCGTACCTGCCGCCGGCCCTCGCCCATCCCCAGCTCTCCCTAGCGAGGATCGGCCCCTGAAAGGGCACCCTCTTTTCCTTGCCTGCTTCTCATTCCGATAGGCGCCAGGGCCTCTTTGCAGGAGAGGCAGAGGAGCTCCAAGGGGCTTCCTACAGGCCCCAACTACGGTCCCTCCCTCCCAAATAACATTCCACCTAGCACGCCCTGTACCCCGGGTGCGACGCTCGGGAAGAGGGCCCCAGGCCTGCCACCCTCCGAGGCCGAGAAGAAAAGGGAGGGAAAGAAGAGCGAAGATGGGGCCTTCCCTGGAGCCAAGTACCTTGTAGAAAGCGCCATTGGAGCCCCGCACTTCAACCACCAGCTCCTCCATCTTCTCGACAGCCCTGCTGGCGCCTGGAGCCCGCCCCCGAGAGGTGGGCTGCGGGCGCTCGAGGCCCAGCCGCAGCGCTACCGCACGCCCCCCCGGCAGCAGCGCCGCCGTCACTGCCACCGCCTGCGCTCGCCGTTGGCTCACCACCCGCTCCGAGGCGGCCCCTCACCGGAAGTGAAACCGAAACGGAGGCGAGCGCCTGACTGAGGCCGAACGCTCTGGCCGCTCCGCGTGTAAACACTGAAACCACGTCACGTGACCGACGCCGCCCCTCCCCCCGCGGGTTCGGCCCCTCAGCCCCGCCTTCTCTCTCCGCGCGGGCCTGGAGCGCGCGCATGCGCGCTGTTGAGACTCGGCCGGGGGGCCGGGCCCAACGTAAGGCGCGCGGGCTCGGCGTGCATAGACTTGGAGGAGGGCGAGAAGGCGGGAAGGGCGGCCACAGGTCGTATGGCTGGCAGAGGTCAGGCCGCCTGGCGTCTCCTGGCGAGGGCGAGAGTGCCCATTACTGTAGACGGGCAGGCGCAGGCGTAGGCGTGGGAAAGGGCCTTCCGTAGTGTTCGAGTGCATTCACTTATCCTAGTCCTGACTAGCTTGGTTTTGAGGGCTTTTTTTCTTTTCAAGTGAGGCAGAGCCTGATTCAGGTGGAGCAGGAGTGGGGGCAAGAGTAACGGTGAAGAGTTAAATGGAAGAAATCAAGACACTGAACTAGTGACAGTGGCAACCACAGCGACCCAGGCCTGTGTGACCCTTAGAGGCAGAAGGTGAGAGAGTGACGCCGCCCTCTCCCCGAGAGGTTTCGGGCTGTCCCGTGGATCGACAGCCTGTGTCCTCTGAGGGGCAACGGATTGTGCCCGGACCTCTGGAAATGTTAGTCCTCCCTCAGACCCAACACAGATCCATATATCACTCTTCCCTCGATTTAGTTTCAGAGTTTTACTTGACATACATAAAAAAGTGTTAAACACTTGTTAATTTGCTCAGTTTATTTCCCTACTATTTCACTTATGCCCACCCCATACCAGAGGCCAGTCAGGCGACCCATCTGCAGGGGTCTGTGCACCTGTGTCCTTGGCAGCTCTTACCCTTTTACCTTCCACAGAAGAACAAACCCCAACTCTTTCTCGTTCCTGCTTCTGCAACAGTGCTGTATCCACCTTGAGCTAGGTTTCCTTTGGAACACTTGTATCCAACTAACTGAGAAGTTTATTGAGCTCCTAACATATACTAGGCACTGTGCCAAGTGCTAGTTGAACCTCGGCAAAGGGAAAAAAAAAAAGACTGTCAGCACTGAACTTCGACCCCAGAGGCCTAGATGGACGTAAATCAAATGATCAGAAAATTTAATGTGGAGTTCTAACTGTAATAAGGGCTATGAAAGATAGGTACACCTATGACTATAGCACAGGGCCCACTGTAAGGCGGCGGAGGGGTGGTCAGCTGAGCAATGACTCCTGCTGCTGGAATGTGACCAGTGAGTTAACTAGCAGCACTGAATTGGTGGAGGCAGAGTGAACTGCCCCAGGCAGGTGCCTCAGAATGAGAGGCATCCTTGGACCTCCAGTTCCCTTCCCACCCCATTCCTAGCCAGAGCAGCAGCGTCAACTACTGGTAGAGCTCCAAGATTAAAGCAGCAGATCAAGGGTCACATTCCTCGAGGCCACAGTAAACAGGAATGACCCTTTGGACTAGGCTTTCTGGAGAAGTCACAAGATGCAAAGACCCCAATAGGGCTGAAGGAAAGTCTCACCATAGGCCAGATAGGCATACAGCATGATCTTTAACCCCAATGGAGTGAAAGGGGAAGATTGGTAAGAATGATAATGCCTTCCACATGTTATTGTTCATTTTACTCAAGGCTTTCAAAGACGATCAGTCCTTCGCAACCACTACGAGCCGCACCAAACCGGGTGCCGTTCCCTGAACCTCTGATACACTTTCATACCTTCATGTCTCTCCACACCCTTCCTGGCCCCCAGAAATACCCTTCTCAAAGTTATCTGCTGAATTCCTATTAGCTAGTTATTTTACCTCAGGTGCAGAGAGTTAACTTTGCTTCTCAGTTCTCAGCACATTGTCATCATCAGTCCCGCAAAGGCCCCTCTATTTATTTTATATTGTTCATATTATTTTTCCTCAATCCTTACGCTCATTCTTCTGCTAGACATCAATTGCAATATGTTTTATACAGATCCTTGATAATTTAAGGCATGCAGCGTTTTGCGTATGCTTTTTACATTTAGAGATGGCATTGGACTGTAAATCTGTTTCCCACTGTTTCCACTCAACACTGCGTTCTTGTGAGCTAATCCCCATTGCTGTGTGTACACGTTTTTGTTTGTTTTGTTTTGTTTTGTTTTTGCTTCTAACTGCTGCTGAGTATTCCAGAGATTTTAGTGATACATTTCCCTAGCGGTGGGTGTCTAGGTTATTACCAACTCCCTGATGTCACACTGTGGTGAAAACCCTTGTGAAGGACTTTAGGAACCTTTGCAAGAATTTCTTTTGGGCTCATATAGAACTTTATCCATATCCCCTGCTTCCTCACTGTATTGCTTGGCATATAGCAGGGACTCAGTAAATGTTGAATACCTCTACTATGATGCTGGAATCACTTACTTATATTTCTGTTTCCCTCATTGGACTTTGAGTTCATTATTGGCAGGAAAGATGTCTTACTTACCTACCTTTGTGTCTCTGGCACATACACACTGATTGATTTTAGGAAATGTTTGGTGAATCAACATGCTATCCTCTCTACCTGTATGTACTGTGGCTCAGTCTTGTCCACTTAACTCTGGGTCCCAGCCATGCTCCGATCTCTAGCTCTTGAAAGTCCCCTTTCAAGACAGCTCAGCTGAACTCAGACATGGGCTCGGCCCTGCTCGTGAGCCTGCTTCTCCCATATTCTTCTCTCTCAGTCACTGGCAACCCCTTCTGTGAGTTAGTTGCTCAGGCCTAAAACTGACTCATTTCCACGCTCTCTTTCTCTCACACATCTAATCTATGAGGAAATCCTTTGAATCCACAATATGTTTTTCACCAGTTGCATTCCTAAAACCATGGGTTAAGCCCCCATCCTCCATTAAGCTATCATTATACCAACTTGTTTGGTCTCCCTGCAGCCACTCTTATCTATTCTCAACACAGAAGAGACGGGGACCTTCCAGTTGCTCCCTAAATGCCTTAGGGTAGAAGTCAAAGTCTTTATTTATTCGAGCCTCAGTGCCCTGCAGGTACTAGCCTCTATTATCTCCTCTATCTCACCTTTAACTCCCTCCTTAATTCCATTCCACTCATACTGGCTGCTTTGCTGTTTCTTGAAAACACCAGGCAGATTCTCTCTCCTCTCACTAGAACTGAAACTCAGTGAAAACAGAGATTTTTGTTTCTTTCATTCACTACTTGTCCCCAGTGCCCACTACAGTGTTTGAAACATAGTAGATACTTACTTAATATTTATGGAATGAATGAATATGTGCTGAGAACCCAGCTTGGGTCAACTCTGCTTCCATTCCTATATTTAATTTGTGTTGGAACGATCCTTCAAGCACTTCTATCCTTGCCATGGCCCCTAGCTTCCATTAAATTGCTGCCCGTTGTCTTTGCCTTGATTTATTATGTTATTTCCTGCTCCTTCACAAGTTGAGCCCTCTGGGTCTTTTAGATGCCTCAGTCCTAGTCGAAATTCCTTGTCCTTTCTTACTCTAGAAATTGTATGTACCCTCTAGGACCCAGCTAACGTCTCAGTTCTTTCAAGATACTTTCTCTGACAATTTTACCTCACTTTGTCCTCTCCTTTGAGCTAGATGTTAGGAAACAAATTACTTGTCTTTATGTTTTAGAACAGTTTTAGATTTACAGGAAAATTGGAAAGATAATTTAGAGTTCCCACATCAGTTCTATGATACCTCCCTCCCAGTTTCCTCTATTAACATCTTGCATTGCTGTGATATGTTTTATTATTATTATTATTATTATTATTATTATTATTAAGGAGCCAATATCAATACGTTATTACTAACTAAAGTCCATAGTCTACATTAAGGTTCATTCTTGGTGTTGTACAGTGTATAGGTTTGGACAAATGTGTAATGTCATGCATCCACCCTTACAGTATGACACACAATCGTTCATCACCCTAAAAATCCTCTTTGTTTCGCTTATTTAGTCATTAGCTTGACCCCCTAATCCCTGGCAACCACAGAGTTTTTACTGTCTCCATAGATTTGTCTTTTCTAGAATGTCACATGGTTGGGATCATACATTAGGTAGCCTTTACAGACTGGCTTTTTTCACTTAGCAATATGCATTTAGGGTTCCTCCATGTCTTTTCATGACCTGATAGCTCATTCCTTTTAAGCGCAGAATAATATTACATTGTCTGATGTACCATGTTTATTTATCCATTCACCTGTTGTAGGGCATTTTGGTTGCTTCCAGTTTTTGTCAATTATGAATAAAACTGCTGTTAACATTTGTGTGAGGTTTGTGTGGACATAAATATTCAACTCTTTGATAAATGCCAAGGAACATAATTGCTGGGTCGAATGGTAAGAGTATGTTTAGTTTTGTAAGGAACTGCAAACTGTCTTTCAAAGTGGCTATACTATATTGCATTCCCACCAGTAATGAATGGGAGTTCGTGTTGCTCCACATCCTCACAAGTACTTGGTGTTGTCAGTGTTCTGGATTTTGGCCATTCTGATAGGGGTGTAGGGGATTTTTTTTACCCCTTTTATTGTTGTTTTAATTTGTAACACCCCAAGGACTTATGATGTTGAGCATATTTTATATGCTTATTTGCCATCTGTATATCTTCTTAGATAAGGTCTCTGTTCAGAATTTTTGCCTATTTTTTATTGGGTTATTATTGATGAGTTTTAATTGGATATTTTCTCATTGATTTGTTTCTTTGTATATTCTGGATACCAGCCCTTTATCAAGTTGCGTTCTGCAGATATTTTCCTCCAGTCTGTGGCCTGTCTTTTCCATTCATGAGCAGAGGTTTTCAGTTTTTTTTTAAAAAAGTCCATCTTAATTAATTTTTTTTCTCTCATGGATTGTACTTTTGTCATTGTATCCAGAAAGTCATCACCAAACCTAAGTTCACCTAGCTTTTCTCCTGCATTAGCTCCTAGAAGTTTATAGTTTTGCGTTTTACATTTAGATCTGTGACCCATTTTGAGTTAATTTTTGTCAAAAGTATAAGGTCTGTGTCTATAACTATTTTTGGGGCGGGGCACATGGATGTCCAGTAGTTCCAGCATCATTTTTTGAAAAGATTATTGTTTCTCCATTGAATTGCCTTTGCTTCCTTGAAAAAGATTGGCCATATTTGTATGGGTCTAATCCTGTTCTGTCTAGTCTGGTAATTGATCAATTCGTCTGTTCTTTTATCAACACCATACTGTCTTGATTACTGTAGCTTTAAAATAAGTTATCGTTTGGTAGTGTCAGTCCTCTGACTTCATTCTTCGGTATTGTGTTTGCTATTCTGAATCCTCTGCCTTTCCATATAGACTTTACAATTGGTTTGTCAGTATCCACAAAGTAACTTGATGGGAATTTGATTGAGATTGCATTGAATTTATAGATCAAGTTGGGAGGAAGTGCTATCTTAACAGTATTTAATCTTCCTTTTTATGAACATGAAATAGCTCTTTAGATTTTTTTATTTCTTTCATCAAGGTTTTGTAGTGTTCCTCATGTCGATACTGCACGTATTTTGTGAGTACCTCACTTTTTGGTGGTGATGTAAAAGATATTGTGTTTTTCATTTCAAATTCCAATTGGTCATTGCTGATTGATATATAAATCTCTTACCACTGCTTTTTCTGCACACCATAAATTTTGATAAATTGTATTTTTTTTCATTTAGTTCAAAACATTGTAAATGTTTTTGGAAACTTCTCCTTTGATCCATGTGTCATTTTATCTCCAAATATATGGGGATTTCCCAGTTATCTTCCTGTTATTGATTTTTAGTTTAATTCCGTTGTGGTCTGAGAGCAGACATTGTATGACTTCTGTTCTTTCAAATTTAAGGTATGTTTTATGGACCAGAATGTTGTCTGTCTTGACGAATGTTCCATGTCAATTTGAGAAGAATGTGTATCCTACTGTTAGGTCAAGTAGTCTATAGGTGTCAATTAGATCAAGTTAATTGATGAAACTGTTCAGTTTATATCCTTACTGATATTCTGCCTGCTCAGTCTGTCATTTGCTGACAGAGGGGAGTTCAAGTCTCCAAACATAACAATAGATTTGTCTGTTTCTCCATGTAATTCTATCAGCTTTTGCCTCAATGGTTTTGACATTCTTTTGTTGACGGCAGGTACATTAAGAATTTTTATATATTCTTGGATAATTGACCTCTTTAATATTATGTAATGCCCTTCTTTATCCCTGATAATGTTCCTTCCTCTGAGTCTGCTTTATCTGAAATATAGCTACTCCAGCTTTCTTTTGATTAGTGTTAGCATGGTTCATCTATCTCCATCCTTTTACTTTTAATCTACCTGTCTTTATAAATAAAGTGGGGTTTCTTAAGGACAAAATATAGTTATGTCTTTTTAAAATCCATTTTTAACAGTCTCTATCTTTTAATTCATGTATTTATACCATTCACATTTAAAGTGATTGTTGATATAGTTGGATTAATATACCATGCTTGTAATTGTTTTCTGTTCATTACACTTGTTCTTTTTATCTTCCTCTCTTTTTCTGCCTTCTCTGATTTTAATCGAGCATTATATATGATTCTGTGTTCTTTATGGCCTTAGGATATCAAGTATACTTCTTTAAAAATTTTTTAGTGGATTCCCTAGAATTTGCAGTATATATTTACAGCTAATTTAAGTTTACTTTTGAGTAACACTATGTCGTTTCATGGGTAGTATGGGTACCTTATTACAGAGTATTCCCAATTCCTCTCCTGTCTCTGCTGTCATTTAATTTCACTTATTCATGTTGTAATCACCAATAAATTATTGCTAGTATTGGATTTGAAAAGACAGATCAATTAAGGTTAAGAAAAATAAGAGTTTATTGTACCTTCATTAATTTCTTCTCAAAAGCCCTTCTGTTATGTAGATTTGAGTTTCTGACCTGTGTTCCTTTCCTCCTTTCTGAAGAACTTTGAACATTTCTTGAAAGTAGGTCTACTGGTTACAAATTCTCTCAATCTTTGGCTGAGAAAGTTTGTTTCTTCACTTACGAAGGATAATTTTACTGAATACAGATTTCTAGTTTTTTCTCCCTTTTCAACACTTTAAATATTTTACTCTCTTCTTGCTTTCATGATTTCCGATGAGAGGTCTGAGGTCATTCTTAGTCTTATACCTCTATAAGTAATTTCCTCAACCCCCGCTCTTCCATGTTTTCTCTGTCTTTGATTTTTTTTCAGTTTGAACATGATGTGCTTAGATGTGGATTTTTTTTTTTGATTTATCATGCTTGATGTCCTCTGAGCTTCCTGGAGCTGTGGTTTGGTGTCTGTCATAAATGTTGGAAAATTCTCAGCCTTTATTACTTCAAATATTTCTTCTGTCTCTCTGTCTTCTTCCAGTTTTCCCATTATGCACGTTACACCTTCTGTAACTGTTCCACAGTTCTTGGATATTTTTTTCTCTTTTCATTTCTGTTTGGGAAGTTTACATTGACATATCCTTAAGCTCACTGATTCTTAGCTGTGTCCAGTCTACTGATGAGCTCATCTAAGGTGTTTTTCGTTTCTGTGACATTCTGTTTTTATTAATTTCTGTCAATTTGTTTTTATTCTTTCTTAGAGATTTAATCTCTGCTTACATTACTGATTTGTTCTTTTTGTGCATATAAATTTTTATTCTATTATCAAACAATATCAAAGTTATAGAAAAGTGATAAGTACAATACAGAGATTTTTTTCCTGGACTGTTAAGAAATATATTGCTGACCCGATGCCCATCACTTCTCAATACTTAAGTGCACATTTCATACAGACAAGGACATTCTCCTACACAATGACAATACCACCATCAAAATCAGGAAATTCACATCAGTAGAATACTACTCTCTTATCCTGATACTCTATTTAAGTTGGTCAATTATCCAGTAAAGCCGTTTATAGCAAATGGATCCAGCTTAGAATAATATTTTTTACATTTAATTTCCATGTATCTACAACAATTCCTTGGTTTTACCTTGATTTCATGCCCTTGATACATTTCAAGATTATAGGGTAGTTACTTTGTAATGTGTTTTGAATTTATCTTATATTTTAACAGTATTAGATTAAGTTTTTACACCTTTGGCAGTAATATTGGAGAAATGATGCTATGTTTTTCTCGTTGCATCATATTTCTGCTTGTTCCATTACTGCTGATACTCATGCAAATATTTTCCCTCAAATTTCCACTCAAACTACAATGCTGAAAAATTTAAGGTACAAAGGCAGTAAAAATAGAATTAGGGATAATAGCAACAATTGGAAGCTGGAAACCAGTTGTGCATATGGTATCTGACTTTGGACTACTGATTTGTTCTTGTATGTTGTGTACCTTTTCTGTGAGAACTTGTAACATGTCAATCATAACTATTTTAAGTTTCCTATATGATAATTCTACAATCAGCATCATATTTAAGTCTCATTTCTGTGCTTGCTTTGCCTGTTCAGACTGTTTTTCTTGCCTTTAAGCATGGCTTGCAATTTTTTGTTGAAATTCAGGCATGATGTATTGGGTAATAGGAACTGAGTTAATGAGGCTTTTAGTTTGAGGTTTTATGTTGATTTGGCTAGGAGCTAAGATGGTTTAATGTTTGCTGCAGCTGCAGGTGCCAGATGCTTTCGTTTCCTAGTATCCTTCTTTTTGTCTCATTTGTTGTCTTTGGGCTTCCCTAAGAACTCCTTCTTGCATAGTCTGCCTCTGCTCTCTTAGTTCTAATACACTATTATATTGAAGTCCTGTTAATGGGTGGCGAGGTTTTAGAGAGGAGAAGCATTCTCTCATCTCACGACTCCCAGATTTTTAGTGGGCCTGAGTCCTTGGGCTCTGATTGTCAGGAGCACTTTTTAGCTTTTCTTTTCTCCCTTTAAGTGATGCAGGAAGGTTAGGGTGGGGCTTGCACTGGCTAATAGCCCCTCTCCCAGGTCAGGAAGGGCTTTGGTAAGCCATTTCCTTTAGAGGGTAGGCCTTTATTATGGAGAACACTGGGTATATTTCAAACTGGTTGCTTTTCTCCTCCTCCAGGAGGGAACAGGAGAGTTTTATCTGATCCTTTCTGTGAGTACTTGGTGGGGTTCCTGGAAGCAAAATCCATGAAAATGTAGGCCTCCCTACTGGACTGGTCTCCCAGGAGTTTTTACCTCTCAGCCTAGGCCATGCACAACCTCAAGCAATTCATCAAAATCATCATTTGAGTGTTCCTACCAATAATTGGCGCCAGTGGCTTCTGGCTTAGTTAATCTTATCTCTACTATGATTCTCTGTATTTACCTGACTTTCTGCATTTTGGGTTGGCAGTTTGCCCTGTGACCTCAGTTCTCTGGATCAAAGAAAAATTATTGCTTTTCTCTCTGCTCAACATTTTTTCTTGTTTCGAGGCTGGGAGTGACAGCTTCCAAGCTCTCAACATGTCAGAGCTTGATATTAGACATTTAAGTTGGAATTTCTCTTGTACCTTGGGTTTGAGTGTTAGGAGTCATATTCATAGCCCAAATATCACCAATAAGCCTACACAAGTAGAAGTATTAGCTTTCAAGGTCAGTTCAGTATCTACTTCATCATGAGATAATCACATTATTTTCTATTTGCATACAAACTGTGGCAGACACTGGGCTGGCTAATTCCATTTCCATTCCCAGTCTCATTTTTTCTTGCCTGCTTCTGCCCTACAGGCTGGAAAACCTAAATATGCACGTTTCCAGCTACACTGCAGTTACAGTGGCTCCCTGACTTATTTTTTTCAAAAATACATAAACAGGTTTATTGGGAGTTTCTGGGAAAGCTTTTGCTTTGATGAAAAAAGGGGACAAATTTGGTGAACGGTGCCTCTTTTTCTTGGTTGTGAATGTGATGCCTAAAGCTAGAGAAACCATGAGGGGGTGCCCAAGAGGATCACAATGGCATCAGTGAACTATTGCCAACAGCCACCTACCACCAGTCTTCTTGTGTGAAAAAAAATAAACCTCCATTTGACTAAGCCTTTCTAAGGTGGCTTTTTTATAACCTGCAGACATGCGCACTTCTAACTGATGGGGCACCTAACCTATATACAACATGAGGTACAAAACCTTGAGATCAGTCTAAGAGACAAACACTCAGAAGAGCAGGCATAAGTTAGGCTGCAATGAAAGAGTCATGCTGACACTCACCTATTCAGGGAACTAAAGCAAAGAGTATTAGTCTAAGTGTTGAAATGCCTAGGACTGGAGCTTTTTTGATTGCCATTTGTTACACACATGTTACATGAGATGTGGAGGACATGCTGATTCTGTGTAAGTTCAAAGTGCCAGTGACCAGGAGCATGAGAAAAGGGCAGTTTTTAAGGTGGCTGGGGCTGTAACAGTGTCCCAGTGCTGCAAAGATGGAAGTGATCAAAAGATAGATTTCTGAAGTTTGCTGAATTAGCCAGTCTTCTTGGGCAAGTTATTTGATCTTTGTACACTTTAGTTTCCTTATCTGTAAAATTGAGATGATAGTATGCACCTCACTGGGGGCATTGTGAGCATCAGATGATGTAATCTATGTAAAGAGCTTAACCAGTGTCTGTACACAGTAAGTGCTGTGTCAATTGGATTGTGGGCCTAGCCCTCTGATGGCATTGTTCACTCTGGGGAGCAGCACCCATAATGGGCTTGTTTTTCCCACACTAAGGAGTGCTCCAAGAAGAGCTCTTAATGCTGGGGTTGAGAAGTGTTCGTTAGATGCAGTGGACCTTGGTTTGATCATTCACGTGGGTTCGATAAGCCGCCAAAGTTAAGTGAAGTTTAACCTGAAGAGCAGTAAGCAAAGCCCTTCGGAAGTATAAAGTTATTTAGCAAGAATCATATTTAGAGCTCTTTGAGTAATTGGCTAGGCTTAGAGGTTGGTATGTCCTTTTTGCAATGTGGAATATTGTCTATCTCCAATCTGACATTTTTCTCATCTTCTTGATTTCTCAGGGATAATTTAGAGTCTACTACAGTAATATGTCAGTACATGTTGCAAGTACGGCTCTGTTATCAGTATGAGTACATCGATTACATATCACTTAAACCTGACAAATATTGACTTAAGTAAAGGACTTTATTTTTTGACATCATTTTATTTGTTATTCTCATGTACTAAGAAGTCTGGAGACAGGCAGTATAGAGCTGGTTGGTATAAGGGCTCCTTCTGCTTCCCATTTACTGTCTTTGATATCCCCATGCTTGCAAATTAACTGCTGTTTCTTCAGGCCTTGAGTTTATATTTCATGCAGGAAAAAGAGGGAAGACTGCACAAGGCACATGGCAGCTGCTCCCCCCCCCGCCCCCGCTTTTTTTCTGGAACTTCATTTATAGATATAGCTAGGTCCTGGGTTATGATGTATAATGTATTTTTTTCCAGGTTGTGGTTAAAAAGAAAGTTTGAGAAATACTGCCCTGGAGAATAGGGACTGTGAATGTTGCCTCTGCAGTTAGAAGGTACATGGAAAAGAATCTCAGCTCCATAATTATCAGCTGTCTGACCATGAGCAAGTTTCATAAACTCTTTGGGCCTTAGATTCCTCATCTGTGAAATGAGAATAAAGATGGCTCTTGCCTCAAAGGGTTATGTTTGTTGAGAGGATTAAAGCCTTTACTACAATGCCTGACATAGAATAAGTGTCCAATAAATAGCAACTATTATAATTATCTATGAAAATTGGTTATTAATTTGTTGTGGGTGTGTGTGGCAGGAGAGTTGAATTAAAATGAGTCAAATGAGGCTGTTTCCAGTGTAGAATATGGGTACGGTCGCCTTGAGTCCTTCTTAGCTCCACTATTCACTAGGTCATTGGTCTTCTATCTGGAATGACATCTGATACAGTAGTTTGAAGAACTTGTTCAAAACTCAAGACTCCTTCAATAGAAATACAATTTTTAAGGTTTTCAGCATAAATTATACTTTGATCTCTATGTCCTTTTCCCAAAATATAAGATTGGTAGTAGTGAATATGGCAATTCCTTTTTTTTCTTTAAATCAGGAAAATACTAGCTTATTTGGAAGCCCCATTCGGTAGAATTCTGCTTACATCTCATTGGCCAGGATGATGTTACATGGCCACACATAGCTGCAAAGAAGCCTGAGGATTCCCTTTTTTTGGCGAGACACATTGCTGTTTTAAACAAAACTAGGTTTCTTTTGGAAGAAGATGAGAGTGGTGTTGTGTACACAGTTAGCTGTGCGTACTACGCTCTGCATCAACAGTGTCAACTATGGAACAGTAATAGCTAGGGAGCCCCTGGCTCACAGATACAAACTACTCAACAGAGCAGGAGGTATAGGCAAAGTGTAGAGATATTTGCTCCTGGCCTCTCTGACAAGGTTGCCTGTTTTGAAGGAATAAAGGAAAGTCCAATCTCAGAAATATAATGCGATTGTTATATTATAAAGCAACATTCTAGAGTTTTCTTGCTCCTCTTTTTATTGAAGGCACAAGGCAGGAACCCACCCAGGACAGGACGCCCCTCCATCGCAAGGATTATCACACACACCCACACTCGCTCAGACTGGGACAACATAAGACAGGCAAGTTGGCCTCACGTGCACATCTTTGGGATGTGGGAGGACACCAGAGCACCCTGAGAAAACCCACACAGATGTGGGGAGACCGTACAGACTCCATACAGACAATGGCTCTGGCCGAAAATCAATTTTTACCTCATTGGCAAAATGAAATGACATAGAAAGAAATGACATTATTCAAGGACCTGCTATATTATCTTTGTAACTTTTCTGTAAATTGAAAATTATTCCAACATAAACAGTTTATTAAGAATTAAATTTATTAAAAATAATGTTGGAGGAAAGAGTTGTTACATGACAAACTAGATGTTTACATTTCATTAATGGCAACTGTAATTAGAATGAATGGAATCCAAATGTACTGGTATGAGCCTAAGATATATTCACAGCTGGAATTTAGGCATGTCCAGAAGACTGATGGGAGTTCGGCTCATCATGTTTCTGTTTTTCATGAGGGACAAGAAGCCTATTAGGAAAGAACTTATATTTGGAGTCGAGAGATCAAGCAAATGTGCTTCAAGAACCTATGCTCCCATGGGGCAGGAGGACTGATTCTAAGTACAGTGTAATATCAGTCGTTCAGCTTGTCCTGGCTCTAGAAGCCTCGGCATCATGCCAGAGTTCTAGATATAAGAGAAGCAGTAAGATAGTTCATAAAGTTGGACTACTGAGGATGTAAAGTATCAACTACATTGGGCCCAAAATTTTCTCCAAGCAATGGACACCATGCTGGCCATTTCAGCAGTAATGGGAGTGCACATCTTAGCTTGCTTATTGCTTAACCTGAACATCAGTGGTGTCATAGGAGAGTGGACGTATTAGCAGACATGCTTCTGGTTGGCAGTGCTAACACAGTTCTGGTGATAGGAGATATCAGCACAGGAGAAGGGGGAAATATAAAATTCTAGGAGAACACATGAAGCACAGCTAGGGGACTTACTAGAAATATTTTTGAGAGACTGAAGAGGCCAACACATTTCCTCAGAATTGTACAGGAGCACGATCAGAGGAATACATGGTCAGAGAAAGAGGTTTAATAGCTGTTCTGGGAAGAGAAAAAGGAACAAGTGGAGGAGAGTATGGAATAAAGCAAGAGAAGAAAGGCCAGAGGCTGTAGATTGAAGGAGGTCACCATGTCCCTGACAGGTGGTAGGAAGAGTCACTGAGGAGAGATGGGCTTTCCAGGACACCAGGAAGCTGGAGGATGATGTACTGCCCAGGAACACCAGAGCACTGACTTTGCTCCATGTCCTGACTGATGCCAAGTTCCAGTCCAGAGCCAGGGGAGCTCAGTGTTTGTAAACATTGCCTTAAAAGAAAGCACCCAGATTATTCAAATTGTCTAGAAGGTGATGTGAGTTTGAGAATAAAAGCACAGCGTGATAACAACAATTCAGCTGCCTTCTCTGATCTGGGGGACCCTACCTGTGTGGAAAGTGTCACCAACAGCTGCTCCTGCCTCCAGATAGAACTTAGAAGCAAGGGAAAAACCATGGCAAACTATGCTGCATCTGCTCCCATGCTGTGGTAGCATTAGTGCTGTTTACCAAATATTTCAGGTTCTCTCCCATTTTGAGAACATGGTAGCATCTTAGATTTCTGCCATCTTTTTTGTTTGTTTGTTTTAGTCTATTTTATTTATTATTTCTATTTTTTAACAGCAAAAGGGAGTTGGAACCCTGATGGGTGAGGATGCCTGATATTCAGGCAGAGACCTGATTAAGTGTCTCAGGCGCATGCTCTAGGTCCTGATAGTACAGATGGTGACATAGGAAATAGGGGTGTCTTGAGGACCACCTTGCAACCCAACTTAAGAGCAGTTGCTAACTTTGCAGGCAGGGATTTGTTAGCAACCAGGGCTTTTAGAAGTGGTGACAGCAGCGATGAAAAAGCTTTAACTTTTCTGGAGCTAACCCTCCTTGTAGAAATGCTGTGATATACAGAGATTACAAAACCAGGGGGATTTAAATGGATACCTGAAGTTTTAAATTTAGGAAGGTATAATAGTAATGCCAATTAAATTCTAAAAGCTATGCTTTTATTAACTACCTAAAAAGTTGCTAAGGAGGAAATAGGCTTCAAGTTAAAGTTGTTTTTTTTTTTGTTAGAAGTAACTCTTAAAATATGCACTTAAACCTTTGCCCTTTAAAGGCAGCTGGAATCTTTGAGCTCTTTGATTTGTGTACGTGAATTCTTTTGTTTTTGAACGATGGTCAGAGGATAAGGATTTAGAAATGATTTTCTGTGTGGAATGTGACCCTCTAAAAATGTATACATACGTAAATGAGACGTGCAAGTTCCACTGGTTAATGGTACAAAACAACTTATGACTGTTTTACTTAAAAAGTGAGTGAGTGCATGTGTGCATTTGGCTCACATAGATCAGTGTTTGGACTTTTAATGGTTCTGAGCAGTTGATCTCTAAATTTCATCATTTCTGTGATCTCTCCAAGTGTACTGAACTAAAATGGCCTTGAGACAATTTACCCAAAGGATTAAAATAAGTATAATTTTTTAACAGATAAGCACTTTATTTTCTTTAAAGGAGAAGATAATCTTGCTGGAGTGGGACCCAAGTTGAGATCAGGGTGGGGGTGGGTGTTTGTCAGTAAAACCCAGAGAGTTACTGAGTAGTTCCTCTCCAAGGCTACAAGTCTTGGGAACAGAGTAATTTGTTTGCTTTTCTTTTGTTCTCCTCCTCTTAGAATGTTTTAAAATCTTGCCTTGAGCCTGAGGTAGCTGAGCTGGCAAATAGAAAATTTGGACTATCCCTGTGTTAAATGTGGGGGAAATGCAGATTGTAAAAGATGAGTGTTAAATGGAAGGACAGAAATCGGCTGTGTTCACGGTGCAGTAGTAGCTCTGGCATTGGGCACCAGGGAAGCAGAGAATAGGGGGAGGAAATCCAGCAAGACAGCTGAGAACCTCCATGGCCTCACCCTGCTAGGACACAGTGGGCTTTTCCTGCATGCACAGCCAGAGGCAGCCAAGGAGAACGATATTGATATCGTGGGTCAGACAGGCCAGGAAAGTCAAACAAGACCTGGTGGAGAGAAGCTGTACTCCCTAGCTCCAGAGCTCAGAGAAAAGTCTGAGCACAGGCATAGGGAAGGTGTAGAATTAAAAAAAAACTGTTTATAAAACTGAACTCCGAGGAGACAAAGTTGACTGAGCCCTGACCCCCACGCCAGATTGCTGCTGAAGACAGGTGCTGATGGGACATCCAAAATGAGAATTATTGGTATTACCGGCCCCTAGAAAGGGGAAAAAGGTTCATCTAAAACAATTAAATTCCTGAAGAGTACATTACTGGTCCTGGTCCCAACCAGGAATGTCAACCCCTTGTTGGCCTGTTACAGTTCTGGCAAAACCATATCTCATACTTGAGCCTCTTATGGGTTGTTTTCACTAGACAGTTTGGAAAGCAAGGACTTTCTGCTTTATCACTGTGTCGATCATGAGAAAACCAGAGTGCAGTTAGGTTATTTTCTTTCTTTGGGTTGTTTTTATTACTGAAGTGTAATGTACATAAAGTACAATTTACTCTTTTTAGTGTATGGTTCTATGAGTTTCTAAAAACAGTAACTGTTATTTGTTGCAACCTGTCCCTCTCACAGCCTGTTTTCTTAGGGTTTTGCCCTTTCCAAAATGCCATATTAATAGAATCACGCAATGTGTAGCCTTTTGAGTCTGAATTTTTGCACTTAGCAAAATGCATTTAACGTTGATCTGTGTTGTTGCATGTATTAGTAGTTTATTACTTTGTATAGCTGAGTTGTAGTACATTATATGCATACACAGTTTGTTTATCCATTTGCTATTTGGAGGCCATTTGGGTGGTTTCCTGTTTGGGGAGATTATAAGTAAACCTGGTATAAACATTTGCATGGAGGTATTTGTGTAAATGCAAGTTTTTGTTTCTCTCAAGTAAATACCCAGGAGTGGAATTGCTGGGTCATATGGTAAATGTGTACTTAACTTTATAAGAAATGAACAACCTATTTGTGAAAGTGACTGTACTGTTTTGTGTTTCCACCACAAATGCATGTTGCTCAGCATTTTTTGCCAGCACTTGGTATTGCTTTTTTAAAAAATAGCCATTCTAATGGGTGCGCAATGATACCACATTTTGATTGTAACCTATACTTCCTTGATGAGCAGGCACATTAAGTACATGTGCTATTATCCACTTGTATTTCTTTTTTGGTAAACTGCCCCAAAATCTTTTGCCCTATTTTAAGACTAGGTCAATTGTTTCTCTTATTATTCTGTGTATACGTCCTTTGCTAGATATGTGTTTGGCAAATGTTTTCTCCCAGTCTGTAGTTTGTCTTTTCATTATTTTTATGTGTCTGTCGAAGAGCAGTGATTTTTAATTTTGATGAAGTCCAACTTATTTATATATTCTTTATCGATTGTGCTTTGTGTGTCCCACCTAAAAAAAAAAAAGTTTGCTTGCACCAAGGTGGCAAAACTTTTTTCCTGTATTATCTTTTTGAGATTGTATAATTCAGCTTTTAGATTTAGGTCTGTCATCCACCTTAACTTTTGTATAAGCTTGGGAGGTATGGGTTGAACTTCAATTTTTTTCTTTCAAATGGATATTGAATTGTTCCAGCACTAAGCATAGAGCTAATCTGAAAGATAGGAAGTGAGAGGAAATAAAGGCCTTTCAAAAGATGGAGAGAGAAAGGTAGAGTGAAAATATTGTAAATATTCCGTCTTAATGGCATGGGGGAAAATTGGGGAAGAAATGGAACATTTTTATGGAGGCAACATTTGATATCTTATTTTAAAGAAATAGTATTTTAGAGGAAAGGAAAAATAGCAAACACTATTACAAAATAAATAGTAAATATAAAGTAAGATGCAAAACAAAATGAAGCACATTAGATTATACATTATATTTGAATGACTGATTTCTTCCATTAAAATATAGACTGTTAAGTGGATTAAAAATACAGTTAAAGTGATAAAGAAGGATTGAAATTAATGAGATGCACAAAACATATTAGGCAATTACAGTTAAAGAATGTAGGAGGAATTTAAAGTTAAAAGCACCAAAGAGGACAAAGGACTTAGGTAATTATAAGAGGCAAGGCTATAAGAAACATAAACATAAACCTATGTGCAGTAAACAGAGCATCTAAATACATAAAGTAGGGGTAGTCACTGATCTGTAAATAGAAATCATTGGGCGGGAGTTCTAAGAAAGCTCTTTAAAGAAGTCTGACTTTTGCCCCTTCCTTTTCCTCCTTCTGAATGTTGAATGTGATGATCGAAACCCCAACAGCCATCTTTTTGGCATGAAGCAACTTCGAGGATAGAAGGTAGAACTCAAAATTGCAAAGCAGAGAGATAAAAGGAACCCAACACATTAGTGCATTAATAACATCATAGAGCTGTTATATCAGTCCTGGGCACCTATTGTCAAATTTGCTCCTTTTTTGTGAGAGATGATAAACCTTTATCTTGTTTAAGCTACTGTTGTATTGGATCTCTTTCTAGTAGTGGAACACAATTCCTGTCTGATGTATAGAGGGCTTGAATAACTATAAATAGACTTGAGTTAATAGCTATGTGTGAACAGGTAGACATACTATATTGTGGGGATAAGGTGGGACGTAATAGAACATTTAATACTATCAGTCATGAGTTGGTCCAAAAAGAAAGTTGAAACACAATTTTAAAAATAGTGTCTTTACAGATTATATTCACTGATCCACTTTAAATAAAATCTGAAATAATATAAAGATAACTTATATTCTTAGGTATTAAAAATACATTTTTAAGTAATCTCTGGATCAAAGGCAAAAGTGAAAACTAGAAAGCAATGAGAGTATTTCATACTAAAATGTATATTCTCAGAGGAAAGTCCAGAGCCTTAAAATATACTTGTTTTTATAAAGTATGCTAAAAAACAAAGAAGCTAAGTACCAATCTAAAAATATTAGAAAAAGAACAATGAAAGAAACCAGAAGAAACTTGGAGAAAGCATTTAAGAAATATAAAAGCCGAAATTCATAAATTAGAAAACAAAAATGGTAGTAGTAAGGATAAAAATCCAAAAGCTTGTTCTTTGAAAATAAGTATAAATTAGATAAACCCTTTGCTAGACCGATCAAAGAAAAAAATGGAACAAACAAAAATTAGTAAAAATCATAGAAAAGGAGACATGAACTCATATGTAACATATAGTGATATGATTATGTCAGTATTATATACATGTGTTTGGCAGCAGATCTGAAAACATAGAGGAATTACTGATTTCTTTTTAGTATACGATGACCAAAATTGACCAAAGTCAAAGTGGAAAACTGGAAAAGATCAATTTCATAGGGAAGATCAGAAAAGTGATTTAAGATGTACCATGGCAAAATCCACCAGAGAATGTTGAATAAATATCATAAAATTATCTCAAAAACACATCTGAGCTCAAAAGGAAGTAAGGACAATTTCTAAGGAATAAACCAAGTGAAACTGAAAACCAGACGGGTAAACTGGAGGTGGGGCTGAAGCTATCGGTCATGCCAATCTCAGTAACAACAGGTTTAGAATACAGTGACTGTGGCAGGACGGGACATAATGAAACTAAATTATGTGGACAGTTGAACTGAAGTCCCAAATAAAGCTGAGGCATTCCAAAGGAAAAGTAGATTAGAAAAAATTTCATCTTCCAGGAAATGGGGAGAACAAGAAAACTTGTCTGTTTCATACAGGGCTCTGGATGGTACATCTACCTGTGTACTTCCCTCTTCCATCTTCGAACCTTCCCCCAGAAGTAGCTATTATCCTTAATTTCGTGTTTGTGTTTACATAAATCTCTGCATATTTTTCAGCTTTATAAGAATGAAAAACTGAAATAGTCTTGTGACTTGCTTTTTCCACTCAATATTGTGTTTATGATTCATGTTGTTGCACGTACAGTGAATTTATTTTCTTTGCTTTATAATGTTTCATTGTCTGAATTTACCACCATTTGTCTATATTCACCTGTGGTTGGACCTTTGATTTTTTTTCATTTTTATTTTTTGCTATTATGAACTGTGTAGATATGAACATGGTGCCTATATACAAGGACATTGTATATGCGTGTGTGTGTGTATGTGTGTGTGTGTATCCTAAGAGTGGAATTGCTGCTTCAGAGTATGTGACTGTTATCAACATAGGGCCTGTTTTCCAAAGTATTTATACTTATCTCTACTCCTACCAAGAGTTCCCAGTGAATTGCATCCTGCCAAACATTTCGTGTTATCATATCTTTTTAAAATAATTTTTTATTTATAATTGCAGCTGGCATAAATGTTATATTGATTTCAGGTGTATAACAGTGATTAGACATTTATATAATTTACAAAGTTATAAATCTAGTACCCATCTGATACCATATATAGTTATTACAATATTATTGACTATATTCCCTATTCTGTATTTCATATCCCTGTGAATATTTCATAACTGCCCATTTGTACTTTTTAATCCCTTCCCTTTTTTCACCAACCCCTCAATCCCCCTTTCATCTGGCAACCTTCAAAATGTTCTCTGTATCTGTGGATTTGTTTCTGTTTTGTTTATTTTGTTTTTTTAGATTCCACATGCAAGTGAAATAATATGGCATTTAAAGATAAAGTGGCTGAATGGATAAGAAAACAAAACTCTTATGTACACTGCCTACAGGAGACTCACTTCAGGTAGAAAGATACACAGACTGAAAGTAAAGGGATGGAAAAATGTTTCATGAAAATGGAAACAAACAAACAGCTGGGGTAGCAATATTTATACCAAATTAAATAGACTTTAAAACAATGGCTATAACAAGACACAAAGAAGGACCCAGTAATCCCTCTTCTGGGTATTTATCCAAAGAAACCCAAAATAGAACTTTGAAAGGACATGTGCATCCACATGTTTATTGTGGCATTAACAATAGCCAAGATAAGAAGGCAACCTGGGTATCTATCAATGGATGAGTGGATAAAAAGGTGGTACATATATATGATAGAATATTACTCAGTGTTATATTTCCTAATTTTTGACAACCTGGTTGGTGTGAAATGATATCCAATTGTATAAATTACATTTCTCTGATTATTATCAAGGTCAGACATCTTTTTACATGGTTATGTTCCACTCATTTTCCTTTTGTGAAGTGTCTGTTCATGTCTTTTGCCCAATTTTGTTTGGTTGTTTGTCTTACTGACTTGTAAGACTTTATACATTCTAGATTTTAATATTTTGTCAGGCATATTTGTTGCAAATATCTTCTCCCATTTTATCACTTGTCTTCTCACTTTCTTTTTTCATGAAAAGAAGTTAATAATTTTAATGGAGTCAAATTTGTCAATATTTTCTTTGTCATCGCTTTATGCATCTTATTTAAGAACTATTCCCTTTGAGTTTATAAAGCTCTATGCTGTGTTTTACATTTTTTTTAAAATGATTTTTTCATATTAAAGTTTTAATCCACTAACAACTGGTTTTTGAGTATGGCATATGGTAGGTTATCTTATTGTCTTAGCAGCATTTGTTGAATAATCTGGATATTCTAGAATATATACATTTTAGAATGCCCCCGTTGAGTGTTTTTTTTGTTTTAAATTGGATGGGTTTTTAGTTGGAATTACATTGAATTATAGATCTCTTGACCATGAACAAGATATTCCTTTCTATTTTTAAGATTTTCTTTAATATCTTAAGGATTTCAAGACACTGACAGTTGATCATTAAACCAAGCACTTAGCGCTTCTAGGCTCTGTGTGATTGCACAAGTTACATGCCCAGGAAACTGGTCCTGTCCATATTCTATCCTCTATATTTTCAGTATTATTGGTATTTATATTCTGTCCAAGAGGTGCTATCAAAATTTGATAGGACTAGAAATAGAGCTTTAAGTACAGTATTTAAAGTTACCAAAGTAACAAGAGAGGGAGAACTGAAAATAAGAAAGATAACAACCAAGAAGATGAGAGGGATCTTGTGAATTAAGTGCTTCTTTTATATCAGGGCTATTAGGGTGTCGACAGATACAAATCAAGAAATAGATGTCTAGGTATATCATACTTCCAGGGAGCTAAAGGGAGAAGTATTGAAAATAGATTGCTTTGGAGAAGTGAGGTTAGGGTTGAGGAAGGGTGAGGTGGGTGGGGGACTACAGCCTTTTGTCCTAGGATTTTCTGTACCCTTTGGTTCATTACCATTTACATTTATTACTTTGATGAAAATAAAGACAGGGAAAGCTGCTTTCTGTTATGTGTTGTGATAAGCTAATATGCATGAATTACCATAATTCATTCTTAGCTGATTGTGGACAGAGTAAATTTGATTGCTATTTGAATATGAAAATACAGCTTATAATGATTAATTAGAACCAGATGTTTTTTTTTTATTCTTGTGAATTGGCTATTAATAACAATGAAATCTCCTTATGTTTTATATTCTTAAAAACAGTTTGATCTGAGTAGATGTTTACTGAATAGGAGATTTTATTTTATTAGGCAGCTGGTATTTTCGGCTTTCTATTAAGTGTGGCTTTCTGTCAGACAGGATAAACTAAGATTTTTTTTTAGATTGATCATCTATTTCCAGGGGGCATTTTCAAACCAGTTCTGAGTTGCAGGCCCTAGAGAGAAGTGTTTAAAATTGTGGGACCGTAGTGCTGGAGGTTCGGGTCCTGGTTCCTCTACTCGCTGTCAGGCCTCTGGCCAGTTACTTAATAATTCTATGCCTGTGTTTTCTCTATTCTAAAATGTAAACAATTATAGCACTCATCACATAGGATTTCATAACGAATATGATAAAATTGGTAAAATACTTAAGCAGTGTCTGTGATAAAAAAGCTATCTAGTTCTTATAGATCATAGGGAAAATGTGCTTTAAAATACCTCTTTTTAGTGACAAAAGCCTATAATTTCATGTACTTTAACTTTTTCGAAAGTTAATTCCAAAGAATCGTGGTCTGGTCATTAAAATATTGTTTGGTTTTTAACTTCCCTTTAAAATCTTAGTTGAGTTTATATCCTTTATTGTGAATAATGTAGATAAACAAAATCTAAAATCTGGATCAAGTGTTTTGACGGCTCTAAATCCATTTAAACTGACTTCATATATGTCTAGTAATACATAGTTTATTTGATTCTTCTCTCTGGAAACAGTATAGCATTAAACCGCATAGGTAAAGGCTGAGTTTGAAACTTCCTTCTGAGATACTGTGGTGGGGAAATGCATACCCCTGAGTTACTATTTGTTTATATCAAGTTTAGAACACATCCCAGTGGGAACCTGGCTCAATAGAATGATAATTATGCAAAAATCTTCTGCCTTGTATTTTCATACCTGAAAATGTGAAATTATGCTTATAATTAGCACATAATTCAAGTCCCACTTATTTTTTTTCTTGCTCCTTTGCTTTTTTCTCCTCTGTGTCCTTCCTATTTTCCTTCCTTCCCCCATTCTGGAAAGGAAAATACATATATTCAGTTTCCACAAGAAAAATAACAATATAGAACATCACACTAATCTGAGTCCCACATAAGCTTATTGTTTACCAACACTGTTTGAAAACATTTTTCTCTTTTAATTCTGAAAATATATCCTGAGGACAATACATATATATGGACTATGAATACTAAATTATAATGATTAAAAAGTAATGTTTGGAAAATTAATGAGATTCCAAAGGACTTGCGAAACACCAGATCAGAATTATAAACTCCTTTTATCACACCTTCAGCTCTACCATATATCTCAGATCTCACATTTGGAATATATGCCATTTCTGAAAATAACACTGCCTTTTTAAAATTAAATTTTGTACACACATCACCGATGTCGAATTAAAAATACAAAATTACTTGATAGACCAGTAGGATCTTTCTCTATTTCCTTAAAAGATCTCATTGAAATGTAAGTAAATTGTGAGGGGCAAAAGCTTTTATCGTTGTTATTTGAATTTTTGAGTGTCATAGGAATGCTTGGTATAATTGGAATCTACTCTTGGGAAACTGACAAAGAGCATATTCTGGTGATTACTATCTCATATGGTTATTCTTTGAAATAATGATGAAACGAATTATTGAATTAGCCGGGATTCTTAGTTTTAAGTGATAGAAACTTATCTCAAATGAGCTTAAGAAAAAAAAGGGGGAGTAGTTGGTTGTCTTATATAACCATGGATGGTCAAGGGTAGAGCCGGTTCCAGGAATTTTAACAATATCATTTTAATTCTTTCTATCTCTTGGCTCGACTTCTCTTAGTGTTGGCTTTATTCTCAAGCAGGCGTCTCACACTTGGCTGCAAAGACAGCCTCTGGCAGCTCCAGGCTTACATTGTCTCTGATGCTTTACAATCTCAGAAGAGGCCCTTTCATAACCAATGTCTGTATCAGTCCCTGAAAAAAAGCCAGGCTTGGCTTTATTTGTGAAATGTGTCCAGCCCCTATCCAACAAGCATGCTCAAGAGTATGAGGTACCTTGAGTGACTTGGGGCAAATAAGTGCACTCCTCAGAGGTAGGGGAAACAGAGTGTGTGATTATGTTAAGTCTCCCCAGTGGGGCCATGGAAGGTTCCAAAATAGAAAGGACAAAGGACAGTCAAAAAACTAACAGAAGATCATAGAATCTTCTGTCCATTTTATTTCTCAATAAAATGACTTAGCGTGGTTCTATTTTCATCCATTGGATCGGGCACCTAATGAATCTTTTCATGTTAGAAACTCATGTTCTTCATTTATGGAAAATTTTCTTGTATTTTGCTGTTTCTGTGAAGTTTTTCTTCTGTCGCAGATTGTATTTTCTAAAGCTGAGAATGCTAATAGATCTCCCATTTAACATACTTTTCTTACAATGTGACCTTGGCATTCCTTGAAGGAGCGGTGGTGTCTAATTCACTCCCTTTGAGTATGAGTGGACCTTTGTTACTGCCTCAGTAGAATGTAGCAGAAGTGACACCGTGTATCTTCCAAGGATAGGTCACAAAAGGAAATATGATTTCCACCTGGATCTCTCTCTTTTCTCTCTCTCTGAACACTTATTCTTGGAATCCAGCCACCACATTATGAGGAAGCCTAGACCACATGGGTATACCAGTTGACAACCCCAGTCCACAGCCAGCACCAATCACTAGACATATGGATGAATGATTAGATGATTCTTAGTCTCCAGCCTTGGAGCCTTCCAGATGAGGCCCAGACACTGTGCCCTGTCTGAATTCCTGTGCCACAGAAATCACAAGAGACACTCATTATTGTTGTTTAAGCCACTGAGTTTTGGGGAAATTTGTTATGGAACAATAGATAACATACACTTTTCCTCTTTTCTCTCTGTTCTCTCTTTTGTAGTGCCATCATTTGTGGGGCTCTATCTCTTGGATTGTTCCTTTAATTTTCTCACCTTTTTTCCCTGTTATTTTGTTTCTTCATTTTTTGCTCTACTTTCTGGGAAATTTTTTCAACTTTATATTCCACTACTTCTATCGAATTAAAATTTTTAACCATAATGTAATTTAATTTCTAGGACTTCTTTTTTGTTTTTTGAATATTCCTTATGTATAGCATTCTGTTTGTATTATACACACACACACACACGTGTACTATCTTTTCATATATCTCTGAGATTATAATTTTATAACAGTTTACTGAGATATAATTCACATACCATAAAATTCACCCTTTCAAAGTATAAAATTCAGTGGTTTTTAGTATATTCACAGTTGTGTAACCATTATTATTTCCTAATTCCACAACATTTTCATCACTCCTCCCCCAAAACCCAGTACCCATGAGCAGTCTCTCCCTGTTGTCTTCCCCTCATCCCCTGGAAACCACTGATCTGCTTTCTGTCTCTATAGATTTGCCTCTTCTGGACATTTCATATAAACAGAATCATACAATATGTGGCCTTTTGTGCCTGGCTCCTTTCACTCAGCATAATGTTTTCCAGGTTTATCCATGTTTTTTTTCTCCTTCATGAATAAGTCCTGCTTTCTCTGAATCATTTTTGTTTGTTTGTTTTCTGTTTGTTTGCTTAAGATCCTCTTTTTTATTTTGAAAGTGTTCCATAGATGTCTGATAATCCTCAGATATCTGCTGATGTTTACGAGTTGGGGATCAAAAATCAATTTAAAGCTCTGAGGGCGTAGGTGGGCCTTGTCAACTTAGAGTTTCACTGCAGGGTGGTATGGCTATGCCATTTTGGGGAGAATTCTCAAATAATACTGTGTTAGTTTGGTAGGGCTGCTGTAACAAAGTGCCAGAGACTGGGTGGTTTAAACAGCAGAAATTCATTGACCCCCAATTCTGAAAGCTAGAAATTGAAGATAAGTTGTCAGTATGGTTTCTCCTGAGGCCTCTCTCCTTGGCTTGTAAATGGTCATTTTCTTCCTGTGTCTTCTCATTGTCTTCCCTCTGTATGTCTGTGTCCTAATTTACTCTTAAAAGGGCATCAATCTTGGTGGATGGATTAGGTCCCACCCTAATGATTTCTTTTTAATTTAATTACCTCTTTAAGATCGTGTCTCCAAATACAATCACATTCTGAGGTGCTGGGGGTAGTATTTCAACATATGAATCTTCTCTGCCTGGAAAGTATAAACATGGCCAACACAGCACTGGGAACTGAATAGGGGAAGAGAGCTGGAGATCTCAGCATTAACTACATCTGTCAGCTTTTAGCGATAGGACCCTCAGCCAACCACTATGTCTGATCTTCTCAGTCTAGAGACCTTCTATTTTACCCTCTCCAGAAAACAGGCCTTCAGCTCCAGCTGAGAGGATCCAGAGTTTTACCTCTATCCTAAATAAACTTTCAAGTGACCTTTTCTATCACTCTGCCAGAGGTACCTGCTTCCACCAATTACGTTATCATTGGAGTGGGAGTTCTGCATTATAAATGTGTTATTTCTCAGCTTTCCTTATTATCGGTTCAGAATTCAGCTTTTTTGGTTCTACCAAGTCACTGCTCAGATGCTTTCTAGCTTCCCAAATTGTGTTGCTGTTTTCTCCCATTATTTTTCTCGTCAGTTTGTACCTTTAAAAAATCTTTGTATTGTTGTTTTAGTGGAGTTTCAGGAAGAAATAAAAGCAAATGTGGGTGTTTAATCCATCATCTTTACTCAGAAATTCTACACATTTATATTTTTAAACGAGCTCATGCTATACAGACTGTTCTATAATCTGCTTTCATCACCAAACAAATTCTAATGAATGTTTATGTTGTTTCCATGTCAATAAATAGAAATAGACATCAGTGGTTCTTAATCTTGGCTGCATGTTAGAATCCCTAAGGAGTGGAGTGGTGGTGGGGGGACTTTAAAAAGTACTGATGTCTGGGTTTACCTCCAGAAGTCCTGATTGAATAGATGGGATGTATTGTGGCCCTGGGAATTATGAAAACTCCCCAGGTGATTCCAATATGTAGCAAAGTTTATGAGCCACTGACCTACACCACTGTTCATCATGCTAACACAGTATTCCATGAGAGGGATGGACAATAGTATGTTTAAATAAACCCCTTTCTGGACACATAGGTTGTTTCAGATTGTTTAGTATAACAAACGATGCTGTTATGAACAACTTTGGGCATAAAACATTGTCTATATTTCTGATTGTTTTATTGGCTAAATCCCTAAAAGTAGGATCACTGTGCCAAATGGTATGAATATTAATAAGATTTTGGGGTACAATTTACCACAGTTCCTCTAAAATGGTTTGGCTAATTCAGACTTCCTCTAGGAGCATGGGAGAATCTTTGTTTCCCCACAGTCAGAAACCTTGTGTACCATCGTTAACAAAAAATTTTTAAATGTAGTCAGTTTTTAAAATGGAAAAACTATTTTGTTGCTATTTTATTTTTTCTAAATAAAGTACAGATAACATAATATTTACCATTTTATTCATTTTCAAGTAGACATACAGTTCAATGGCATTAAGTACATTCACGTTGTTGTGCAACTATCACCAACATCCAAATTCCAGAATTTTTTAGTCTTCCTCATCTGAAACTGTCCATTAAACTTCCCATTCTCCCCTCCCCTTCACCACAGACATCTCACTTAAATTGAATCATAAGATATGTCCTTTCGTGACTGGCTTATTCACTTAGCATAATGTCTTCAAGGTTGATATTTTATTTTAACTATATGTTATTGTGAGGTGAAACAGTGATATGCTTATTGTCCATCTGTATCTCACTTTTTGTGTATGAGTTGCTTAATCATAAGAGGAACATCCATGAGGAATATTTTTGGCTCAAAGTATCTGAAACCCTCATTAACGGTGGCTTAAACTAATAAGGGTTCATTTTTTTCTTCACACAAATAGGAGTCTGGAAGTAACCAGCTGCTGGTGGTATTGGTTCAGCAGCTCAATGATATCATATTTGCAAGATGACTGCCCTAGCTTCAGCCATCCATCTCATCCTTGTATAAGGAAGGAAGAATGAGGTAAGGAGTATGTGTGAGATCTGTAATTTTAATCAAGAGAACATACATTTTCCTAGAAACGCCCCTCTCCTCCAGCAGATACTTCCTCACAAGATCGTGTCTCATTGCTTTTCCCAGTGGCCAGTGAGCCAGGTAAGAGAAAAGTGGATTGGGAATGCTTGCTGAGTCAGACAATCAACAGTGTCTGTCCTTTTGCCTATTTCTCTTTTAGTATGTTTGTCTTTTTCTTATTGATTTGTAAAAATTCTTTGAACATTAACAATGTTAACCCCTTTGTTTCAAATTTGTTAGGGAAATGTATTTTTTCAGCTTCTTGTTTGCAGTTTAGTTTTGTTCCAGCTGTGCAGAGATTGATATTTGTTATTGTTCGTTCTATACATTTTTTCATTTTATGGTTTCTTCATTTGTTCTTGTGCTTAGAAAAGCCTGGTACATTCTGAGAAAAGATGAATATTTTTTATACTTTCTTCTTGATCTTTTATGTTTTCATTTTAATTTAAACATGGAATGGCACCCTAATTGACTTCTTATCTAAGACTGGGAAAGGAGCGACTCAGGGAGGTGGGTGCAAAAGAACAGAGCAAAAAAAATTTATCTAGTACCACTGAACATACGGAAAACAATCCAGTCCTGCAAACTATGCAAGGAAGTATCTCATGTTAAAATGTTCAATAATGGGTTGTAAATAAGGTAGATTCTTGGGGGCCCGCTTAAAGGCAAGAAATGTTTTGTGGCAGACAAGCCTCAAAGGCTGACTGGAGAGAATATGAAACAAAGATACTGATTCAATTTCAGAAATAAGAGGTATGAATATACAGATGGGATATACATGAGTATGAATATACAGATGGGAAGACAACACAGAGACCAATTTTGTAAGCAGCTGTGCTGTGGAAAATCCCATTAGCCTAGCTTAGGGTCCCAAATTTGCTCAGACATGGGCACCAGAAAAGTATAGCTGGAACTGCACAGTGGTCAAAAGTAGTTTTTATGAAGGGTAGAAAATAAAACACCTTGCTTAGTAATGCCATTTCCTACATTCTGAATTAACCTAGATCTGGACACTCTGTGTCGCAGACAAAATTACTTTAAGGTGACAGCCAAGTGACAACCCAGCTCTGTATAATAATGAGAGAATATACAAATATACAAGACATTTTAGACTTAGAAAAAAATATCTTCCCATATGTTTGCATCTAATCCCATCTGTCTTTGATAGAGAAAGATGACAAACTGCAATTGACAATGAACGTCCCAAATTATTTTTCTCAGCTCCAAATAGAAACTACAGAACGGCCTAAAGAATAATCTGTAAATTCCCACCCCCCTGACATCAAAAACAGTAGCATCACAGTTTATTCAAGTTATCTTGAAACTGCAAGACTAATTTTGAGAAGAAATATTGTATGACGATGCACTATTTCTCCATGTTTATTTGTCTCTTCTGCATTGGACAGATTATGGGTTTCTTGGAGTCATGGTTGCTTTGACAGAAATTAATAATTTTGATGAATATTAGCCTTAGAACGGGCCTTCACGTTCAATCACTAGTTTACTGACTTCTGGTCATCATTTGTGGCACATGATGCCAGTTCTTTGAGACTTCAGTTTACTTCAGAGGTACTTTTTCATTAAGGTGAAGGTAGAAAACGCTCCAAAAACATCCATTTAACTAATTATTCCTCCTTAGCTGGTCTTTTATGGCAGTATTTTCTCAAGAGTTGAGTTAGACTTCTTCCTATATTTTAACCAAATATGTTCCTGTCTAATGGACTGGCTACTTCGACTTAAGGTCATTTTGGGAAAATTGCATCAATTGAGAGCTTCATTTATAATTTTCAACCTTTGGATTTACAATTATACATTTCATTTTGCTTTTCTTAGTACAGTGGTCCTTGGGAAGATGGTTAGTTTGACATCATACTATGTACCCATCTTATTACATTTGGTTCTCCCACAGGATGCTATTAGTGACTAATGTTACAGGCTTTTTTTTTCCTGTTTCTTTCTGCTTTTGTCCTAATAGTTGTTTTGATCACAGCTAGATCCAAACAACAACTGGCTTAAGATGTCTTATTCCTTTTTTAGCATGTTATTTCCATCTGTATAAAAGCAAAGCTAAGGCACTTCAATCATGAGCACATAATAGAGAAAATTGGGACTTAGGATTCGTAAGGGTATTAGCAATAGGTCTCTTTTTGTCTGGTTCTACCAAACAACTCAGCAACTTCTTCAGGTGCTGCCTTGTTAAATCTCACAGAGTACATGTGGATCTTACCTTCGCAAGGCATTTTCAGTTGTGGGGCTCTGGGCTTTGTTGGACCTAATTGCACTTCTACCAACACAGCACACATGCACTAGAAGTGCACTTTTCCTGTGTATGGTGTATGGTGTCTTTGTGAACCTTATGCCCGCAAGCTCTCGACCTATCTGTTTCTTGCTGGCTGGGGACTTCAGAATAGGTGGAGTTTCTGTTTCCTGATGCTTGGAGCTGGCTCCGCACTGCTTATAGATGTAATTTGTATCACTGGCTTTTGAAATACAGAGTTCAGCCTGGAATGATCCTACACTATTCATGATCGTGAAGAAGCAGCCTTCCCTTTTTCTGGAGAACTGGTCACTGTGTGTGTTGTTCTCTTAACAACGTTAAAGAGGTCACCTGTTGAGGAAATGGCAACAGCATGGCGAATCTCCTGTGAGATGGTAAGGGGGTCACATACTTGATTAGATGAGAGCCAAGTCTCCATTTGTATTCATGACCTTCTTTGCAAGGATGAAATTGAACCGTTGCTGCGGTGTCGATTTATTCTGTGTAAGCCTGGGAGAGAGAGCAGTCAACTTCACATTGATGGAGGGGCAGTTCAAGATGATGGCCACTCCAAGCCTCATTTGGTAGCTTTTATTCCTAAGGGCTTTGTTGTCTTCATGCTTAGTGGGTGGTGGTGTTGAGCTCCAGGAAAAAGAAGGTAGGACGGGAGGGAGAAGGAAGCTTGAGAGACAGATCAGTGCTCTGGTTCAAGTTTCACTAGGTTTGTTCCTCAAAGCTCTCATAAAAACACAGTAGATACATGCTGAAGTATACCATCTGATCATAATTATGTGAAAAAAATATGCATTGCAAAACAAGGGGAAAAAATAAACCGGAATGTTCACAGTTGTTATCTTGTGGGTGGGAATAGAGTTGACTGGCTTTTTTTCTCATCACTTCTGCATTTTCCCACATTTTCTATGCTGATTATGTATTAGTTTATAACAGAGCAATACTTTTATAAATTAAAGAATGTAAAGAAAAAATTTGTGCATGCCAAGACAGAGGTGCCTGTATGCCTTAGTACAAATACATTGTACCATGAAATATAAATTACTAAATACTTTTTCCTTTGCTGGGTGTAAATAACAACATGAAATCTTGGCTTTAATTAGCATCCTTGGAAGAGCACACACTTAAAACACAGAAGCAAAAGCACATCATTGACTATTACTCCAAAACAACAGTATTTCATAAGCAATTAAAAAAATTCAGTAGCAAAACAACTCAGTCTTAAGGATCCTTCAGATTTACTGGTTCAGGCAAAAATTATATCTTGAGATATCTCAGCTTTATTGAGATATAATTCACACATCATATAATTCACCCATGTAAAGTGTATAATTCAGGCAGTTTTAGTATATTCACAGAATTGTGAAACCATTACCACAATCAATTTTATAACATTTTCATCACCTCCGTAAGGCATCCCATACCACTTAGCTATTAGTTCTTTTCCCCCCCACCTTCCCATTTCCTTCAGGCCCTGGTAACAACTAATCTACTTTCTAGTTCTACAGTTTTGCCTATTGACATATCCTATAAATGGAGTCATACAAAAATGTGGTCTTTTGTATCGGGCTTCTCTTACCTGGTATGATGTGTTTGAGGTTCATCCACATTGTAGTATGTATCAGTACTTCATTCATTTTTATGGCAGAATAATATTCCATTGTATGGCTAGGCCTCATTTTCTTTATTCATCAGTTGGTAGACATTTGGATTGCTACCATTTTTGGCTATTATGAATAATGCTGCTATGAACACTCGTGTATAAGTTTTTATGTGAGTATTTATTATCATTCCTCTTAGGTTTATACTTAGGAGTGGAATTACTGGGTCATCTATCTGTGTTTAATTTTGTGTAGCACTGCCAGATTGTTCTACAAAGCAGCTGCACCATTTTATGTTCCACTAGCATTGTATAAAGGTATCAGTTTGTCTACGTCCTTAATTATCTCTTGTTTTTATCCATCTTTTTGATCATAGTCATTCTAGCAGGTGTGAAATGATATCTCATTGTGATTTTGATTTGTATTCCTATGATAACCTGTCGATGTTGAGTGTCTTTTCATGTGCCCATTGGCCATTTCTATATCTTTTTTTCAGAGAAATGTCTGTTCAAATCCTTTGCCCATTTTTAATCGGGTATTCTTTTTATTGTTGAGTTGTTGGATAATAGAAAGAATTTGGAACCTGATGATCCTGGATTTGAACCTGAGCTCAGGCTCTGAGTGAGGTTGCTTTATAAGTGAGAACCATTCTTACTACTTATCATGGAGCTCTATAAGGGATGGGGTGTTCTCTGTGAGGGAATGAGGTATTCTTTGCAACTGCATTTTCGATGTAACTGAAGTGTATTTCTTTGTTTGCCAAAAGTTGAAGACTTTCTAAATTTCCATATGTACATTCTGTGCTTTATTCAACAGAGAACACTGAACTGCAGTTAACCCTTTTTTGATTGCTCCTCATAGCCCCGTCAGGGTCAGGGTACTCAGGGGGTCACTAAGGCATGGAGGGTTGTTTGCTGAGGCTCTTATGGCTCTTTTGTGACTTCTTTACTCTGTTTGGGGTTCAGTTATTAGTGAACCTATTTCTCACAGCATTCTTCCGCCCTTTCATCGTTTCTAATTTGACTGTAATTTTAGAAAGAATGGAAGGTTACCAGGGGAAACCAGATAAGGAAACTGGTTAAATATCACACATAATTCAAAAATAATAGTTTCTAGTTGAAAAGGCAGAGGGTAGCTTCCTTGTGTACTACATAATAAAGTGCATGCCCTTTTGTCGCAGCTGTTTTGTTAGAGGTTCAGATGCATTTTCATTTATTTTCAAGGTCCAGTTTGAGCTTCAATTGGTTAAAGTTGCTGGAAGTTAGATCACTAGGCAAGTGGAATAGAGTACTCATTCCATATTTGCTTCATTATCAGTATTCTTTCAGGTGTACATGTGGGACTTCAAAATTCAAAACTACTTCAGATCAAATTTCAAGTAAGATTTAATGAAAAAACAAACAAACAAGCAAACAAACCCTGAAACCTTTCATTAAGTGGCAGAGTTATTTTTTTAACAGTCTCTTATATTCAACTTTTAATTATCCAGAGGTAAAACATCCATACTTGGGTTTACCATAGTGAAACGTGACCTTCAAAGTACTCCATTTAGGCACTTGAGTCAAACAACACTCTTGGTTGAAAATTAACACCTATTCCATACAGCAGTATTCATTTATTCTTTTTTTTTTTGCATGTAACAGGCATTCTACCAGAAAAGATTTAAAACATTACCCCACTTCCAAGGGAGAGTTGCGACCCTGACTGGCATGAAAGGGTTAAGCGCACTGGCAGGGGCCTACTAAGTAGAGGAAACTGTGGGGAGGCTTGTGCTTTAGGGAATGTCTGGCCCGCAGGTGCCTGGCTGTGTCACATATTACACTGTACTGTTTATCTGTTCAAAATATTTTTTTAGGATTATAGGATTATGTTTTTGGTCATGAGAAACCAGCTTGAAAATTTTCTGACAGTCTTAGTAGATGCGGGGCTTAATAAACTAGCCAGTGGAATGCAAGAGAACTCAGTCTGAGATCTTGCTGAAACTGCAGAACCAGGTGTCGCATTCCCTGGGGGAAACTATGACCCATAGGGTTAATTGCTGGCACCAGCTTTCCTGGAGTGAGTTTAACTGCAGGCAAGAGGCGGCTGGAGTGGTCCCTGCAGCTGAAATCTTGACCTACCAAAGAGCCAGCTGGATAGGGCTGGTTTGAGGGAACAGTATCTGTTAGGAGGGCGTTTCTCACTGGGGAGGTCATTGGGGAAACTGCTTTTACAAGAAGTTTGTGCCCCACTAGGGCAGACACACCTTGTCCAGGTCCTGGTTCTGTCTGTCCTATGCAATTCCTGCTCTGCCACATCAGGAAGATGAAAATGGTAGGCTAGTTCACAATTCTGATTTTTTTTTAAATTTTGTTTTCATTTTTCCTCTTGGCAGCGTATGTCATTCCCGTTTTGGATATCTCATTAGTACTTGCTAGTGGACATCTGGGGCTCCCAGATTCCCTCTGCATTTCCCAGTGTCTGTGATTCTGATGCAAAATCATGTGCTCTTTATCTGCTAGTTCCCTGCTGCTGCCATTACTGCTGCTCTTGTGGCAAATGTTGTTTGCACCATTTTCTTTTGGCCGCTGCACACCTGTTTCTTGTGCTGTCTTTTGGATTCTGGTTTCTGTGTGTTCCCATATTTTGCCTGTCATCATTTCTCAGTGCTACTCTGTCCCTCCAAAAGGGAGGCAGTAGGTCTCATTATCCTCCTGAGAAACTCCACCCTTGGTTGCATGACCACAGGATCACACCCTTTCTGCAGACACTGCTTTCTGGTCTGAGTGACGGCCCTGGCTCCCATGCCGCCCTTCCCAGGTGCCACTGACTGAGCAGTGTAGCCTCCTGTCCTGTCTTGCTCTCACACCGGACACCCCAGCTTTGCAGACTGTCGACTTCCATGAAGCTCTGTTTCCCACCACAATTTGGCTCTGTTTGTTGGACTCCGCTTTTCATCTTCTCTGTGGCTTTAGCCAGGAAGGAATAGCAGCTTCTGGGCATCAGGCCAGGAGAAAGACGTTCCCTCACGAGCAGCACTTTTTCTGCTTCTCAGTTTCAAATGTTCCTGCTTTAAATCTTCCTTCTTTTCCCCGCCGTGGCACACAGGTTCCTTTTCAGTCCACAATCTTTAACAGAAACTAGGTAGTACATACATACATTCCACAAAATGAAAAATTGCTAAGAAATGTCAAGGTAATCGCAACTGCCACATTAGAAAAATAAAAACAAAAACTAATGAAGAGCTAAGAAGAATTTCCAAGGATTTCTGATAACCCCAACCTAGAAGGACTTGTACTGAAATGTAGTCATGGGACATATCACCCAGAAACTAATGTGTAACTGTGAAATAAAATGCAGTGCTTCTGACGTGAGACAAGCATGTATTTAATAAAAGCAACTTTCCTGTCCCCCTGAAATATGAACTTTCTATAGTGTGTTTACTGGAAAGTTTCAAGTGGGGAGATTTTACTTTTTACCTCATCCAAGGTGAGATTTCATTCCAAGTAAATCTTAAAATTAGTAAACACACCACAATAGCTTAAAGTTGTAAATTGTTAAATACAGAGAAGCCTCACTTTTCAAAACATGTGTGTTCCTGAAAGGCTTTGTGTAGATCCAGTTTTGGAAAATCCAGTCACATCTTAAGGGCACAGAGGGAGCAGGCTATTTAAAGGGACTTTGCATTCCGTGAACTTTTCTTTTTTTTTGGCAAAGTGAATTTTTTTTTAGTAAAGTGAAAGTAAATTGTCCATTTTGTGAGTTTTGGTTTCCTTAAGGCATGGGGCCCCTACATTTTTCTTTTACCTCAGTAATTTTTATAGGAGAACATTGAAGGATTGGAGATTACAGTTTTAATTATTTGTTGATTGATCCAAAAGTAAACATTCGTAAGAATGCTTTAACAAACCCCTGTACAGCCTGAAGGAACAGCCATTTGGTTGAATCCATCAACAGCAGACCTTCCCAAGGAGTTTTCTCCTTTGGGTTTAAACTACTTAGTCAACCTTAAGAGCCTCAGGTCACTTTTCAGCACTCCCCAAATACTGTTCCTTTAGTATCTGACCTTGGTTTTTTTGCTGCAGAAAATTTTTTTACTGGAAGCTTTTAAATGTCAACAGCCTTTTTCTTGAGTGAAAAGAATCTGGTCAGGAAAGCAGCATGGCTTTTGACACACACACATGGATCCACTCATGCACACACACAGCCAAAATATTGGCCTTTCTTTGGATGGAGAAGTGTCTTAGCACTGTCTCTAAAAAAGAGGGGTCAGGATAATTAATTTAATTTTGTATTCATTAATTTAGTCAACAAATATTTGTTAAATATTTACTAAAAGGCAAAGACTGTAGTTACAGTCAGCCCTGGGTAATAATGGGTTCCACACCCCAGGTTCCTCCCACTGTGGATCAAAAATAATTCAGAAAAAGAGGTATATTGTTGCTGACATGTACAGTAAGTTCTCACTTAAAGTTGTCAATACATTCTGTGACTTTAAGCAAAGTAATATATAACAAATTTTACCATTAGCTAATTGACATAAGCAAGAGTTAAGTTCCTCTGTCATCTCATCAACATGACAAAAGGACTTTGAATGAAAGGATGTTATCTGAGGATCTGCTGTACTGTGTAGTTAGGCCTATAATGGCTACATCTGTACTAAACACGTACAGACTTTTTTTCTTGTTATTATGTCCTAAACAACACAGCATAACAACTATTCATATAGCATTTACATTGTATTAGGTATTATAAGAGATGATGTGAAGTACACGGGATGATATGCATAGGTATATGCAAGTATGACACTATTTTTTATAAAGGACTTGAGCATCTGTGGGTTTTGGTATCCAAGATATTGAGGGATGACTATATTGAACACTTATCACTTTCTTTAGGGAGAACAACAGAATACAGATAATAGAACTCTAAGGCGAGAGATGCAGGAAAAAATGGGGTCAGGTCAGTGTTACCCTTCTCCCGCCATGTTAGGTGGGTGGTGAATGCTGATTTATCACCACAGCTCACAGAATCTATGGTTGAAAAGAACGTTTGAAATTCTAGCCCCAAAGCTTCCATTGTACAGAAGAGCAAACTGAAGCACAGAACAGAGAAGCGACTTGGTCAGTGTCACATGGTAAGAAAGTAATAAAGCTAGAGAAAAACTTGTTTTAATAATATCCATCTCATAGGATCTTTAAGATGAATTATGAGTTAATATTTATAAAGTGCTTACAGTAGTGCCTGGTATATAGTAAGCATGGTATTAATATTTGTTAAATAATACCAACAACAACAATAATATACCGTGCTGCCTTCAGAGACTTTTGGAGGCCTTTAGAAACTCGGAGGCTCAGAAAAGGAGCTTCCCTCATTTTGGTGGAGTCAGACTTGTCTTATGTGTGGGAATAATATAAATGGTGTTAGGATTAGAATCTAGAAGCATGGAGGGCTACAGGTAAGAGAACCACATCTACACATCCTGGATTATGCACAGCATTCTTGATTTTACCTTCTATTATGTTTTAATGAGAACACATTCACCATTTTCAAACCACATGTATTGTTTTTTTTTCCACCAACTTTCTTCAAGTGTTGCTTAGTGTCATGGGCACTTCACATTTCTTGTTTGACCTTGGGGCAACATTCCACTGTTTTGATTATCCCCTCCAGCTTAAAGAATGGTTTCTGTTATTCCACATTCTTTTTCTTTTTCTGCAAATCAACATTCTTTTTTTCCTGTAAATCCATCTTCTTTATCTTTTTCTGTGAATCCACATTCTTTATCATTTCCTTCTATCTCTCTGCTCCTCCCTGTTCTTTCCCCCCTCCACTCTCATGGAAAATTTCAGATGTACACAAAAATAGAATAGTATAGTTCCTCCTTGTGAGGTTATGCCAGCAACACAGTATATGGTTAGGTTCATTTGCTTTGTTTTGCTTTTGATTTTTATGGGTTGTTTTTTAAAATTTAATTTTGCCTTATAATTATGTAAAATATTTCTGTAGTTCCAATATCAAATCTACTAAACAAAGTATATTCAGAGAAGTGTAGGTTCCAGGCTTCTCTCCAGTAACAGCTCTCGCCGTAACAGCTCTGAGCATTGGCTCCAATCTCTGTCCTCACATACATTAGAATTTTCTGTACATTCGTGGCTGACATGACTTTTTAGTCGTGTCCATGGTGGCTGCATGTTGATTGCTCTACAGATGTTCTGCATTTCTTTTTAATAACTTGATATAAAAATACACTTATATTACTACCAGAAATTCAGAATGATATTTGTCAATGAAATAAATGAGCTGTGAATTGTTCATATCATTTCAACTATCATACATTTTGAATTATAAACCATGATTTCACATTTTGTACAAAGTTTCTCATCAGGAATAATTTTTAAAAAGTCTTGATCAGGAATTACAAGGAGCCTTTCAAACATAGGAAGCAGAGTATATGGAAGTCCTTTAAATAATCTGATATGGTTGAAGGACAGTCTTCAGGTGCAGGGAGACGGAAGTAAATGGGTATAAAGATATGGTTAAAAGCAAGAAATTAGGCCAGAGGGGTACACACATCAACACAGGTCACCTTCAGATAATTCAATATGACTTGAGTGCAGTATTGGATATAGAGGAGGGCAGGGAAACAGATGTAAACATAGATGTAAAGATTGAGGGTAAAAATTGAAAAATAATATGTAATAATATATAAAATAATGTAATATATTTTTAAATGGAGGAACTGAACCAAAAACAGGTGAAAATAGCTCTAATATATTGCATATATTATTTAATGCTATATATTTGGAAATGTATTAACATGTAATCCATTTAAAATTATTAATGAGATTTTTGACTTTTTCATGTTAAATACTCGAAATTTGGTGTGTACTTTACACTTATAGCACATCTTAATTCGGATGCTAAAATTTTAGTGGTTAAAACGAAATGTACTTCTATCAAAATGATGAAAATTTAACAGAAATATTTTATAAACTCTATCAGTTTTTAAAATTTAAATTAACCAAAATCAAGTACAGTAAAGTAAAACAAAAAATTCAGTTTCTCAGTTGCATTAGCCACATATCAAGTGCTCAACAGCCACATATGGCCAGCTCCTGGCATAGTGGACAGCACAGATCTAAAACATTTCCATCACATTGGACAGTGCAGCTTTTGTGGTGTGGTACCTATAACTGAAAATAAACTATAGATGTCATCCTGAAGTCAGGTACATTATGAAATATTTTTCAGCTATTATTAATATGATCAATTGAAAAGTAAATTAAAAATACTCTATTCAAAAATATATTTTCTAGATTAAAATTTCCAGGCCTTTAAATGCTGACTTTTATCTTTTATAATTCACTTTTGGAAAGTCTCCAAAATTATAAGATATCTAAAAGATCCAAACTGTAGTAGTTGACTTGTACCACAAGAGGACCTGCAAAGACAAGTTTGCTCAAATTTCAGCCATGCTTATGTTATTAAACTGAAGTGTAATTAGGAAAACATCTCATTGTCAGTAGTCTCACATCTGCCTTTATTAAAATCTAAAAAGGTAATCTATTTTAATCTAATTTAAAAATAGCACATGGTATGGGGGCTATAAATGGTTACTTGAGACTGCCAAAAGTACCATTTAACCAAGAATAAGGAAATATGGGGGGTGAAGTCATACAGGCCAGGGTCAAGTCCTGGTTTGTCCCCCCATACTAGCTTTATGAATCCAGGCCCGTCTCTTCATCCTAAAATAGAGCTAATTATAGTACCTACATTGTAGATTTTTTTTTTTGCGGATTAAACAAGATAACACATATAAAGTGCTTATCATAATATACATAGTAAGTACTCAAAAATGCTAGTTATTAGTTTGTACTAGCTCTTAATCTTTTCAGGATTTAGAACATTTCTTTGGTAGAAAAGGAGCATTGCTTTAAAACTACCATACTTTATAATGTTACTTCTGTATGAGTAGTGACAGGAAGACTTATATACAGTTGTGTATCAAGACAGGAAGTGACTGTGTTACCTGTCTAAGGGATTCAGCCCTGCTCGGCTCTGATCCACACTTGCTCTTCCCAGACTTAGATTGGAATCAAGTTCCTTGGCTCCTTCCACATACCTTTTTCTGTCCTAGGACTAACTTCTCCAGCTTCTAACTGTATATAGTTCATGCTCACATTTCTATCAAAGCCATGCCCATTTGAAGTTTGAGGCTTGGTACCCTTTCCCTATCTGTGACCTTGACCTTACTTCTTGGCTTTTTTCCGTTAGCCTAAGGTAAACATCTTTGCCAGTTTGATCTGACAATTCTTAATGAATCTTATCTCATTCATCAATGCTCCCACTCTGCATCTGTCAGCAAGAATTTGCTGTGACACCAAAGAGCCAATTAAGTCACTTTAACTTATTTACAGGTATGCATTTAACTGAATAATAGTATGTGCCTTTAAAATTGGTCATGTGTGCATTTTGGATTTGCAACAGTCTGTTAAGTGTATATGATTAAATGTGAATATGTACATCTTTCTAATGTCAAAGCAGTTGTTGCCACATATAATAAACTTTTTAAAATCCTAGGCTCATTATTATCTCCTCTCTAGCAGTATCCCATACTTGTAATAATAGAGAAGACAGCTATTATCCCCTGTGAGTTTAAGTAACTTACTTCCATATCACAAAGCTATTACATGGAGGGCCAAGGCTGGAATCCAAGTTTTATGACTTTAAGTCTTGTACTTACTTTCTTAAATCATTCGGCTCCCTCGTGCCAAAAAATGACATGTGTGAGCTAGATAACTCCAAAAGTCTTCTTTAAGTTTTGAGCCTCTAGGTCCAGAGGTCAAGGGACTAGGTCTCTTTTTTCTGGTTTTGATCTTGATATAAATTGAATCATTCTATCTACATATATTCTTCCAAGATTGGCTTATTTTACCCATTGTTGCATTTTTGCAATTCATCTATATTAATGCATGTGTTGTAGTTTACTCATTTTTACAATTGCAAAGTAGTCTATTGTGTGAAAATGCCACAATATTGTCATCCACTTAATTGTTGGTGGACATTACAAACAACGCTGCTGGAGACACTGTGTACGTTTTTTAGTACCTATGTGCAAGAGCTTCTGTCATGTGTATTGAAACTAATAGTCAGTAGGTCCACACTGGTATTGGATACTGGCCGCTTGACATCCATTCTGATTGGTTGGTGCCTATGATTCACTGGTTGTTATGCAGTGTGTTACCTCCAAATATATCTAGAAGTAGACCTGTTGATTGATAGAGTACATGCACATTTAACTAGGTAATGCCGAATTGTTTTCTAAAGTGATTTTAGCAATTTTCACTCTAATTAATTACCCATGTATGAGAATTCCATTGGTTCCACTTAGTCATCATCTTAGCATCAGCAAACACTAATTTTGGCTGTCTAATAAGGGAGGAATGGGATGTCATTGTGATTTGAATTCATATTGCCCTAGTTACTAATATGGTTGAGTATCTTGTATTGGCCATTCTCCTTTCTACTTCTGTGAATTGTCTGTGCGTGCCTTTTGCCTATTTTTCTATTTTTTTCTTATAGATTTATACCAGTTCTTATATTTCTGGATACTAATCCTTTGTTAGTTATATGTATTGAGAATATAATATCTTCTCCCACTTTGTGTATTATCAGTCATTTTATAGTGTCATTTTTGTTTATTGGCCAGACATTCCTAATTTTAAAATTATCAAATTTACCAACCTTTTCTTTTATGGTTCGAACTTTTAAAATCTTTTTTTGAAATTCCTCATTTATTTTTATTTTTTAAATTAAAATTATTGGGATGCATTGATCAACAAAATCCAATAAGTTTCAAGTGTACAGTTTAACAGTATGTCATATATATATGTATGTGTGTGTATAAATATATATATATATATATATATTGCATTTTGTGTTCACCACCCATAGCTAGGTTTCCTTCCATCACCAAATATTTGACCCCCCTTACTCCTATGTACCTCCCTACAACCCCCTTCCCTCTGGTAGCCACTAATACACTGTCTATAAAAATATGGAACACTTCACGAATTTGTGTGTCATTGTTGCACAGGGGCCATGCTAATCTTCTGTGTATCATTCCAATTTTAGCATATGTGCTGCTGAGTTGAGCACTGAACTTTTTAAATCTTGATTAATATATTCTTTCTTACCTGAAATTTATAAATATATTTTTCTATACAATATCTAAAGTTTTAAAGTTAGACCTTTCGTATTTAAGTTCTTAAAGCATCTGAAATTCTCAAGGAGTTCTCTGTCCTTCTAGCACAGAAGCAGCAGGAAGACACCTGCATGGTGCAGAATCTGTAGAAAGACTTAATTTAAGATCTTGAGGTGACAAAAGGCATCCAAGGGGTGTGTGCCTGCTTCCGGGGCCAGATTCCACACTCCCCTTTTGTCCTGGCATTTTACAAGGTCCCTGGAATGTAGATACAACCCTAGGGAAGTAGAGGGACCTTGACTGAGATTATGTTTTTGCCGTCCAGTTAAATGGAGCTCAAAATAGAAATTAATTTGCACTGTGGAAAAACAAAGAAAATGATAGTTCTTGTGCATTCGACATTGTGGACTGAGATTCACACTTTGTATATAATCTTTGATAAGATCAGTTATCAGTTAAAATTAATGGTCTACCTCTACAGATGAGAGACAGTTGAGCACGTTTCTTAAAAAGAAAAAAGAAACCACGAGACAAGGGTGTATATATTATATAAACTTTTTTATGAAAAAGTAGAATAAAAGTTTTTTTAAAAAAGAGGCTTTAAATGATCATATGCAAATTCAATTGCTTTTGAACTACAGTCTGATATCACTCACTTGAATTGAGTACAGATTCGTTTGAATTAAAAAAGCAGCAGAATTTTAGACAATTTTCCAGTACCTGCAGTAACTTGGGGTTGGTTGTAAAGCCCATTTGTAACAAAGATGTGACCTTGAATAGATTATTAAAGATTCTGAGCTCATTTTCTCAGCTAAGTAGTTGATATAATGATTCCTATATTACATGATTGTTGCGATGATTAAATGAGAGGATGCTTATAGAAGTACCCAGCAAGAAACAATCACCCAGTAAACCTTTTTCTGGATGAGAAATTGATGGAAATGCTTTGGTTTCTCTTAAAGCCCAAAGTTAACCTTAGAGCACAATAACATAAGTCCCAGGAATGAGGGCTGCATACTCCAAAAGGGAAATTGGAAGCCAAGGTCATGACTTTTCAGTTCTGAACCCATTATTTAGCATGCTAGTATATTCTGATATAGCTGGTATTTCTGATATTTTCCATTCAACATCTGAATTTTTTTAACCAATTGGAAGAAATTGATATATATTTTAACTTAAAAATATATCACTTTGTAAAACTTAAATGATGTAAAGATAAACAACCAACTAGCTTCAACTCTGTTTGTAAAGGTTTCACCCAAGAGGTTAAATGTCAGTGTTTGGGTTTCTTTTGCCTTGACCTAATCACATCTGCCCAAAGCATAGTTGAATGTGATTAACATTTAACAACTCATTTAAAAAAATCTTACCTGTAAAGAGAACAGGCACAGTGATGACTGTTTGTCAGTCTGTGATGAGTGTGCTTTGTATTCACAAGCTCCAAAGAACCTTTGAATGAAACAAGTTTTACAAAAGAAAAAAAACTGTGGTGGCAAAGTTTGTGAGGTTAGGTTTTTATTAAGAGAATTAGGCTTTGAAAAGTGTGGGGCTCTTAGAAAGGTTGAAGCTCACATTTCTCAACTTATGGGTGCTACAGTCAGGACATTGTGACTAAACAAATGCTCCTGTGTGCCTGGCGCTATAGCAGCTTCTTTACACATGTAATTGGAGGAGTGGATTTGGTCAGGAAGCTCATAAATTCTTATTTAACTCTCCTTCATCTTAGAGAAAATAGCTTGGTGACAATTAGGTGCAGGAAAGAGGTAATTTCAAAGCTTGTGGAGGTTGTTTGTGGAGCCATTGATAGGTGGATAATAGCTTGGTAATTGGTCCCCTTTCCCCTCACACTGCTTTTTTCCCCCCTGGTTTAGAGAGAGATCTGTGCAGACCATGTTTAACTTAGAGAAATTTTCATACTCAAATTGGTCTAGATTTTATATGTGTGTATATATATATATATATATATATATACACATATATATATATATATACACATATATATATAATCAATATATATATTGATTATATATATACACACATATATATATATATATATACACATATATATATACACATATATATATATATATATACACATATATATATAATCAACATATGAAGGCATGTATAGATATATACAGATATTGTGTGTATGTAATGTGTGTATAATTGGTACATGTGGGAGTCTAACTGCTAAATTAGGTCCCACAGTCAACTGACATTGGATAGGAGAGCCCTTCATGGAGCTGGGACCATAAGTATCCCACTGGCAGTGTGTGACAGTGTCTGTTTCCCTATAGCCTTTACCTTCATTCTCCCTTGAACTCTTTCTAGTCAGGATTTTGTGTGAAAGAACAGCAGCATTTAAGAGAGTTCAGAGGTGATGCCAACTCTAATTGAAAAATAAAAATTAAAAAAGGAGGGCTCAGAGGTGATAGGGAGAATTGATAGGAAGCAGAGTATATGGAAGCCCTTTAGATAATCTGATAGAGTTGAAGGACAGTATGTAGGTGCAGGGAGGTGGATGCAAACACGGGTGTAAAGATGGGGTTAAAAGCAAGAAATTATGCAAGAGGAGTATCCCCCCACACACCCACAGGTCACCTTCAGATAATTCAATATGACTTGAGTATGTGGGGGAGTTTTTCAGGAGTAAGGGAACAGTGTGTATTTGGTTTTTACTGCCATTTTGATGGCAGAATGACTCCTCATTCTGCTCTTTCCATTGGCAGGAAGATCTTGGAGTGGGTGGTGGGGACCAGGTTTAGAGGACAAAGGCCACCCAGACTGTTGTATTGACAGTCCTGGAGGAAGGACCTGTGGAGGAAGCAGAAAGACTGGGAGCTGAGAATATTCAAGATGGGAACTCTGTGAAGAGTTTAACTTTTAGGGCTACTTTTCTCCAGAGCCACAGGAACCGTCATATGAAGAGTACAGTTTTAAATATTTTCCATCCTATGTTGCAGTTCCCTTTAATGATTCACAACTCCTTGTTAAAGACGCAACTGCCATCAGCTTGGGTGGTGGAGGTGTGAGGAGTAAAGGGACAAAATTGCACAAGTAAGTGTGAATTGCTCAACAATGGTCCTGCTGCTGATGTTGTGAGAGCAGCATGCTATATTGTTATATAGTACACAGTATGTTCAAGTGTTTCTGGAGGTGATGGTCAGGTGACCAGCATCTGGGAAAGAAGTGGTTCATGATTGAGCTGAGAATATAGCCAGGAGGAGCACCTGAGAGGTGGGAGATTCAGGAAGCCATGTAGGTTGATCCCTTTCTCAGTTTGTCACAGAAGGTGTTCCTTGCAAGGGAAAACAAATCATCTTTTATTTTCCTAGGAACCTGTGTGATAGGTATTATTTTCCCCACTTAATGTGTTAGAAAATAATAATTTTTTTGTTATACTATAAATAATGATAATAGTAATAGCTTTCATGTATTGTGTACCTACTAAGTGCCAGGTCCTCTGCAATTTCCTTTACATGCATTATTATTATGGAAATATTGCTGCAAGAAAATAATTGTTTCCTCAATTTTACAGATGAAAAACTGGAGACTCAGACAGTAAATAATATACTCAGGGTTATGGAGATAACACTTAGCTAAACTGGGACTAGAATCCAGGCCTGTGGAGCCCAGAGCCATGCTGATTTGCTTCATACTTCAAAGGGACAAGAGGTGATAGAGGCAATTAGGGGTGAGCTTTTTCAATTCCCCTCTCCTGACTTTTCTACGCTTATATCCTTACCTTCTTCTTATTTCTTTACTTCCTTCCCTCTAGGTCAGCTTATCCAAGTATCATTTGGACCCTATCTCTTCTGGCCCTTTGGCTCTTTCTCCGGTAATTCTTTTTTCCTAACCTTACAACGATGAGCATAAAAAAGAACTCGGACACTCAATCCTTTCTCTTTCAAGCTAGCCCCCTCAAAGAGAATTTTCTTTTCACTGTGTCCACATTCTATTAATTTGTCAATTTACTTCAGTGAAGCTCACGCCAAGGTTGTCATGGATTTCCTGATGACCAACACAATGGCTTATTTTCAGTCTCCATTCCTCTGAACCTTTCTGCAGCTTTTGCACTATATTGGCTGTCTCATAGTTCTTGAAATTGTTTCCTTTCTTAGCATCCACACCAGTGTCTTGTTCACCTCTTAGTTTTCTTAACATTCCTCCTCACTGTGAGTCAGCGGCTCTTTCGCCTTCCTTGCCCACCTCTTACACATGGGTTTTCCTTGGGGTTTCATCCTCTGTGCTAATCTCTTCTCTTCTGAAATGAATTTATTCCATCTTATGGCTCTAACTTCCAAACCTAAATCAGACTTCCTTTCTGAAGTTCAGAACTGTGTTGGTTGTTGGAATTGTGCTAAAGCCAAGTTTAAAAAGAACTCTTGTCTGTGGAACTTTCTTATTTTCTCAACAAGATAGACTTTCTCATTCTTTTGAGACTCCACAGGGTTTTTCCCTCACCTCTTAGCTGACACTCATTACATCATACTTTGTCTGGAAGCTGTTTGTGTGCTTGTCTTATTGCTTCTACTAGATTGTAAGCTCCTCAAAGGCCAGAACTTAGCCTTACTTAACATTGCATTTTCTTTAGAGTTGAGTACCATGCTGTGTCCATTATAGGGGATACATATTTATTGGATTTAACTTAATCTATAATTCACAGTTAGATGAACTCTCATTCCATCTTCTAGAATTTCCCCAAGTTGAGGCCTTTTTGAGCCATGTACCAATACTTGACAGTGACAGGACCAACCTTCTCACTAAGCCACTGAACGTTGAGGGTTGCAGTTAGATCTCTACAGAGGATGCCATGAAACAGTTATTCTTCATCACTTTGGGGAGAGAAGATCTACAAACTGCCTGACAGTATTTTCATGTTCACACTAAAGGAAATCTAGTACCAAAAGGAGGCCAGCCTGACTCAGGCCAGCTTTCCATATGGTGGACACTGAGTTCTAAGGCACATATCTAGGCCCCAGCAGGCAGTGACTGGAGGGATTCCACACCCCTCACAGGGAAGCCTCTAACTGTATCTCTTTTGCTTGTTGCCTGTCTACCTGCCTGACCCATGCTAACCTGCTCACATGTCCCCTGCTGTCTGACCAAACACATGGCCACTGGCTTATCGGCCTGTCTGCTGGGTGCTAATGAATATGTTGAGTTACTTGTCCTCCAATATAAAAGCCTTACAATTCTTGCTTTCCTTATCACTACTCTTTACTTACTATTTATTTTGTATACATATATACATATTTAATTTTAACATTTTATTTGTTTAATACCTACTCTTAATATGGATGTCTTGACTTTGATTGGTTATATTATGCTGTAAATTCCTAGAGTCTACTTAGCTCAATTTGATGAATTCTTATCTCAGCATCATTTGAATGTGTGCTCAATGAGCGAAAATACATTTGTTGATGATTTAACACCATCTACTGAATTTATCAGTCTTTAAAATCTGTGGTGACTAGTTAGCAGTGTAACTATAGCCTATGTTTTGGTGGTCTCAACCAAATTGGTATGACTTTGAGATAATAAGTTATAGACATCTTTCATCATATTGAAAACTTAGAATGAGGTAGGGGCAGTGTACTGAGTCAAACATAAGTAAATGAAACATAAGAAGGAAAAATATATGTGCCAGCACAATGGTAGTGACAGCGTGCTCTCTCAAAGGAAATGGAAGTTGCATCTGGCAAGGGTTTTAGGAAAGGACTTTGTAAATGACTTTGGTGACATGCTATCAGATATGTGGTTTAGATGGGATTCTCTTGGCTGGAGTGTGGAAGATGAATCAGAAGAAGACAAGGATTAAAATAGGGATACTAATGAGAAGTAAAACAATAAAAGAGCAAGTCCTGATGTCTGGAAGCTGGCCTGGCAGTCACGACCTGTTGGGCATAAACAGTCGCACAGAATACCAACCTTAGGAAAAGTTACTCTGAGAATGTGATAAAGTGAAACAAAACAAGGTCACTTCAGAATTTTGTCTAAGCACATAAAATCAAGGTTACAGTGCCACCCACAAAATACCAAACATTCTCTTCTTTCTGCTGAAATGAGTGCTTGATACTTCTTTTCTAATTACAGCTTTATTTCTGCTTTAGTCTGTCCTCCATGTAGATAATAAGATTTACTGAGCTACCCAATCATAAAATTGCCCATTTTCTGACAGTGTCCAATTCAGAGTGAAGTCCTACTTATTTAGATCAACTAAACCCAAATCTTGTAATAGGTTTGTTTTTTTTATGCACTCTCTTACTGAGATAACACACAGTTCCCCATGGTGTGTGTTCTCCCCCACTGCAATGAAGGGGAGACTAGTTCAAGAACCGGTGTGTTCCTAGTGGTCTTTGGCTAGAGGACATTAACACTAGTAAGAGGATAGTCACAGGTGTGTAGATGCAAGCAATGGTGAGGGCATGAAATAAACTGGTACCAGGGATGGAGGAGAGTGTACAGAGAGCTCTAGAAACAAAAGATAAAATCAGTAGAACTTGATTGGATTTGGAGGTTGAGAATGGTAAAAGTGTAAGTCTCTGGTATGAGTAACGAGGTAGATAATGGTGCTATTCATGGACTTGGGAAAAACAGGGGAATATTTATGGAAGAAATTTTTGAATATTTATAATTGAAGTGCCCGTGAGACACCCAGGTGGAGCGGTCCAGTAAGCAGTTGGGTATATGGGTTCAAAGCTAGAGAAGGTCTGATCTTGTAGTTCAAGCCCAGAGAGGGGATGAGATCACCATAGAAATACATGTAAAACAAGAAGAGCATTTGGTTGAGAATTAACCCCTGAGATTTATCAACATTTGAGTAATAGGCAGGGGAAAAGGAGAGCAAAAAGGAGAACTAGGAGAGATGTCATGGACAAAAGGGAATTGAAGATTTTAAAAAGTGGGGAGCCATTAACAGCATCAGATGTAGTTGAGAGATCAAGTCTGTTAGGTTTGGAAATTATGCAATCATGATGGCTAGAGGAAGAGCAGTTTAAATGGAGCTGTGGGTGTGTATTCAGACAGCAGTGGGTTGGAGTCTTAATGTGAAGTGAGGTGGTGGAGGCAGTAAGTGTGACCAAAAAAAAGTCTCTTTTGAGACTTTTGGATGAGAAGAAAAGTAGTGGGTCAAGGTGGAAGTTAAATAGAGATGGGTGGTCAGTGAGTAAAGAGGATAAGGTAAAAATATCACCAGAAAGTCTGTTTTGTTCACTGATACATCGCCAGTGACTCAAACACCATTTGGCACTTACATAGACATTCAATAAATATGTGTTGAATGAATGAATGAATGATGGTCTAATCAGTAGAGAACTTTTCAGAAGATATGGAAAAGGTTGTAGTCAAGGGAGTGAAATGGTAAGGTTGTTAACCAGAGAAGTTACACATTTTCCTCTGTAGTCAATTCAGAGACACCATCCCACATGATCTTAGGGTCTTTTCCTAGAACCACTTGACCTTCTCTGTTATCCCATCATGCATCGTTTCATGTACCTCAAAAATTTGAACATTACTATCACCGTAGATATTTTTTTGGTAATAGAAATATCATTTAGAGAAAGTTTGTGAATTGATTATTTCACATGTAAATAATTGTCTTTAATGTTCCACTTGTACAACTTTTCCTTTTTATGAAGCTGTCGTGATTTCGTAATTTTGTGAAGACCTTTATGACAGTCTGAATTGGCCACTGATCCACTGGATTGCCTCAGAATATTCTGATTTCCCCATCACTGGAGGGATGTTATCGCAGAGGCTAACTAACCCCTTGCTTAGGATAAAGTAGTTGGAATCCAGACATCATGTATGAATTGAATAATATAACTTCGAAAGGTCCATTGTAACTCAGAGCTTCTAAGATTCTGTTACTGCGTGTCCGTGTCCATATAATACCATTTCCCATTTTAAAAGCAACTGTATTTCCAATGTTGTCATCTCCTATTTTAGGTTGAGTTAAAACTTTTTCTATTGGAGGACACATTTAACACTTGGACGGCCATGTCATATACAGGGGAGTTTATATTATGAGATGTAATTTGAGCAGGCTTTCCTAAGAATGTGGGGTGGGGCAAGGAGAAAGAGCGGGGAAAGAAGGGGGAGAGGAAGGGTGGGAGAGGGAGACCGAATGAAAATGAACTACTGAGCTACATTCGCTTTCTACTAACAGGTTAGGATCCCATGTCTCCATCTGTACCCAGAAACAGTAGACTGATTGGGATATTTTTTTTTTTACAAAGCAAGAGTTACTGTCAGGAAGATATATATATTATATATATATATAATATATTTATATTAAATATTGTATTTATATTATAAATATAATTATAAATATATTATAATAAATATATATATATATATAAATATATTATATATATATATATTATATATATTATAATAAATATATATATATATATATATATATATATATTTCCAATGGAGCATAAAACTGTGGCTGTTCTTTTGAGGTTCCTGAGAGATTTCCTGTTTCAGGAACCTGCTTTGTCAATTCTACTGGATAGTTTTACCAATGCAAACTGACTGGCCTTCCAGGAAAACTTGTTGTCTGCTAGCTGCCAGGTGTCGGGTGATGAGAACAGTATGAGGCTGGTGTGGCAGAAAAAATAAAGTGCACACACAAATGAGGGAAGGTGGTGAGAAGGGCTATACTATGGAGACCCTCTCTTCCCTAAATCTGGCAGTCTCCATGTAGACCTAGCTTAGAATAGTCTTTTTCAAAAGCTATAATCTTGGTTCCTGGATAAAAATATAGAGGATGGCCTTGATGGATCAGGAATCTTGTGACGTGATCCGTGTCTCAAATAGGAAGTCAGTATATCAGGCTCTACCAACCCAGTGCCCTCCTTAGCATTGTCACTGTCCTCCTCCTGGATCATTCAGAGCTTCTTGGGTGAGTCCAGACCCTATAATGTACTGAATTCCTAACACCCTTTCCTCTCTCGTGATCTGAGACCTGTGACTTTTGTTACTGTACGTAGTCATGCAGGATAGTACTGTTTATTTAGTGCCTGTATACAGCACTCACTCTACAGACTATCCTCATACTAACTGCGCCAGGCCAGTAACATTGCTGCCATTTTCTAGATGAGTAAACTGATACTCACGTTAAATGACTTGCCCAAGGCTATAGAGATATTAAATAGCAGATCTAAGATTTCGTTCCTGGTCTGTTTGGCTCCAGAGCCAGCCTTTTCATTCCATTATTTGTTCATGAATAACTTAATGGTGTTTCTGACTAAAGTGTTTTTACATTCAAATCACTGCATTTGATTTTCTTCATTGGTTAAATTAACTAGGTAATTGTCCAACATGGTATAACCCTACTGAATATAAGCTATGTATATATACATACTTAGTTGAAAGATATAGTTTTATAGTAAAGATGGTTTTTCAAACTAACATTTTTTTCCACTGATTAAATTTTAGTTTATGATAAAATATAATTAATATTAACATTGGCTGATTGATCCCACGTTGTCAGCCTCTCAATAGCTCAGAACTCCCAAACATGTTTTTCTCTTCCTGTCACTCTGTCCCCCTCAGAGTCTCCTCATATGGGTTGCAGGTTGGACACCAAACAACTGTAGGGGGCACCATTTATATCATAGTCTGTGTGGATAGCATCTGCTTTCCTTTCTCCTCCACTTCTATTTCTTAACACACTTGTTTTGTTTACAGTGTGTTTATGTGTGTGTGTGCACACATAATGTGCACACACACAAGAAAAGAGGATCATCTGACAGGAAAACTAGTTAAAGGACAAGTGGCAATGCTTACAGCATTAATTAGGAATTATACTGTCAAGTCATGCAAGAAGAATGGCACCTGGAAGTTTAAACTCTGACATTAAATCTACCTTAGAACTGAAAACCGACAAAGTGGCAAAACAAATTACGAATTCTCTTGGATATTCTGTTTCTGAAAACTCAGACACAGATATATTCAGTCAGGTCAACAGCTTGTTTCTGCTGTTGAGTGACATGTTTTGAAATTTTAACTATGTCAGAAGAGAGGGAAGGATAAGAAAAAGCTGAGTAAAGCCTTCCCCTTGACCTAAATAACACAAAGATTCCCAGTAATGAAGGGCTTCCTGATCTGAAGAGCTGCAAGCCTTCCTTTTGGGAAACATTTTCGATTAGGTCAATAAGACAGCATCGAGAAGTCGATCAACCATACACCTAACTAGTTGCCACCACTGGAGACTTTGCAGAGAAGTAATCGGATGCCCTAAAGGTATATGTTGTTGTCTGTCCAAAGCAGGGATGCCGAATAAAGAGGAAATGGCATTGCAGGAAGTTCAGGTAAAGATAGGAAGACAATTATGCTGTGTTTGGATGAGACAGGTTTTCTCCATGTGGGGTATATAAATGGAAGGGCACCAAGGACTTCCATTTTAAGTGTCTTCCTTTAAGAGCCTGTATTAGTTTGTTAGGGCTGCCATAACAAATTACCCTAAACTCTCAGCCCACAAAAGAGCCCATATAGAGTGCTAAGATGCAAAGACACATTTCAAATATGAAAGAGATGGAAGAAAGAAATATTGTATCTATAATTAAAGTAATTTTTAGATATCATTTTTGGAAAGTCACCTGTACTCAGCATGGGTCACTCCTAACATTTGTCAAGCCTGGGACAAGAGTACAAATGGATGCCCACGTATCATTTTATCTAAACATTTAGAAGTTGTAAATCACACAAACAGGCTTTTAAGCTTTCTGTTCTTCTGCTTTGACAAATCTACCCTCATAATAATATCGAAGGCACGATTCAATTTAGAATTCTGACTGCTTAGCGCTCTGTAGCTGAAGGGGATGTCACATTTCTCTTCTCAACCCAGCTCAGCCCCACCTCAGGGAGCATCTCCTGCAGAAGCATGTGGATACTCCAGGACATGTGTTCAAGTCCCTTCTACATGGCCATGTCTTGGTGACCCCTCAGATCTCAGGGTACACGCACCTTGGTGTGGTTTGCCCTAGGAGGACATACTTCAAGAAGATGCCTGAGCAAGCTTTGGAAGCAGGCTTAGGGTGTTCGGGGAGTGAATTCTTGGGTCCTGGTGTCCAAATTGGGCTCCAGGTGAACTCTTCCCCCTTAGGGAGGAGCGTAGTCAGGGAACGAGGCCAGAAAAGAATTTGTGTGTGAACCAGGGAGATATAATAGGCAAGGTGCAGTGAAAACCAGATCAGAGCTTTGCTAGTCATCAACTGTGGCACCAATGGCTGTCCTCTTTGGGTTCTAAAAGATGGCTTAAGGACAGTCCAGTTAAGTGGAATGTAATGCCAAAACTAGGTAGGGATTAGGGACATTTGCATCATCTGCTGATGAGGAAACCAAGTGTAATCAAGCAAGAAAAAATGAGTCTGGAAAGGGTCTGCCTGGCAGTAAGGCACGCCGACAAAGGGCTGTCATTGTTCCTGCTGAGACCTTGGTGGGTAGCAGGAGGAGGCTAGTTTGTTTCCAAGGTCTACATCTATGAGACTGGAGCAACTGCTGACTTCTACCCATTGGATCTCATCCCATCCCAGGGCCTGTCGTGTTGTCATAACAGAAAGACAGGGTGTCGATGTAGCTGGAAAGAGAAAGAACTGAAGAGCAAGAATTTGGCAGTGTGCCTTCAGCCTGGCCAAGGGAGATAGGCATGAGGTGTTGCAGACAACTCTGCTGCTCCCAAGGGGTATTCAGGAGTGGAGTGGGGCGAGGAATTCTCCAGCCCTCATTCTAGCCTGGACACAGTGGCCCAGCAACTAGGCCAGACCCTCTGTCCTCATTCCATACTGGAAAAGTAACTTGTGGAAACTTGGGTTTCCCAGCCACCTCCTTAGCAGTGGGGCTGTACACACCAGTCACATGGCAGGAACCTATCTCTTTCATACAGCATGAATCCCTTGCTTTTCTGCTGTGTCAGTCTTGCTTTTCTTGCTTGATCTGAATCAGGTCCTCAAGAGGGTGAATGACTTTGAGAAAATGAAGTGCTTGAGTGAGCAAAGCTGAGGTGCCAACCCTATGAAGTTCAGCCTCTGGCTTCTCTCTCTGTCCCTCTTTTCTCTTGCTATCTCCCAGGTCTTTCTCCCTTCTCCCCCTCCCTTCTTCCCTCTCCCTTTGCTTCCTCATTTTTTTCTCTCTCTCTGCTTCCCTCCCCATCTCCTTTCCTCTCTCTTCTTCCATTCCTCTGTCCTTCTGTACTCACACTCTCTCTCCCATTATTCTTTCCTTCTTTTTCTGTCTTCCCACTTTCTCTCAGATACTCTCTTCCATACTTTTTTCCCCTCTTACTCTTTCCCTCTAGCTCCTCTTCCCTTTCTCCTCACTCATCCTTTCATTGTCTCCTTCCCCTCTTTATCCCTTCTTGTTTCTAACTCCCTTTAGAATTACCGCTAAAGTCAGTGGATCCAATGGAAAGTCTAAATTTTAAAATATTTGAGCTTGTTGTTTATCATTTTCACCAGAATACAACTTTCTTTTCAACAAGTTTCATGCAGTGAAACATTAAAGAGAACAGCATATTTCCAAAAAAAAACATTACATGAAATTCCTCACCTTTCCAACCACCCCACACTCACACCCATCCTGAGATTCAAGTGACAAACTCACAGGGGTATCTTAGAAAATTCTGCTTCTATCTTCAATAATGTTTTTCTCTCTCTCAGTTCTGGACAAGGCCTCATGGGGGAGCTGCTATCTCACTGTAGATAAGAGTAAAGTGTTGTTTCCAACAAGGAGTGACCTTTTCAGATAGGAATGAAGCATGACTTTTGCTTCAGAGAAAAAGGTTCTCAATTGTTATTTTTCTGCAGGTGTCTTTATCTTGTTCCCCACAAGAGCCCACAAACACATTTCTGGTCAAGTTTAGAGCTCCATTTTGCCTTAGCAAAAGAAAATCCCAAAATGAAAAATAAGATGTTCATTGTGGAGTTTACTTGTCGAACAATCCAATCAAAGACAATTTCAAGTATTTCTTTTCTTCCACAGAGCAGTTTCTCATGTAATATCCTCATAAGAAGAGTTCATTATATATTGGTTTTGTTATAGCTACATCAGATATGTAAATCTTTTAAAAAAATCCAAGATAGGAAAAAGAAAATGATTTTTGTGAGTATAGCTTCCAAATAATTTACATATACAAATTTTGTCCATTTCTATGAAGAATAGTTCCCGGATAGAGTAAAGAGAAGGTTATTGCCGCAAAAGGTGATTTGTCTGGCATTTAGTCAATTGGAAATTCCTGCACCTCCACATTTCGATGCAGCTCCAGGGCGTGGGGATTGATGTCCCTATTGATGACCCTGAGGTGCTGAAGATCCGCAGTGTCTCCTGACTCATCAGAAAAGAAACAGTTTTGCCCAGCAGAGCTTTAGTGCTAAGCAGATTTTTTCTGTGTTTATATTGGGGGAAAAAACCTGCTTAACCAGAATATTTGACAAGTTTGCAGATTATTTAATTCATACTCCTTATTTTGCAATTAAAGAAACTAAAGTCCAGGAAAGGAAATGGACTTCCCCTGGTTCGCCCACGCATGGTCCTTTTCCAACTGTGTTCCCTGGAATCCCGGTGAGCCCTGGACATACTTTCAGGGCCACCAGTGTGAGAGAGGTATTGATTGGCCATCTTCTAGGCCCGTTCTGTTGTTTCAGCCACAGCACATCTGCTTTTATCTGTGTGATTAGATATAATATTTTGAGAATATTAAGCCAATGTACTTCCTTCCTTCCTAATCTCTAGTTCCTAGTCATCCCAAGGCTTCTGAATCAAAAGCCATGCCTGGCCAACACAGATCGTGGGATTTCTTCCATAATATTTAAAAAGTTAGTCTCCCTTCCATCCACTATTAAGGCTTAGCTATTAGCCTTAGTGCCCCAGAAGAAGGAGCTGGCTATGACACAAGGGAAGTTTCTACCACAAAAGAAAGAAAAGAAAAGAGAAAAGAGAAGAGAAGAGAAGAGAAGAGAAGAGAAGAGAAGAAAAGAAAAGAAAAAAGAAGAAAAAAGAAGAAAAGAAAAGAAAGCTCACCCCTCTTACCTAAGTGGATTCTGAGACGAGAAAGGAGGTTGGTGTATTCTAGACTTCAGTTCTTCCCATGTAACTCTCACACATGGTGAACATAAACCACTTAGGACAGTGCCTATAATGTACGTTATATTTTGATTTTGAAATAGACTTTTTTTCAAGTCTCTTCTTAAACAATGTGTTGGTGAATTTTTACTTAATGCACATTAAAATGAATGCACACAATTTAATAAAGTAGACATTTAAAGAAAGAAAAGGAAAGGAAGCTGATGTAGAGGAAGGTTGTATGAGACACATGAGCCCTGAGCACCCTCTGTAGGCTCAAGTCCTGGGGTTGAGAGGGTATATTACACGGGAAGCTAGAAGCAAAGAAACTTTTTCCTCACTCCCTGTTTAGAGCCCAGGGATAGTGGAAAAGTGATAGAATAGCCCCACAGTGATGGAGGAATGTGGCTACATAAATGAATTTGGCTCTTGATGTTCTGCACATGGTATGCAACAGATCCAGAAATTTCCAGGTGTCATACGCATAAGATCAACAGAAGCCTGGGGTCAGGCTGATGAGGTGCTTTTAGGTAGCGATGTCAAGATTGTGACAGATGGGCTCTAAGGGTGAGCCAGACAGGACCAGTTACATCTTAGTGGTCTCCAGTTCAAGGACCAGAACAGCAAAGCCACTCCCCTGCGGAGACCAAAAAAGAATCAGGAGAACCCAGGGAAATCTGAAGTCCCAATTCTCTTCTTCCATTGTGAGAGGAAGTAAGCCACCCCTTCTCAACAGGAAGAGGATCAGAGGGACTAGGAAGGGATAGGAAAGAACAAACAGGTACCTGAAAGAGACTGTCATTCAAAAGACATGCTTAACCCAGCGTGGTTGCCAGGATTGAAAAGGGCCCCAGGGCTTGCAGGCTCCCACTGTTACTTTTTCTTTTCCTCTTTCTGGAATATGTTCAGGGCTAGTTCACTCAGAGCTATCTGGAAACAAGAGGCAGAATGATGAGGTGTAAAGCATATTGGAAAGCCAGGAGAACTGAGTTTAAGTGATAGCTCTGCAGGTAAGTCACTGTGACCCTGGGAAAGTCACATCATTTCTTAGTTGCAAATTCTATATTTCTGAAATTAGATGGCTAGAGCCATGAGATCTTTTCTAGCATTTGCATTCAATGTTACAGAAACCCCTTTGATGGAGCCCAGGATACCCCTCTGCATTCCTCCTCTCCCAGTTAAAAATAAAATTCAAGAAAGAATCAGCCTCATGGGGAGGCATTCCTTGGTAGGGTCACCATAGCTCCAGGTTTGGTTTGCAGCCCTAACCAGTCCAGGACCTGGATGGGGTCAATGAATGAGAGGGCATCAAGCCATTGGGGTGGACTCAGTTAATCACATTCACAGGAGACTGATGGAGTCTTCAGTCTATTCTGTCTTCTTGACTCCTAGGGCTCAGGGGAAGCTGAAACAAAAACAGACACCTGCCTGGTTTCCCAGCCTCTTCATAAGCTCTGCGGATATCATGGTGTCTCTACTGCCATGGCAGATCAGCTGTTAATATTTCTCACCTAACTCCAAAATGACACATTTAATAATTGAAAGATGTTTGTTCTGGGTACTCTGGCATCTTGCATTTCTCTCCCTATAAGGACCTAAGGAATAGGGCTTTCTCAATCACCTTGGTGACTGACCTGGGTCCTTCCCCATTATTTGGCATCAGTAAGTCAGTCAAATTCCCAGAATTTCAGAACTGTATATCAAATAGACTGAGAGAAAATTATTTTAGGACGAATGAACCACAAATAGTCACCAAATGGCAGCTGATGAAAGGAGTTCAGGAGAATAACTGGGAAGAAATAGTTACTGGGCTGACTGAGTCAAGACACTCAAGAATTAAGTGTGAAGCCTAAAAGAGAAAACTAATTCTTGCTGAAGAGACCCTAAGAGTATAGACCACAATGCAACTATGTAATTTAAATTGAAAAATATGGCCCCAAGCTCTGCCCTTTAGGAAACCGTACACAAGGTAGCAAAGCTTCCATGAGAAAGTGACTTGGTGTGCATAGAGTTAGAGGAGAAGAAACCTGATGGCCTCCATGGTTCAGTGTCATTAGCTGTTATATCCTGATGATACCAGCACTGAAATAAGAATTATTTTGTCAAACACCAGAACCCCTGGGCTTGGGCAAGGCCATATACCCAGGATTCAGTCTAATTCTTTGGCTTCTTTGGGTTGGCTCTAAGCAGGCTTCACCCATCTGTTGCTACATAGCTGCTTCAGACAATCTAGTCACCATGCAATTGAGTAAATTACATCTTCACATTTATATTCTAGTTCCCAGGAGATAGTCTGGGCTTTTGATGGATGCTTTAGAAATCCCCTAAGCTGTAAGCAAGATGTTTCTTCTCCCTGAGTGTTATCTCCCCTAGCACATGCTGATTTGTGCTAGCTTTGGCCTCAGAGGGTGGGGCTTGTCCTCCCGTGGCTCCCTGTGTATAACACTGCACATACTGCCTACTAGCAACAGTTACCCACCAGGTTCCCTTGATTTACTGCATTCTAGAAGAGCACCTCTTGTCAGGTTGGTGGTATTTAAGGTGGAAAATCGTCCATGGAATCCACTTCGCTCTGCTGGAAATGTAAGTATAAGATCTGACTACAAAGGGCACCTCTGAAATATAAGACCCTTTAGATACCCTCTCATTTTAGCCTCATACCAGGCCTTCCACGTAGGCCTCATACCAGGCCTATCCTCATTTTATAAATTGGAAACCAAGCTTCAGACAGTTTAAGTAGGCAACTAAGGCTACTCTGCACTGATAGAAGAAATAGAATGGTCCTCTTTTATCTGGGAGAATTGTTTTCTTTGAGCTCTTGGTGGGACTTCCAGCAGGATGCAAATGGGGTGGAAAAAGGAGGAAGGCAATGCCTGGCCAGTCAGATCCAATTACTTTACCCCGGTGACCAAGAAGGTGAAAGAAAGAACAGTCAGCTCCATCTCAGCTTTAAGGCTTTGCACTAGTTAGTGGCAGAATGGGGTTTGGAACCCAGGTCAGCCAGGATTTGAAGCCCAAGCACTTCATACTATTCTACACTGCTAGCCACACTCATTCTTAGGTGTAAACATTCACTGCTTTTCAGCAGAGGCGTCCATTTGTTCTTGTGAGGAGAGGTCTTTACTTTGCTGCAGAGGAGTCCACTCATTGCATTAGCTTTTATTGTTTTTTCATGCTATTTGGATCCTACTGGAAACTGCATCAATAGGTCAGCAAAGATACTTATTCTAGATATAGGAGGACCATTCATCAGTGGAAATGGGTAGGATTGGCCTAAGCAGGTCAGCATCCCCACCAGGTTCCTAAGTCACTGAGTGGCTAAACAGGAGTTGGATGAGGCCAAGGATGAGGCTTAGGTGAGTAGAAAGGTGAGGAGGATGGCTTAGATATAATCTTAGCAAGATTTAAGATCGAAAACTGGGTGCTAGAGGGTATGAATGCCTCCGGTGCAGACGGGCGGGTAAGATGGGAGGAGTGAGGCTTTTGGGAACTGCCTTCATGAGGTAGGTGTCACCAATGGGCCATCCACCATAAATCAGAATTCTTTTAGCCTGGAACTGGGCCTGAAGCCTGACCCCATCTGATCTTGGAAGGGGAGTGTAGTTCTGTGGGACTCTTTCTTACCACGTGGGACCAATAGTGTGTGTTCCGAAACTTATGTACCCTCACCTGCCAGGTTCCATGATGTAGCTGTGGAAGGAGGGTCAATGAAGCAGTATTAGTTGGGAGATGCCACAGTGAGTAACTCCTTTGCAGCCTTCAAATTGGAATCCAAAACTCGCTTGCTCCCCTGAGGTAATAAATTTCCTATTACACATTCTTGTAGCTCATAATTCCCTATTTCCATCATAGCAGTGCTCACTGTTGTAATTATATGTGCATGTTTCATTGCCTGCCTCTTTCCCCCCACCCCCCACAACCTAGATTGTAAATTCTGCTAAGGGCAAGAACTACGTTGTGTCTTATTCATTAAAGCATCCTCAATGCCCCGTGCAAGGTTTGACATTTAATAGTCACTGAATAAATGTTTGTGGAATGTACGAATATTGTTCTTTTCGTTTTTTAAGGTGAAACATAGTATACTATAGGCCGGGGCTTTAGAGTCAGACAGAGATGATGAAATTTTGGCTTCACTACATAGTAACTATAAGATCCTGAGCAACTTTTTTTTCGCTTTTAAAGCTCAGTTTCTTTGTCTGAGAAATGGAATAAATTAACTGAGTTCTTACAAAAAGTCCATGAGATTATGCACGTCAAGTGCCCAGGCACTAAGTAGATGGGCAAATAGCATTAAGTATTTTTGTTCATCCTGTTTCCTTCTGTTAGCTGATAGTGTTTCCCAAGTTCACATGCCTGCCTAGATGCTGTATTCATTTCCTGTTGCTGCTGTCACAAACTACCACAAATTATGTGGCTTAAAACAACATAAATTTATTTTCTTACAATTCTGGATGTAAGAAGTTCACATTAGGTTTTACTGAGTTAAAGTCAAGGGCTGGTCTCTTCTGGAAGGTCTAGGGGAGAACTCGTTTCCTCACCTTTTCCAGCTTCTAGAGGCTGCCTGCATCCCCTTTTTTTGTGGCCCTTCTTTACATCACTGGAATTCACATCACCTCACCAACTCTGAACCTCTTGCCCCTTTCATTTAATATGGATTCTTATTGTTATTTTAGTGGGCTCACCAGATAATCCGACTTCTAGATAATTCAGAATAATCTCCCATCTCAAGATCTTTAACTTAATCACATCTGCAAAATCCCTTTTGCCATATATCCTAACATAGCCACAGGTTTTAGGGATTAGGAAATAGCTATCTTTGGAAAGGGGGCACTATTATTCTGCCTACCACAGATGCTTTAGAAAAGGTATAGGTTTGATGAGACCTGCATTTCAGACCCACAGTGGGGGCAGAGTTGAGAGAGCTCTTCAATGGAAGCCCAGAGCACGTTTTCTCTGCAGGTGCAGCTGGACCAGACCGATAAGTCTCAGAGGCAGAGTGCTGGGGAAAAGACAGGCATGGCATATCTCCACTCATGTTTGGTTTCAAAACAGTTTTGAAAACACAGAGGAATTCCAAGAATATTTGCTGAACATCTAGAAATACCCAGATGTTTGGCTTGAAAAGAAGGACTGTGACAATCTGGTGCCTTGAGCGTCTACACATTCATCTTCCAGGGAAACTAAAGGGCAGAATAAGATGAGCTAGCAGATGAGGCCCAGCAGATGGATCACACAGAAATGTGACCCTGAGTTTTCTGGGGTATACAATAAAGACTCGGTCCTCCCCACCAGGAGTGGGAATTTGCCTTAATGTACATACTTATTGTCAGGGTGCAGAGGGACACTCTAGATGGCTGCTGCAACCTGGTCCAGAGATTCCCGTGTATATGCAAATTACTTCTACCAATGTCAATGGCATGAAGTAGAGATTTCTTCCTTTCCAATCGGTACTCTTTCTATTTCTTTGTGTAACCAAAATGTGAATTTCAACTTTGTTTCTAGCTTCTGCATCTCATTTGTTCATTCATTCATTCATTCATTATTTTTATTTTTTTAGTTTTTTAATGTTGGTTTTTGAAATTAATTAATTAATTGTGGTGACATTGGTTAACAAAATCCAATAAGTTTCAGCTGTACAATTTAACAATAAGGTATATATATATATATTTACACTGTGTTCACCTCCCATAGTTAGATTTCTTTCTGTCACCACATATTTGACCCCCTTTACCCCGTCTACATCCCCTTCCCCTACCACCCCCTCCCATCTTGTAACCACTAGTCTATTGTCCATGTCTATGAGTCTCTGTCCTGTTCATTGGTTGCTTTTAGGTTTATATTCCACATTTAAGTGATATCACGTGGTCTGGCTTCTGCATCTCTTGCTTTGCCCTGAACAAACCTGGATGTAGGACTCAACTCCACATCATGTTCTGTTGAAGACTCCTCTTCCACAAAATGGTAGTATGTGATGAGAACTTTACTAAAGATGTCACAGCAGACGTAGAATCACACAGTAAACTATGGAAACTTTTTCACTTACCATCTCTATTTTCTTTCAATATCTCCATTCCCTGCCATGCTCCCTCTGGAAATCAGCTCTCTAGCTCTTATCTCACTCAGTTCCTATAGCTTTTCTAAAACTGGAGGAGCCAAGACCAGGCCACAGTCTTCAAGGGGGAACCCTGAGAACACTTATCTCCAGCATTGGTCTAATTCTGCCATGTGGCCTCATGACTCTTTTATCTTCTGAATCTCCATTTGTGAGTCAGGGGTTTTGGTTATAGTTGAAAGCTTTAATTTTCTCTTGAATCCCTCTGTCCCTTGACATTGTTATTGAGAAACTATGCTTGTAAGTGGGATGGAGGAGTCAGATGGTTTAAGGAAGTTGAAGTGCAGTAGGAATCTCCTGGACACCGTCAGTGGCCTTGTGTGGCCCAAAGAGTTTCCAGCACTCAGCTGCAGAACAGACTTCCTGACTGATCATTCCGAAAAACTGCAGCCTTCCCTGACTGCCTTGTGTCTGAACATGGGAAGCAGACCTTGGCGTGAGAAAGGAAAAATGGGTGAGGGAGTGGCTAGTTATACTAGTTACCAATTCAGGCACAGTCAGAAGCTGAACACTCCCAACTCCAGTCCCACAGAAGCGTAGAATTGGGGTTTCGGGATTGGTAGCTCAGAGTGCTGGCAGCAGATGGAGCAGACAACTGAAGTGTGTCCTCTTGGGGGTTTTGGCTACCTCGACACTCTCTTGCTAGCGAACTGCTAGATCTCAGTGATGTGTTCCAAGCAAAGGAGCCATGTAAGGCCTGCTGCCAAGCTGTACAGGGGTACTCATGGTGCCTTGTCCAGGCAAGGTGACAAAGAAGAATCTAGGTCAAGGACCAGCACACAGTCCTATTTCTGACTTCCTTCTGTATATCTGGACGTATTTTCTTTCAAAATTAAGGATAGACATCTTTCATGATACTTATATGTAACCAACAAATTATAGAAATGTTAATTATGATTCCTATGAAAGTTAGAGGACAACGGTGACTGATGGAATTGAAGGAAGGCGAAGAAATTTCAAACCTCCCTTCTTTCTGGTTCTTCTAGAATTTCCCCCACCAAGCAGACATTAGTAGGACATGTAGTACATCATATAGCTACTATTTCTTGGAGAAAAATGTTTTCATTAAAGAGGGAGTTGCATTTACTTCTTTAAAATAGAAAGTACTATGGCAACTGAAAACATGGTTTGCAATAACCTTATGTCTGTGACTAGTCAGATAAAAGTACCATGCAATAAAAATAGATTTAAAAATTATGGGGAGTGCTATAACAGATTCGAACCCTCATGTGCATCCACATCAACATTTAGTGAGAGCATCCCTTTGGTTCAAATTGCATTCTTTTACATTTCTTTAAAATGTGAAGTTGAAGGACAAATTCAACAACTTGGTCAAGGCCTCAGATTGAGCTGGTGAACAATCATGAACATTTTTCTCTGTAATCTCATAATAACCCTTTGCCTTTAGACATATCAGGCAGGCACAATGCAATCTTTTTATAGAAAAAAAAAACCTGTGTGCAAAGTGCAGGGATAGGGGTAATAGTAACATTTTAGTAACAGTAACAGCTATTTAGAAAGTCAGTAAAATGTTATTCAAAAAAATCCCCTCCTGTGCCTTTTTCAAAACCCTATAAGTGTAGAGATTACTGAATTAGTGTTGGAATTATGTTGTTGCAGCAAAATAAGTACACTCTGTGCTTTCTAGGCACCCATTTCTTTCTTGCTTAGAGCCCAGGTTGAGCTTAAGGCCATGAGGATACAGTACAGGGTGAAGGTTTCCACAGTGTGAGTGTGGACTGTTGAGGAAGGTGTCCCTCTTTCTATCGATGGTGCTTCCCATCTTTCACTCACAGGCTAAGACTCTTGGGAGACTGAACACATGCACATGACGTTGTAGCTAAGCATGTCATCATGAGCAAGACATGTTTCATCCCTCAAACTCCATTTGCCTTTTTTCTCTGATGATCTGTGATGGGCAGCCTAGAAGGAAAACTCGTGTCTCTCTTCTCTCTCTGTCTTTAGAGCTCATAGCCAGTCTTAGGAATCCAGCTCCCTACCATCTTTTATCTAGGCCCTACCTCATTTTCTTTTAGTTCTTCAAGGTCAAAGGTACCTCTAAGAAAGTACCTCAGAAACAAAGCTCAGAAACAGAAGGGGGAAAGGGACCCTTTACATCTTCCTTTTAGCTTTTAATAATTCTTTTCTTTAGTCTTCCTTGGAAAGATTCCATTTAATCACTCAATGCTTTGATGCCCTCCACTGGGGGAGGGAGAGAGTGTGATAGAATTCTTCATTCTACCCAGGGAAGGTGGGGCAACCTCCTATCTCCTTCCAAGCTTTATCTTCTGTAGTTGTAGGTCCCTGATGGCTGCCACAGTGTCTTTTCCCCAGCGAAGCTGGGATGGGATTTACAAAGTGTTCTTTTAACCATTTCTGGCATTTTTTGCTTTACCATCCTCTGTACAGTGTCTTTGAACTTCAACAGAGAGATTACTAAGTCTAGGGGTTTTAATATGAGAGTTGATTCTCACCCTATCTCTGGGAAATGTGTGCACTTTGAAAAATCTCATCTATGAATTAATATCCCATAATTCTGTTCACCATTAGAAAATAGGAAGTTCTACTTAAATCATTTAATAAAGGTAAATATTCCAGAGATAAAAACATCCAATTGAGAAACTACCTTAACGCAGAAAAAAAGTCTGTATTAGCATAATCTACTGCCTTGAAGAGACTGAAGCAAAATGAATATTGTTGGCTCTATAAATCAGTTCTACTCAATGATGTCCAAGGTCTGCCCAGGACAAATAGCAGTGTTTGCCTATGAAAACACATTACTATACACAAAATTTCCTAATCACCGTAGCACAGTGTGAAGTTAATACTTGGATGGAAGTCTAAGCTGGTGACAGGTCAACAGGATGTCACTGCCAGCAGTGGCGTTGATGAGTCATATCTTTTTGAGTTTTGAAGATGCAGCAGCCAGCTTTGGGTGCTTTTTGCCAAATAACCTATGAAACTCTGCTCATTTTAATGTGTGGATGCTTGATAAAGGTCTCATGGATTTCCTACCCTAATTTCTAGGCCAGCCCATTCTGTTCTTCCTCCCTAAAGGCTGTGCTTGGAGTATTAATTGGAAAAATTGGATCAGAGAAAACTCCAGGTAGCGGTGCTATTTTGCTGCCAGACAGACCATCATTCTCTCCCAAAGTTTATTTATAATGGTTTTGGCTATAGGCCTCATATCTAAGTTCTTTCCATTTTTTTTTTACCCTAGAAGGAAAATCTTGCTGATGTTCTTCTGGGTTTTATGTAATTTGAATCAATTTAACAGACACCATATTTTCCTTGCTGTGGCATTTAGATGAGTTCAATTTAAGGGCATTGGGTCCACTCTGGTATTTGTTATGCAGGCCTAAGAACAGTCACTGAAATGCTAAAAATAAAAATTGATCTTGTGTTCTGCAGGATTGTCCCAAGGGATAGATCTCTCTTTGGGGAGGCAGGGCAGTGATTATTATAATCAAGCTAATACTTGATATTTAACTTCCATTGAGAATTAGATATTAAGAGCTATGGCAGTTCTTCCTAGTTTGATAATGAGACAGACACCCAGAGAACCGGTGCTAAGAGTACACTTTACAAACTTGACCACTTAAGGACCTCTAGTGTGTGCCAAATGCGGATGCAATGTTTGTTTGCTCTCCACATAAATAGATTTTACTGAGTTGGAAATCTTTTTGAATTAGTATATCTTGAATGGATCTTCTATTTGGTGGATAATACTGGAGCTTCACACTGAGTTTGTTTAGCTTCTGGCAGTCCTGTGGCAGTACATATGCTGTTGTTTACAGATAATAGTTATGAAAATTCATCAGGTAAAAATATACATTAAAGTATATAAAGAATAATTATTGCATTTCATATTTGTCATCTGCAGTCACCTTTGCATATTTTCCACATGTTTGTGGTATTCCTAGAATAAGTAACAATATATTCATATGCAAAAGAAAGCACAGTAGAAACGTAAGCAGGTGGGAAAAAATGGAATTCGCAATTCAGAAAGGATTGTACAGACAGACATTACATTTGATCTGAAGGCCAAATATCTCTCCTTTGCCATTACCCTCCAGAGGCTCAATGTCAACATTTGGGGAACTTAGTGCTGGGTTTATTATTTCTATGATGTATGAGCTTAATCATCCTACTAAATATTTGGGGTTCACCCACAATGCCGTATTTGTGTGTTAATGTGAGCACTCTTAGCATCCTGCCTTATGAACTTCATAAATGATGTGTCTCTCTATTAGTGTGCTTTACTTTCTTGCCCTTTAAGTCAGATAGCACATCTAATGTTTGGCATTTCAAAGTCCCTTGAGACCCAGTGACTGCTAGGGAGAAGACTGCAAGTAGAAGGAACTACATGGAAAGACATGAGGTTGAGAAAGTGTGTTCAGATGATAACATATCTACATTGTGTTTATAAAATAAGGTTTATGTTGAGAAGTACTGGCTTATAGATTTATGGTGGACTTTTAATGCCAAACTTCTGGAAATTGAATTTATCTCGTGTAGACTAGGGGTAGACAAACAATGGCCCTTGGGCTAAATCTAGCTGGCTGCCTGTTTGTGTAAATAAAATTGTGTTAGAACACTGCCAGGCTCAATCATTTACAGATTGTCTATGACTACTTTCATGTTACAGCAGCAGAGTGGGGTACTTGCAGCAGAAGCCATACGGCCAATGAAGCCAAAAATACTTGCTATCCGGGTTTTACAGAAAAGTTTGCCGACATTTAGGCTAGGCAATGGGAGGTTGAAAATATGCAGAAGAATGACAAATCAAAGTGGTATCTTGTGACAATTATTCTAAAAGTTGTTAGTAGGAGATTTGAGAGTGAAAGATTAATTAGGAGGCTTCAGAGTATAATGTAGATGTTAAGAACTAAAGTAGTAGCAGTAGCAATAGAATGGAGGAGACAGATGAGAGAAACGTTGAACCAGTAGAATCAACTCTGCTTGACAACAGTTGCAACGTAAGAGATGAAAGTAAAGTTAGATGTTGATTTTATTCCTGAGTCACTAGATGATGTTAGTTTTATGAAGTAAGATTAGCAACATGGTGGGACCATCAGATTTTAGAGGTAAAGCTAAGATGCTGTATGTTTTTGGACATGTTGAATTTGATATGTCAGGGTGACATCCAGGTAGAAATGTCCAATAGCTGTGAGTTTGGAGCTCAAAAAAGAGAACTGGGCTGGAGGTTAGGAATTATAAGTTGTCTACACGGAAGAAATTTATGAAGCCAAGGAACAATTGAGCGTGCTGAGAAGAGAATGTCAGAGAATAGCCACATATGCAGTTAGAAAAAGGAGACAATGGAAGCAGCCAGGCCGGGAGAGGGGGTGGATTAAAGGAAGAGTGAAAGTATGGAGTGTTCTAGAAGCTGAAAGAAGAGATTGAGAAAAGAGGACATTGTCAGCATCAGAGCTGAAGTGTCTGGGAACTTGAGGGATAGGAAAATAACTGGGTTTTGCAGTCAGGAGTACATTGGTAGACTTCAAAGAGCAATTTTGAAAAGGTAGGAACAGAAGCCAGGCTTCTAGAAATTAAGACATAAGTGGACATAGAAAGAATAGATCTTTTGGGGAATTTGGCTAAAAAGGAAGGGGAAGAGTTGCAAAACTGTTTGAGAGGTTAAACTGTCTCACCTCCCTAAAGCCTTCCCTCAGTCCTGTTAACCTCTCACATCCTAGTGTGCCGAGAGAAGAGATGGAGCGGAGCTGGAGGGAGGACAGGACTTTTTTCTTGATGGCCTATTTATGCCTAAGGAGTATGGCCTAATGGATGCTTACTGGAGATATTGTAGGTAAAAATCCTGCATCGAGTGGGAGATTCAAGTGGACGATGCCTTCCTTATTTCCTTCCATTCAGATATTTTGGATTCTGTGGCTAAGCAGAGGTAGTGAGGTTGTCTTGAGTGCCAGAAAGGCACATTTAGAGCATAGTCGCCAATGTCTCGAATCCATACATGTACCCATATTGAGACAGAAAACTCAGCTTGCTTGATAAGGTAACTTATGGTTCATTTTCTACACAGATTAAGCACAGAAAGCAATGGAAAATGAGCTTGTGCAAAAGAGAGCCAGTTCCTATGAGCATCCCTCTCTTTCTCAAGACTCCCCTGCATTTGGAGGATCTAGAGCTTTGTGCACTTTGCATTTTGGGGAAGTATTGCTTGGGGGCTCCGTGTGTGTATTATACCTACTGGAAAGAACTGATTTTCTAGTCTGCCTTGCTCAAAGGCCAAGTGGGTCAGATTGCATTGCATTGGCCATCGGGATTAAGACAGCATGAGTTGGGCCATAGGAAAGCAGACAGTGTAAACTGTCATTATATAGCATAAATTAAAGTTGCAGAAGTTATGAGGAAATGAGCACATGGGAGGCATAAGACAGCTAAATTTATAACCCAAACTCAGATATTTTCCTGGCTTTAAAATTGGAATGTCTGAAGAATGTCTGAATATGTCTCTGGAGAGTCAAACCAGGATTGATGGGGAGGGAGTTTGAGGGAAGCAGAATTTCAGCTCGACATATGGAAGAACTTTGAGGCTCCTAGGACACAGTATTCCAGGAATTGTAAACATTTCCTGCAGTTGGAAATCGCGTGGTGACTTCCTTTCTGGCATGCACTTGAGGAGTATGCACAGACAGGGCATTGTGCTGGGAGTCGGGGTTTATGAACCATGCAGGGTGAGCTACCCTTCTATGGGCCTGTTCCCCTGTTTGAAAATTGAGGGTGGACTAAACAACTCCGAAGGGCCTTCTAGCTCTCATATTCCAAGATTCAGTTTTCTTGGTAAGACACAATAGTACAATGGCCCACCATTTTTTTTTAGGGGTGGAGGAATCTGGTATTTCAATCATTTTTCTTTTTAAGAGTAGCCTTCATGAAGTAGATCTTGTTGTAATCCTCTATGTTCTCATTCAAGTTTCAAAAAACCACAAGGATTGAGATGCTGTAGTTGAATTAAAACTTTTTATGTCTCCGAAAAGCAAAGATTGACTAAAACTGTGTCAAATGGTTAAGAACACAGACTCTGGAGTAGAGCTGGGTTAGAATCCTGACTGACTCCTAAGAGCTGTGTAACCTTGGGCAACCTGCTTACTCTTCATGAGCCTCGGTTTGCTTGTCTGAAAAATTGGAGTGATAATAGTGATAATTTCAGAGCATTGTCAGAAGACTCTAATGAGATCACAACATTTTTGGGAGGGCTGTGGAGTGTGGGAACAGATCCTACAACTACCTTTGTTCAAAATAAGGTCAGGGCAAGTTCCTGATTCATTTTCAAACGGATCCAAAATCTTAACAGGAAGTGTAATGGGCACACAGAGGAGAGGAGCAAGTATGGCTTTCTAAGACCCCCAAAATCCCAGTCCAGCTGCTGGGGATGCTGTCACTCAAGATAAAGTCCAGTCAGATTTCTGAAGCTTCATTTTTGCGCTATTTCACAGTTCTTTCTTTTATTTTTGTATGTTACACCCTGTAACCTTGCTGAACTTACTTGTTAGTTCTATGAAGAGTTTTTTTTTGTGGGGAGGGTAATCTTCCTTAGGATTTTAGACTATTATGTCCTTTGCAGATAGGGGCAGTTTTAAGTTTTTCATTCTTTAAGATTTGTATGCTTTTTCTTTCCTTTTTGCACTGCCTAGAATGCCCAGCACTATGTTGAATCACAGTCCTTTTATATTTGGGGCTTATTCCACTGTTCCCAAAGAACTGACTCAGAGAGCCTACACACTAAATATTCCTAAATATTTCAAGGAAGGGTTAGAGACATCTGGCCTTTTCTGGTCCTTAGGCAAAAGCCAGGTAACAGCTTTTCAAAACCAGCTGAAAACAGAATTAGCTCTCAGGGGTTCCTGAGTAGTTCCTCTGCCTCTAGCTCTGTGGCACTTAAGCCCATTTCACCACAGGAAAATGTATGTAAATCACTTAGAGTTCCCAGCTATAATAAGCATCAAATAAATGCTACTTGCTATTATTATTATTATTATTATTATTATTATTATCATCATCATTATCATTATTATTATTACTAGTCCAGGGCTTCTCAGACTTTAATGTGCATACAAATCACCAGGGGCTCTTGATAAATTGCTGATTCCAATCGGTAAGTTTGAGGGGATTTTGCATTTCTAACCAGCTCTCCAAGATGCCAAAGCTGCTGGCCTGAGGGCCAGACTTGGAGTGAGAGTGTGTGTAGGCTAGAGGATCTTTATTATTCAGTCTGCTTAGCACACTATTTCTTAGGGGAAAATACCCCTCTCTAGCTCATTATGAAGATTCAGACCTCTGACAGGGCCCAAACTCCTTCTGCTTCTCATTGGTCCATGTCACCTGAATAGTTAAGCAGGGAACACGGAACTTTTTCTTATTGGCCTGTTTATGCCTAAGACCTTCTGAGAAAGTGGGCATCTAAGAGTCTTATGTAACATTACTGAGATCAGAACAATATGGCAAACAAGCTACTGTAACTTTTCATTTCTCAAGGCTACCCTTAGATCCACACAACTGTGCAGTGCACGAATCTCATGAGGGAGGCGTTATGGCCAGTCTACTTGCCTCCCTTAAGCACCACTATCTGCACTAGGACAGAAACTAACCACCATGTGTGAAGACAGTTTCATACCCTACTCACTCTCCCAGGTTGTTTTGAAGCACTTCCTCAACCAACTGGATTTTATCTTATTTCTGTTAATGGGCTGTTGACCTTGGAATTTGCTTTTCCATTTCTGCCTTTGTTTTGCCCTTGGACTTGTGGGTTGGCAGGGATTTCAGTGTTGAATAAGTAAGTGTCAGGGAGCACTGTCCGGAAGGAGGGCTCAGACCTGAGGCACCATATCCCAGCTGAGGCTCACAGAGAGACACTTCCAAAAAGTAAATCGGACAGGAGTGGGGAGAGGAGCAGCAGTGAAGTCATCTTTCTTCTAATGACCTTGAAAATAATTTCAGGCACGTGTTCTCTTCATCTTGTGCTGTTGGCTGGACATTAAGCTCCAAAGAGTAGGAGTTAAAAAAGAACAGACCGCAAGTCAGGAGTTCTGGGCTTGAGTCCCAGCCTTCATAACTAGCTCAAGGACCTTGAGTATGCCATTTCTCTGGGACTCATCCCCCATCTCTAAAGTGAAGTGAAGTGGTTCTTGGGCTCCATCTCTGTGGGCTCTTTCAGCAATGACAGCCTAGGGTTTTATGTGCTAAGCAGCTATAGAGTCTAAACCCAGTCATCTCAGTACTTCAATTTCTAATCTGCTGTTATTTTTAAAATCACATTTCTTAGATGGCTTGACTTTTAGGTGACTAATGGCACCTGGGTTTACCCTGGGTCTATTAGCTTTGCTAGTCTGTGAATATACCTACTGGGCAAGGGACAGATTGATTTTTCTATCTGAACTTTTGAGAGGAATGTTTCGAAGGCAGGTGCTCTGTTGTTCTCTGTGTCATCACTTACCAACTACTTTCTTGTTGAGACTTGTTAAATTCAAAACCTATTTTTGCAGCCATTTAATTTCTTCCATTAATTCAAATATTGATTTCGCTTTTCCTAGAGACATTAAATAGATGACACATGTTTTTTATCTGAGAGAGTTAGGATGCCTTTATACTTTCTCAATTAGAGCTCTCTCTATTAATTAAAAAGTGCTTACACTAAGGTAGGGTGGATTTATAGAGCTAAACTCCTTTTCTTTCTTCCTCCCCTCCCCCTCTCCTTCCCTCCCTCCTTGCCCAACTTCTTTCTTTCTTTCTTTCCTCCCTTCCTCCCTTCTTTCTTTCCTTCTCTCCCTCACTCCCTCCAGCCAACAGACATATTGAGTATCTGCTATGGGTCAGGTCCTGTGCTAGATGCTTTTCAATGTGTTTAATCATCACAAAATATTTTTAGGTAGGACTTATTACTGTTTTACAGATGATAAAATGAGTATCACTGAGGTTAAGTGAGTCATTCAAGGATGTATGATGATTAGTGCATCCTCCCCACCTATGCCTGCTCTCTCTGGTGTACCAAACTTAAATTAGCCCTCTCTCAAAACTATTTCATTAGATTCTCCAACTTAATTTGTTATGTAGAAACACCTTCTAATATTTGCATTGTAATTTATAAGAATGCTATTTTTTCCTCTAGCTTTCTGTAGAAATCTGAGAAGTATAGATGACCAGAGCGAAGAAAAGAACTTATTTATAATTATGTCATGCAGAAATAACCTCTGCTAATATTTTAGTGAATGTTCTTCCAGTATGAAACCCATGCATGTATATTATTTGTGCTTCTCAGCAACCCCATATAGGTTCATCTCCATTAAACATCAGAGGAAGCTAAAGCTCAGAAAGACAAGGAGCTTGCCCAAAGTATAAACCTGGAATGAGATTGACCCTAGACTCACTCCTAAGGTTGAATTTGGTCCAGAGTTAATTTTACCACATAAACAATTTATGTTAAGGGCAGAGAAAGGAGACCTTCTCAGGAATCACTTATCCTTGTCATCTGAGCAGATGTCAGTATTTGGTAAAGCACAAATCCTGTCAGAGCCCCACCAGTGATTATTTGCCAAGCACACAAATGAAGCCAATACTCTTTTGCAGTTCTAGGAGGAGATCAAAGGATGGCCTTCAAAAAGGATGCTTCATTAGTGGTGTCCAGTGGACAGAGTGGCTCCGATGCCTTGTTTGTTCTGTAGTCATGCCCCAGTTGTTTGGCCATGCCCCAGCTTACCACCAACTTAGAAGATGTCTGGCCTCGTAGGGGTTTCATAAACCCACTGGGGATCTGAATCCAAGCTGTGGTTTCCTCTGGACACATGTAAATACTAATTTGAATACTTAGGTGTGACAGGTACTTGAAGGTACCACCACAGTTGATGGCCTGTGAACAGAGGCCCTTTAAAAACGGGCATTTGGAGGTAAGAGGCCATCATTAAGTGTGCCTCAAGCCTAGTAGCTGTCAGGGTGGGTGGCTCCTTCAGCTCCCTTATACGCACATGGAACTCCTCCATTTAGCTAAGAATTTTGCCTGCTGGGAAGTGTCTGAAGGCAGGTGCTGTCTGAATTAAGCCCAAATAAAATTCAGGATTTAGATCCCTGGCTATTTTTAAAGATACTTCTTCTTTTTAAGTAATAAAAGAAATATGTGTCTATTTTGAAAAATTCAAACAAGGTAGAAGCATATAAAATGATAAGAAAGCCCTTGTTGATTCCACGCCTCCCTAGTAACTCTTCAAGAATAACCTCGATTGACAGTTTGATGTATGTACTTAGAAACTTCTATCAGGGTACAGACTAGGTATAAACAAACAAACAAATAAATTTATTTCTATGGAGATATAATATATACAAAGAAAAGTACACAAGTATTAAGAATATTGCTTCTTTTTACATTTGTGTTTACCTTTGTAACAGCTACTTAGATCAAGATAAAAATCATTTGTATAGTTTTTAAAAACCTAAGCTAGGATGGTAGAATACATGTAGCTTTGCAGTTTTATTTTATCACTTATTTTATCATGTCAGCATATATAAAACTACCAGGTCAGTGCACACAACATTCCAGAGTCTGGATATATCATAATTTATTTAATCATTCCCCTGTTGATAGACAACAGGTTGTCTCCACATGTTTTACTATTACTAACAATTCTTCAGTGACTACATTTTTGTGCACATCAGTTCAGAATTTTGTATAAAAATATTTGGAGTAGTGACTCTAATAATCCCTAACCTATGCACAGTGTTTTCACGGTCCCAAGAGTGACCACAGTTACTATATTTTTGGCTGCTATTAACAACTAAGAGAGATGTGGAAAGTGTTTTGATTATTTACATTCCCTTCCTGGAGTCAGAGAATGAAGTCAGAGAGGTTGCAAGCTTTTGACACCTACAGGTCTCATGGCCTTGGGTGGAGGCTGGAGCGAAGCTGGTCACAGCTGTGTGACCCCAGATTCCATGACCTCTTTCATTGCTTCTCAGATGCCTTATAATAGAGATCTCCAGACTGTCACCAAGTGACCTCTCTGACCAGGAGAGCTTATTCAGTCCAGCACAGAGGTTAAGAAAGAAGGCACTGGCACCAGCATAACTGGGTTTGAATCCTAACTCTGCTGCTGGTTAGCTGGGTGCTATGGGACCAGCTGTAAGCTGCAGCTTCCTTAACTGTACAATGGAATGAAACATTACACCACCTTACAGGACTGTAGTCACACTTAAATGAGATAATGCATGTAAATAATTTAGCGAAGTCCTTCGCCCATAAGAGTTCAATAAGTTATTTTAAATAATAGCTTTATTGAGATATAATTCACATGATACAAAACTCAGCCTTTAAAGTATATAATTCAATGGTTTTTAGTATATTCATAGAGTTGTGTAATCATCACCATGATATAATTTTAGAATATTTTCATCACACCAGATAGAAACCCTGTATCCTTTAGCTATCACCCTACACCCCCCACCCAAAGAAATAAACCCAACCCTAGGCAGCCTCTGATCTACTTTCAGTTTCTATAGATTAACTTATTCTGGATAGTCCATGTAAATGGAAACATATAATATGTGGTCTTTTGTGTTAGGCTTATTTCACTTTAGCATAACGTTTTCAAGGTTCATCTATTTTGTACCGCGTATCAGTACTTTACTCCTTTTATTGCAGAATAATAATATATGGCTAGACCATATTTTGTTTAACCATTCATCGGTTGATGGGCATTTGGGTTGTTTCTACTTTTTAGCTATCATCAATAATGCTGCTATGAATATGCATGTACAAATTTTTGTTCACAACTTTGACTATTTTGGTACTTTATTCCAAAGGTATAAATCATATTGAAGATTAGAAACAGACTTTATTTACTAAATACATATCTGCTTTGCTTAAGACATTTTTCCTCCTCTGTTTCCGATTTATTATATGCTCTAACACATTATATATATTAGAAAGGCAGGGTGGACTCATCGGAAGAGTTTGAGCCTTAATGCTAATTAGACCTGGTTTACATCGACTTCTCTCATTTATTAAATATGTGATGTTAGGTAATGTGGGAGGCAGAATAATACCCCCCCCACTAGGTGTTAACCCTCTAATCTACAGAACCTGTGAATATGTTACCTTCCATGGAAAAAGTGAGTTTTTATTTGTAATTAAGGTTATGGACCTTGAGATGGGGAGAGTATCCTGGGTTATATAGGTAGGTCCAGTCGAATCATACAAACCCTCAAAAGTAGAAAACTTTTTCCAGTTGAAGTCAGAGAGATGCAGGGAAGTGGGAAGCAGAAGAGATTTGGCAGAAGGGGAAGGCTGAGAGATTCAAAGCATGAGAGGGACTGGACTCACTTTTGCTTGTTTGAAGATGGAGGGGCAGTGTGACAGGGTACACAGGGGACCTTAAGGAGCTGGGAGAGGCTCCTGAATGACAGCTAGCAAGTAAATGGGAATCCCAGAGCCACAACTGAAGGAACTGAATTCTGCCAACAATCTGAAGGAACTCGCCAGGCAGATCTCCCCCAGAGCCTCCAGTAAGGAGCGCAGCCCTGCCAACAACTTGGCTCAGCCTCTGAGAGTCTAAACGGAGGACCTCTTTCAGCATGCCATCCCTGGATTACGATCTTCATAACTGTGAGATAATAAATGGATGTTGTGTTAAGCTAAGTTCGGGGCAGTTTTCTACAGCATCAGTAGAAAGCTTGCACAGCAAATTACTGACTATTTGTAAATTGGGAATAACTGCCTACCTTGAAGAGTTGTTGTAAAGATTAGAATTTACATACTTCAATCGCCTAACACAAAATAGGTACTTAATAAATGATAACTTCATATCTGGAAGCACAAAAATGAGAAATGGAAAGAGAAGAGATGTTAATAGGAAGAAAAAGGATGTACGTTTATATGTGAATCTACCTTTGCATAAATTGAGCTGACCATGTTACACCGACTGGCGGCTGGTCGAGGGTAACAGCTTCAGAACAGCTGCTCACCTTCTACTGCTGAACATTTAAAAAAATATATAGGATGTTCCAGTGATAAGTAATGCAAGGAAGTGTTGTGAGGCAGTAAATATTTAAATGAACTATAATGAATCACTCGAGATATTGTGCTGGGTGACTGCATCCTTTCTCACTGCTGCTAAAACAGCTCTGCTCAGATTTTCTGTTTTTACAGTGAGAATAATAGGAGGAAGAGAAAAATAATCTGTTCATGTAGAACTCTATTGGCATGAACTCCCCATTTAAGGGACACAAAGACTGAGAATGACCTCAGGGAATGAATACTAGATACCCCAGAGACATGGTGAAGCCCCAGTCCCAGGGGGGCAGCACTGAAGAGCTATGCCTCTCTCTGATATAAGGACTAAGTTTCCCTGAGTGGATCTTGGGAAGTGAGAAAAATGATTGCAACGTACTTGTCTCTCATGTCCCCTCCTCTACATTCCCACCTTGCCTCTGGCCACAGCCTAGGCATCCTGTGCGTATTAGTCACCTACAGTGCAGTAGCAAACAACCCCAAACTCTTGGTGGCTTATAGCAATTATGTATTTCTCACTCTTGTTACATATTGGTGGATCTGCGTCTGCTCCTGGCTATGAATTGGCTTCATGTATTTTCTCATTCTAGGACCCAGACTGAAGGAGCAGTCCCTATTTGGTATGTGCTACATTTATGGCCAAGGAAAAAGTTTAAGAAACAGAGCTGCACCATGCAGTTTAGCTTAAGACTTCTCAAATGTGTCCACTAATGTCCCATTGGCCAAGTACAATATCAATGGGGTGAGAAAGTATACTTCTCCCATTTGATGCAGTACAAGTCACACGGCACTACGCCTCTTGGCACTGATTCTCTGAGGAGTTCTGGACCTGCACCCCATGCTCTAGAACCAGGAATAGGCTGGTCATGTGTTTCCAGGCTGGAGGAAAGTACAGCAGTAAGCATTAGGTAGGTGTTCAGGTAGTCAGAGAGGCCTGATTGTGTGACTCAGCAGTAAGGGTACTGCCCCAAGGTCTGCAGACTCCAACACCAAAACAACACCCCAGTGGGAAAGAAATTGGGGGCATACATCATTGGATTTATGTAGCTCACAGGAGTTAGGCAGTAAATGGACATAGCCCAGTTGCTAGAATGTGAATAAATATTAAGGTCTCAGCTACTGCAACCAGGCTACAAGATTAGAGACAAAGTTCTTCATGTCCAGCCATTGGAACACATCTCTCTACATTTCTTGGTTGGAATAGATGGTCGGTTAACATGGTCCCAAAGCCTTGGTTGGGACTGAGCTTATGTTTGGGGCTAAGTAACCACAGCTTCAGAGATGAAAAGGTTATCAAGGTGTTAGGGGTGTGTGCTACAGAATGGCACAAGAGTCATATACTGGCATTCAATTCGATTCTAAAGCAAGGGACATTTATTGAGTTTGCACAAGATGCCCAACACTGGATTAGGTACTGTGGGCACTACGAGACTTCCCACTTGCCTTTACTTTTCTGTAAACATATTCCTTTGCTAAGTAAATGATTGTATTAGGCCTTCAGTCTGAACAAGATGGTTCCTTCTTGCTCTTCTCCACTAAGTACAACTATAATATCTGCAGATAGTGCAAGAAGCAATCAACAAGAACTTGAACAAGTAGGGAGAAATTGGTAAGAACAACACAAACTGTTTTTTGGACCATCTGACCTCTTCCTCACCCAAGAGCAGAAGACAACCCAGACCCGGCATTGACTGACTGCACCCCCCCTCCCCCCCACCCCCGCCTCCCACAATCTAGTAAAAGAAGGAAGTAATCTGGACAACATAGGTGAGCCAGTATCTTCCACAAGGGGGATAGATGGGTAGCCCCCTGTATGAGTTTGCTAAGGCTGACATAACAAAATACCGTAGACTGAAGGGATGCCTCCAGCCTGTACATCTCTCACACTCTAGACTCAATTTTCTACTTAATATTTCCAAATGGTTGACTATAGACATCTAAAATTCACGATGTCCTGACCTGAATTGAATGTTTTCACAACTAAACCTGTTCCTCCAACAGCCTTTTCTCTATCAATAGGAATACCATCTTACCAATCGCTCAAGCTAAACACTTCGGGATTATATTTTGAATGTTCTCTCATATCCCACATCTAATACTCCAGAAAATACTATTGACTCTATTTCCAAAATATATACAGAATCTAACCATTTTTCACCACTTCTACTACCCTGGTCCAAGCCATCATCATCATCTTGCTGGATTACTACAGTTGCCTATTAATAGTCTACTGCTTTCTCCCCAGTCTTCAATTTAGATTAAATATTAGCACCAGAATGGTCCTTTAAAAATTTAAGTCTGATCAGATCACTATTTCACTTGGAACTGCCCAGTGGCTCACTATTCATTCAGAGTAAAACACACAGTCCTTATAATGATTTACAAGGCCTTAAGTAATCTGGTCTCGTATCGCCTCTTGGATCTCATTCCTTCCTACTCTCCCCCTCAGTCACTCTCCTCTAGCTGCACTGACCTTCTGCTGTTCCTCAGACACTCCTGCCTTTGCATTGGCCGGTCTGCTCTCCTATCATTAATCTGCATAGCTAGCTTCCTTGATTCCCTCAAATCTTTGCTCAAATGTCACCTTTTCATTGAGGCCTTCCCTGACCATCCTTTTAAATAATGCAGTCAGCCTCCACCCTGGCACTCCTCATCTCCCTTTATATTCTTTTTATTTTTCCATAATATTTATCACTTTCTAATATACTATGTGCTTCATTGTTTATTATCCATTGCCTGCTTCTCTCCACTAGAATGTAAGCTCCTCAAGGGCAGGGGTCATTGTTTTGTTCGCCATTGTACCTCGAGTGTCTAATCCAGTGCCCCTCGCATTGTTGGTGCTCAGTCGGTACTTAATGAATGAAACAATGGCCTATATTCCTGAGAATAAGGCTCTGTGCCATATTTATGCAGGAAGAATTAGGCCTTATACAGGAGTAATATTAATAGTTATTTGTTATCATTATTGTTCATATGATATGTGCTAAGAACCTTACTGAATAAGGGTTGTCTGCTTTCAGTTGGATAAAAAAAAGTCTTCTGCATATATAGACAATATTTTAGCTACTACACAGGTAATAATCAACTTTCTAGTCAATTAAATACTTTATAGGACATATTTATGCTTGAATTGATTCTGTAGCCACCCTAACAGTGTGCATAATAGGTATTCGGTAATTGTTAGTTAATTGAGTGGTAGACTGAATGAATGAATAGAAAAATCTCCTGATTTATGTTCTCATGTACCTTTTCCTCCAAGCCACACTGGGTTATTTCCCTTTATTCATGTATTATTTATCCTTACACCCTCAACTCCTAGTATTTTGTCTGGTACACAGTAAGCACAGTGCATTGATTGGGTGGTTATATGAATGAGTCACTGACATACTAGAAATGTTCATTAAATTTAGTCAAATCATTGCTTTGTCAATTTACTTGACCATCTAGTGTAGACATAAATTAAACCCGTCGACACTGTTGAAGGATTCATGGTCTATCCTTCACCAATATTGGTCTGTATGTTTTCATTATCCATGAAGAGAGAGAAGGTAACTTTTCTGGGTTTGACTTGGTTATAGTCTCAGCAGTATCACCATTTCTAAATAACAAATTCCAAAATTCCAGCTTTTCCATTCATTCATTGTCATTGGTGCAGACTCTATTACCACCTCAAAAGAGTTGTCAGCATATTAAAAATAAGAACATAATACTTCCATGAAAGGACCTTCCAACATTAACATAAAATGTATAAGCATTGATAGAACAGTTCATTGTTCTTAGAGCTAGGTTGTTGGAAGCTGACTCAATCTAAAATGGTGTTTAAAATATTCAGTTATACAATGAATCTATAAAGAGCTGACATAAAATATTGGATTTATTTTAATATTTATTTTTGTATTTTATCATTTTAAAAGAAAAATGAAAAAATTCTTCAGAAAAACATTGTATTAATTTAGGTTTATCATTCATGTAACAGAAGCATTAAACTTACAAAAGATGTGTAATGGCTCAAAGACTATTAGACACGTGTCTTCTGGTTTCAGGGTTATTTCAGGCTGTGTATTCACAGAGAAAAAGGCTGTTAGCATTCTTAATTCAAATGAAGTAAGGTACACTGATTAAGGATACCTTTTGCATAAGTTAGAATTAGGTTTGGCTATGAGTAACAAATGTGAAAATTACTGCCTTAAACAAGATATAGATGTATTTCAGTCTGTTGAGAGGCGATTCAGGCTAGAATGGGAGTTCCATGGTGTCAGGGACCCAGGCTTCTCTTATCTGGTTGCTCAGCAACACTTGCCTTAGATTCCCACAGTTCCCTCAGAGATGAAGATGACTCCAGCAGTTGCATCTACATTCCCTGCAGCAGAAAAGGGGAAGATGGAACATGAAGGGTGTCACCTCTGTTTTTCTTGGAAGTACCATACAGGCCTTCCACTTGTCTTGAGCTCAGTTGCATGGCTATTCCAAGCTGAAAAGAGGTCTTGGAAATGTGCTTTCCTTAGCTAAGTTGCAATGTGTCCAACTTAAAGATTGGGGTTCTTTTATTAAGAAAGAAGGGGAGAATGGATATTAGGGAGGCAAATAGTCTCTTCTTTATTCAAGTGTGGACTACTAGGGAAGAATGCTTGCCTCATGTTGCCTTTACCTGATGCTTTTATTAACCTTTCTCAGAACTACAATAGCATCAAACTCCAACAATGCCTCTAGGATGATGGGACTTTTTTCCTGTTTCATGGATTTATGAAATTTGCCCCACCTCATAGACATAAATATTTCTCAATAGTATTCTTCATGATCAGCTGGATGGCTTATACATGATCTTGGAGAGAATTAACTGGTTATTCTGATTTTGGTTATAGTTTCTTAAGTGAAATTTAATCTATTTCTATCTTTTTAATTGACCCAGTGGCCTACACAACACTTCTAAATCATAAAGATTCTGATAGAGATCGAATTTGTTATAACCAGGATATTTTTTTAAATTCTGGCTTCCTCTCCAGCACCTCCTACATAAACAACAGACAAGAAAGCCAGAAAGAGAAATATCACTTGTTTTGACATTAAAAGATTTCCCAATGGTATCATAATAAAAAACATATTCGTACTAATAATATAGGATTTTTTGGTATGATGTAATATGTTTAGTGAACATTTGTTTTTTTTAAATTTTGTGTTATTGTGGTAAGAACACTTAACATGAGATCTCACTTAAATTTTTAAGTTGTATTGTTGACTATAGGCAGTGTTTAACTGCAGATCTGTAGAGCTTACTCATCTTTCTTGACTGAAAATTCATTACTGTTGATTATTAACTCTGTATTTCTCATTTTTTCTCTCCATGCCCCCGCCAGCCATTGCCAGCCACCATTCCACTCTTTGATTCTATGAATTTAACTATTTTAGATAATTCACATAAGTGGGACCTTGAAGTATTTGTCTTTATGTGATCGCTTATTTCACTTAGTATAATATCCTAAAGATTCATTCTTCTTTTTTTAAGGCTGAACAATATTCTATTTTATGCATATAAATTTTCTTTATTCATTTATCTGTTGATGGACATTTAGACTTTTCCACATCTTGGTTATTTTGAATAATGCTACAATGAACATGGGAGTACTGTTATCTCTTCGAGATCCTAATTTTAATTCTTCTGGATAAATACCCAGAAGTGAGCTTTCTGATTCATATGGTAGTTGTATTTTAAATTTTTTATGTAACCTTCATATTGTTTTCCATGGTAGCTGTATCATTTTGCATGCAGTTTCTCCATAGCTTCACCAGCACTTGTTGTCTTGTGTTTAGACATTTGTTTTTTATATCTCTCTAGCAACCTGTCTCTACCTTCCTTTGGGGAGTTTTTTCTCCTCTCATTGCAGTTCACAGGTGGGTAGATTATTGAAACCAATCCAATCATAATACCTCATCCTCCTGGCCATATTGATTGGTCCAGGGGTAAGTTGTAAGGATTAGAATTTAGGGTTAATTATAGTCATAATTCCTATAACAAGGAGGAACTCTACTTACATTAGAATAGAATGGAGTCAAGCAAAGATGGGTGATTGATGGCAGAGACGGGAGAGGGAGAGAGACTGGGCTACTCAGTAGTATGAAGTCTCTAGTCCAAGTCCCCAAGGCTCATTCTTTGATTCTGAGAGCCAGTCTATCACCCTTATGCTCAAGCTGCTTTGGGTTGGGTTTCTGTCACATTCAGCCAGAAGAATCCTTAACCATGCAACTTCACTTCTCGGAGCACTTAATCACAGTCTCCCTTGGATTCTAGTAATTTGTATGTGCATCTCATCCCCTGCACCCTTGTGAACCCCCTGTGAAATGGCACCACACTGATTTGTCCTGTGTCTTAGATAATTCCTGTTTTATATTATGTGCATCTCAATATGCATTTACATTTGGTGAAGAAGTTAAAAATATATTTTTTCTATCTATAGTGTCATAGTAGCTACTCTTTGTTGAATTTTTGCTGTGTAGTAGGTACCTTCCAGAATGCCGTGTGTGTTATTTAATCTTTACAACCCATTTGGGAGGTGCGCACTATTATGCCCTATTTCACAGATGAATGAGCTGGATTTAAAGAGGTTAAAGCAGATTGTTCAAGGTCTCCTGGTAAGTGGTCAGTCTTAGACTTGAGCCAGGACTCTTGACTGCAAAGCTCATGCCTTCAATGATTGCCTATTGATATTAGCCATTTCCCCTCTAAAAGTTAGATTAGACATGACTCCCAAATACCCACCTACAATGAGAGACTTTTATTTCCTTCAAAGAAAGCTCTAATGTTTATTAATTTGTACATGAGTGCAGTCGAATTGAATACAGGCCTCAAAAGTAAAATTATTCTGTCTTTCCTCTAAATTAGATTGGATTTAGATGGCTGGACTTTATGTATCAAAAGGTCCTACTTTCTGAAGGAAGGGAAACTCTTCGAGCAACTAGTATGCTAAAGATCAGGATTGATTTCATTCCTAATATTTAGGCTTATGGTACATTTTTAGGGTTAGAGTTTCATGTTTTCCTCATACCATAATAGTAGGTCCTGATTAAGTGGTATAGAAACTATAAATACTTATGAGAAACATGCTTGTTCAAACAGCCTCAGTTGAATATAGGATACTACTATGAAAGGCTAGCTTCACTATTTGTGTCTATTCTAGTGTCCTCTTATTATATGGTAGTCAGTGAATTCAAGGTGCTTCCAATGACATGACTGATTTGAAGTAAAAGAGGCAGCTGAAACATTCTTATTGACAATACTAATATGTTTTGGTTTAAACCCTGAGTAGGCCGTTAGTGCTTTTCAATGCCATGGACTTCACAGGCATCCCAGTGCTACTGGCTATGAGAGGTAACCTAAGAGTATGGATGATTCAGTGCAACCCAAAGTACAGGTCTTCTTATGGATTGTTTATTCTTTCAAACAATTGCTGACCACCTAACATGCATCAGGTACTATGCTAGGTACTGGAAAATCTAATGGTGAACAAGACACACATGGTCTCTGTTTTCACAGACAGAGTTAAGGAGACAGGCAATTAAGAACTAAAATAAAGAAGAAAATTTATCAGGTTGTAATAAGTGTTATATTGAAAATAGAATATGTTAACCTGATTGAAAATGACTGTGTTCTAATGTGAGGAAGTTGGTAAGGGAAGGCTCCTCTGAAGGAGCAGAAACCTGAAATGACAAGAAAGGAGCCACAGGGCACACAGGTGGTGCAAAGGTCCTGAGGCAGAGATAAACTTGGTGCTGTCATTGTCAGAAAGGTAATTGTCATTTTTCGATAGAATAGGGTACATTGATCTAGTAGCCCTGCCATTGTTAACTGGAGGAAACCTTCCTCCTCAGAAATCATCCTCAGAAATTTTTGCAAATGTTAGCAGTGGAAATTCCAGAGATGGTAGGATTAGGGATTATTTTTATTTTTGCTTCTCTGTATTTTCTTTTTTCTTGTATAATAATAAACATTTTTTATTTTTGCCAAACAAGACAAAAACCCATGGAAGGCATAAAAATGCACTTGAAAACATTAGGAAAGGTAGATTTGGGGATGACAATAAAACAAAATTCATTGCAAACTAAAATGTAGTGTACCAGGAAACATAAAGGTGATTTTGGTAGAATTAGAGAAAAAAGAGAGGGGTGGGGCAACCTGTCAGCACAAGGGGAGTTAGAAATGAGTAAATGGCAATATCCTGTCACCTAAACTGCAGTGAAATCTCAGCCTTTTATAAGAAAGAGGATGACTGTCATTATCTCGGTCACTGGTTCAGACAGGTGAACTGGTCTCTATTATTTATTTGTGATTGTTTAGGCTGGGTCCTGGCCTCCCAATTCGTCCTTAGGTTGGATCTGCAGCAGTCTCCAGAGCCTCAGCTGGCCAGTGTCACAAGTCAGAATAGGTAGGGTAGGAGAAAGCAAGCCCGAGACATCTGAGTGTGAAGGAACATAGCAATGCAACATGGTAGGAACATTGCCTTTGAGTTGCACAATTCTTACCAATATATGATTTGGCTTTTTTCTTTGTTATATTATTATTGATAACATTATAGAGAACTTTGTTCCAATGAAGTTTATTAATTGACTCCGGTGGGATGAATAACTGAAAACCTATTCCCTTCTACTTCTATCAGAAGGTTATTGTGGAATTAAAGGAAAAGGACCTAAAATGAGCTGGCGTCACTCAACACCCTGAGTTATGGAGTAATTGACAGTACCAGTGAGCACTGCTCCAGGTCCAAAGATTAAAAACATTAATAAATGGAAATTGCTTTACCAATTCTCTATATCTTGATTTCCTCATTTCTAAAATAGGAATAGATTTTGTAAATTGTGAAGCCTTTAAACATATGTATTAATAATAGTTTATTTAACATTAATAATTATGAAATAGAAACTTAGTGGCATTAAAGAGTTTAAGTCAGTTCTTCAAATAATTAATCCCCTCCTGGGATGTCATTTATTCAGCGTGAGATTCTTACTGATTATTTGATTAATGCCAGCTATATTGTAAATGCCTACTATGGGCAGGATATTTGGATACAACTAAGCAAATACACAGGTTTATACTGAAAACCATCCTAAGAATAGGGTGCATTAGTCCATAGGAAACTCAGAGCTCTCAGATAAATTTTGGCCACACAGATTAAATTTCTCTTGACTACTGCCAAGTGTTTGGGGGAACTGCTGGTGCTAATCAACTTAGGGGGAGACTAAGGAAGGATTTATGCAGTTTATTGTCATTAAAATCAACTTTCAGTTGGAAATCAGTGTGCATGTAAATTGGCATGTAAAAGCCTGGGGAATAGCATTTAATTAACTGTTGTAGTTTTGTATTATCAAATAAAATTGCTCAACTTGGGAAGGAGGCAAAGAGATGAAATGTATGAATGGTAAAATGAGGTCTCTTCATACACGGGTGGTGCTTTGTGACCATTTGAGAATGAACTGAGGATGGAGACAAAATATACTTGCTGCAATTTGCCCTTGTCTTGTCTGTATTAATGATTGAAATGTGAGTCACAAGGGAAGTAAGATCGTCCCCAAATGAGGTAAAAGGGGGTTCCCAGGGAAGGGAATGTGGAAAGCATTATGAAACAAGATATTCTTAATCTTTTCATAAATTCATCAGAACAATTGGACAGTCCATTAAAAGTTGGCATATTACCAGCCACATCTACACATGCAGTGAGCCTGCTGCCATCAGTCACAAAGGACATTCTGTCCTAAACACCCTAAGCCAACATCATGTAGTAATGGTAGTGTTAGTGACTGAGGAGTGTGCCAGTGGGATAATGGCACGAGTTCTGCCTAATGCTAGTTATAGGCGTTTATCTGCACCCTATCCTAAGTATTATTAGAACCATAACAGGAGATACTTAGAGGTCATTATATTGAATCTCCTCATTTTATTGAAGAGTATACTGGCAAACTGACTCACCCAAAGGATGCACAACAAATCTTTTTCTTAGTCTGATGATTTTCTTTGCATAAGACATGGTTCATCATGACTCTTGCATGTATTCCTTAAGCATACCATGTAAGGTGTTTGAACTCTATGTTCAATAAATACAAGGAAAATCCTTGCAAACACTGCAGCCATATAATAGCACTTTTCTTAGACTGCTCTGGTGGTCTTACCCAAAAGAATAGTAGCTTTATTAAGGAGACCAGTTGACAGGACTCATGATATGCCAAAACCCTTCTACCAAATGCATTCTCTCCTGTTTATATTACACCACCTGTGAGGTTTTGAATTATAACTCTAGCAAAACAGAAATGCCAAGGTCTCTTACCAGTCCCTTCTAATCTGGGTCATATCAAAGGTTATATAATATTGCCTACATGTTCAGCACACTACCAGTTGGAAAGAATAATAAACACTGTCTGAAGGGTATTTTGTTTCTTGAACAGATTACTTCTATACCAACAGCTGTGATGGTCTGGTAGGCTTCAGGGCTGAAGGTGAGGACCTACAAGGATTTCTTCTTGGCAAAGAAGCTGCTGCTACTTTCCTTGTGTGCTCTTTTCCATTCCCAATTGGTATCCATTTCGAGCCCCCCATGATTGTCCCCATCCACTTCCCTCCCCCACCAGCATCCCCCTAGCCTTGAAAGATATCTGTTGTTACACCATTCCACAGTGACACAGCAATTTGGACCCAGTTCCTAGACAGCTGCTTTGATTCAGGAAATACTTGTCAGAATACAGACTTGACTTATAGCCGTGTAGGATGAATGAGTTACGGGAGCAAGCTTTCCGTTCAGTTGCCAAGTTCACAGTCCATAGGCACAGGATACTTTTATGCATGTGCTGGCCATTTGGAGATGTATGTAAGTTATATGTTGTAATTCATGGAGACTTCTTTTCTTCCTTGTAACACCTCATTTGCCAGACTTTGGTAGGAAATGAGCTATTTCACTTACGTGAGTCATTCAGGTAGCTGGATGCTACATTTTAAGTACCAAAGTTTGGTTTGTTTTAGCCTGTTTTATGTATTATATACTCCTCTGCCTTCTACATTGAATAGGATAAACCATACTGGTCCTTTCTTTAAAACTTAAGGTTGAATGAGAGCATCAGTGACATAGAAGTCTCCTCGGGAACTATTAAGGGGTGTGGGACAACAAATCTCTATACTCAGTAGCTCCAGATGGCCATGCTATGTGAATTCTGGTACCTGCTTTGGAAAATTCTTTCTCTGTCTTGCTTTTGTTACTCAGAGCTACCAGTTGTAATGATCTCTTCCCTGTTTGCTCTTTTTTTTCTTTTTTGGCTTGCAATCCTTCTTGCATTCTACCCCACCCCAGTCCCAACCCCTCAAGGCCCATCTTTTAATTTCCTATGGTTCATATTCTGTGCTTGGGAAACTATAACTGAGCATCTTAGAATTGTGTGTGCAGGACGAGGGAAAGACCATATTTAATAGGGTCTCAAAGAGCACTCATGGGAGGGAAGTGTGGGAACAGAAGCGTCTGAATGTTGACAACATCTCGTTTGAATGCTCAGGGGCTCTTGTTTTCTTCCCAATTCTAGGCTGTGTTCTAGAGCAGTGCTATTTACACCCTTTATTATTGCAGGGCCCTAGGATTCTGCAGAGATGCTAGAGGCAGCCAGGAGGTGTGTGTGTATGTGTAGGGGAGTGGTGGTAGTGTTAGAGTCGTGGCTTGTGGCAGGCGAGGCCAGTGATCACACTCCTTTCATTCTAGTTGGAGCAGTATCCCTTTACGTTATCTCATACTTTGAAGGTCAGATTTTATTAACAGACCTATAAATAGACAAATAAAAAACAAAGCAAAGCCAACAACCATACAAATAAAACAGAAGAGAAATCCAGATAAGTAATGTGGTGGTGTAATTAGGTAAGTGCTTAGTTACCCTCTCCCAGAACATGCTTTATGAAGGTGTTATCATGGTTTGAGGAGGCACTGAACATTTTCTAGATGTTTAGAAACCATCTATTCCAAAGAGTTTAACTTACTATTGGGGATAAATAACACATTTTAAAAGTGCAAATACAATTCAGTAGAGTGTGTTTAGAAGAGAAAGTTCAACAGAAATATAATGGGAATCATGTAAGGAAATTCGCATCTTCTAGTAGTCACATTAAAAAAGTAAAAATAAACAGGTAAAAATAATTTAAATGTTTTATTTAACTCAGTCTGTCCAAAATATTTTCATTTTAGCATATTATCAATATAAAATTATACCATTTGTTTTAAAATTTAAAGTACTTAAAATGATGTAAAATTAAAAATTCGAATCCTATTCATACTGATCACACACAACATTTCAAGTGCTCTGCCACATGTGTCTACTGACTACTGTATTAAACAGTATGATTTTAGAACAGTTTTGATACATTTAAAATGTTTAACACAGATTGGCTGCCCATTTCATGAGAAGAGCTTAAAGCAAAATCTCATTAATTTGGGCTCCACTACTTTGGAATTTATGATAATTTTATCAGAGTTCAGCTGAAGTTTACAATCTGATCTCTCTGTGGAGGAAGGTTTTATTTGGCATATTCACCATATAAATCAGATCACAAGAGGTGTATTTAATCCACTTAAGAGTATTAAGTGTTTTGTGGGACTTCAGCACATTTATGAATGTAAGAATACTCTGCTCTGCACAGCAGAGTGTCCCATATTCATTAAAGGGCATCTAACAGGGTAGCCTTTAGGGTATTTTGTTAGCATTTAGTAATTATAACGCTAATTTTGAAAGATTTATGTAAGTAAAACTTCCTCTAAACAGTCTAAAAATCAGATTTATTAATATTTCAGGTAATTATTACTTAAATAAAACTTTACCAATGTAGTCTATGTCAAACTTAAATGTAAAAATGACACAGAGCTTTGCTTCAAGGTGATAATATCTTTCTCACAGGGTAGTGAAGTGAAAATGAATTTGTACTTTATAAACTGTAACATGTTTCATGCATACTATTCATTCATTTAGTAAATATTTCTTTACTGGCTTTTACAGGCTTGCTGATGGATGGTAGGGATATAGCTGTGAACCAGGTAGAGAATCATGGTCCCGGCCCTTGTGGAACTTACGAGCTGGTGGAGAGAGACAGGCAAAATAAACAAGTGATTAAAATAGAGAGTGGTAAGGGCTATGATAGGGGAAGCACCAGTTGCTGAGAAAGCATAGAGGAGAGCCACATAACCCAGACCAGTTGGAGGGGATGATCGTGGAAGCCTTCCTGGAAGAAGTGACATTTAGGCTGAAACCTGCAAGTTAATTTGGAGTTAGCTTCATAAAGGAATGGACTGAGTGGGGAGAGTGTTTTAGAAAGAGGAAACAACATGTGTAAAATCCAAGAGGCGAAAGGGAGAACATGAAGCAGTCCTGGGACTGAAAGTAGTTCTTTGTGACTGCAGTGGGAAATACAAATGAAAGAGGGAATCATGATGAAGGCGGAAAGGTCAATAGGACCAGATTACAAAGGGCCTAAGGAAGTTGGACTTTATTTTATCCCAAGGACAATGAGTGACAATTGAAAGGTTTTATTCATTGGAATCTCATGATGTGGTTGTGTTTTGCAACAATCACTTTGGCTACTGTGTGGAGAAGGGGCTGTGGGAGGGTGAGAATGGAACCCATGATATCAGTGAGACCTTGGCTGGAGACACTGGGGGCCTAAACCAAGGGAATAAGGGGAGGGAGGAGGAATTTGATAGGTATATAGGAGGCAAAAACAATAAGCCATAGTGATTGGTGGGATGTGGGGGCAGAGGGATAAGGAAGAGTGATGTGGGCAGCTGGGTAAATGGTGGTACCTGCCATTCACTGAAATATAGAAAACTGCAGGTGGAGCCGGCTGTGGGTGTGCGTCGGGGCAGGGGATGAGAGCATGAGGTCAGTTGTGGCCACGCTGCAGGGAGTGCCCCATGGGCAGCCCCTAACTAAGGATGTCCTGCAATCACTTGGATTTGTGTATAACCAGTCTGCTGAGATAAACTGGGTTTTTAAAATGGAATTTAAATGGAAATGATTCAACTCCATCCCACATGCAGTGGGAGCACTACATGCTTCTTGAAGTCTCCACAGATTCTTGAGAGGCTGATTAATGTTTTTCCTCATTGCCTGTAGACCTCAATTCTGGTCTCTGCTGAATTAGTTCAGTTTATGGATCATCTCCCTGTCCTGGCTCTGTGCCACATTCCCCCAGCTGTTAAACTAAGCTACTTTCCCTTAATTTTCCCAAAACCCAAACCAAAAACTCAACCACATAGGCCATTGTGTATGCAGCAGGTTTGACTCATGATTTGTGGAGATGAAAGGGGTTTGGATGGCTGCAATGCAGTACAATTTAAAAATGAATAACTGTCATCTTGTTCTTAAGAAGCTCTTGGCCAACCTGCCAACCTGGGTGGCAACCTCCTCCTGAATTGCTTTACCCACTACTTTCCCTCTCTCAGTGCTTCCTAGCAACAGAAATGGACAAACAAAAGCAAAGTAAAACAAAACTTCCCATTGTATTATGCAAAAAGATTTTTTTTGTAGTTCCTTTCTTCAAGCCATCTTTACATATCCTAAGATTCATAACGTGCTCTGCTAACAGTGCACATTATCTTCTGGGTTCTCCCTCCATCCCTCCCCCACCTGCCACGTATGTCTGTATGGAGAAGGAGGAGTATAAGAGTTATTTATTTCACCGCTGATATGAATGATACCCCCTAGAAGGGAAATGAAGTTTTGATTTTAAATGTCCACTTGTTTCCTTTCATTATGTGAGTCTGGAGAGAGAGAGCTGAAGGTAGAAGTTTGGCATTCAACAACAGACAGCTTATACTTGAAGCAGTAAGAGTGGACGCGATCACCCAAAGAGAACGTGTTAAGTGAGAAGAGAAAGTGGCCTAGGAAGGAAATCTGGTATCTAAGGGAACCACGGAAGAAAAGGGACCCTTGGAGGGGCCTGAGGAGGATAGAGAAGCAGGAGGAAAAGCAGCAGAGTGCTTTGTCATGAAAACCAAGGTAGGAGGGTACTATTTCTTGCTAGAAAGGAAGTGAAGTCTGGCTTGTGTGTCTTTGTAACTGAAGGTCTGTCAGAGTGCCTGGAGTATAATAAATGCTCGATGACTATTTGTGGAATTGAAACAGGCAACCTTGCTAATCTGACTTTTACTTTATTACAATCTGCACAGCAGTTTACAGCTTATAACGCTTGTTTCTACAAGTGCCCTCTCTACCTCAGCAGTTCCTTGTCTCCTCTTTCCCTTGTGTCTTGGAGAAAAAGATGTCCCTTCTCTTTTGGCAAGGCTCACTACATTGTTTACCAGCTCTTCTCTTTAAGGGACTGCTCATCTGTGATTATGAGAAGCTCTAACTAGACAACTAGCCTAGATTTAAAAAAATTATGAGTCTCATTATCGTTAAATACCATTTGATAAACAGTACCTTTCAAAACATTGCCTTCGGGGTAGTGGTGCTGGTGACTGGAGAGAAAAATGAAAAAGGCTCATGGTGATGGGGAAATGGGAACTTCCGGTCCATCTAATCTCTTTACCTTTCAATGTGAAACTTCTGGAGAGAGGACTATACTTTTGTTTTCATCTCTTCATGATTTGCTTGTACTTAACCCCTTGTAAACTTACTCTGTTGCCAAAACTGCCATCCATGGGATTTGGCTTGCCAAGTCAATGGGTTTCTCCTCAGACCTTATCCACTTCATCTGGCTTTCAGTATTTGATTCTGTTAGCCACTGGTTCCCTTCCTGATTCACTGATATTTCATTCCATAGCTTCTCATGTTGTTCCTCCTCTTTTGAATGGAACCTCGTTATTCTCTTTTGTTCTTTCTAACTGTAGACTATCTTTTAAACTCTAGGCCTGCTCTTGGACTGTCTGCTGAACATCTAAATCTGAACAGTCATTTTAAAGCACATGTATAAAAATAAATCTATACTGATTGGATATTGGTTTCAAAAACCAGCTCTATACATTATTTGTAAAATTGGGTAAATTTGAATATAGACTAAGTATGATATCAAGAAATTATTGTTATTTTTTAGGTGCAATAATACCATTGTGGATTTGTAAGGAAACGACCTTATTCTTAGGAATACTTCATGAACAATTGAGGGTAAAGCATCATGATAAGCTGCAGCTGACTTTTAAATAGTTCAGAAAAATACACATGCATACACATTAGCATGTGTAGAGACATAAAGCAAATATAAGAAAATGATAACGATGATCAAATCTAGATGGTTGCTCTACAGAGATGTTCATTGTATCATGATGCAAGTTTTTTTTATATTTGAAAATATTAATAATAAGTTATTGGGCAAAAAAGCTCATGATCTTCCCATTGGTCCCAAAACAGCTCCTCCCCCTGATTTCTCTGTACCTGAGAATGGCACCAAAGTCTACAGTGTAGAGGACACCTATGAATTGCTTGTCCAGCACTGCTTTTCTAGGATCACCCCTCTCTCAGCCTTCCATATGGCTCACAATGACATCCTGTGTTGAATGGCCCAAAGCACCTGACCAGATATTCACCAATGAATCTGTTCTCTTGGATTTGTGATTTTGGGAGTCAGAGGGCCACCTAATGGCTGACGCAATAAGATGTAAATTTAGGGGCATCTAATGCCAGGTTTTTGCCATATGAAGAAAGGGATTTTGCAGAGAGAGAAGACTGAAGCAAGTGAGCAAAGAAGACCAGAGGGAGGGAATGGATGGAGATATCTGAATGACCTTTTCTCTGTGAAATATTCACTGTGCACACACACACACACACACACACACACACACACACACACATACTATGCAAGGCATCCCTGGTTTGATCTCAGATTGCAAGGACCTTGTCAGTTTACAGTCCCTTATTTTTTATTTATTATGCCTACAGCACCTGGTCTTCCTAGGTGGTCTCTCATCCAAGTACTAACTAGGCCCTATCCTGCTTAGCTTCCAAGATCAGACAGGATTGGGCTTCTTTAGGGTGGTATGGCCATAGAAAAACCATATATTTTTAATTAAGAAAATATAGTCCTCATGAGTGCAGAGATATCTGGTGTCTGGTAAATTCAGAGAAAATTCTGCTAAATGGAGGATAATCTCAAATCTTATTTTTATATATAATTTTATACATGTTTTAATCCAAATTTTTTATAGGTACTGATTTTTCTTCTTCACTCAGATGCTTTCTTCAACAAATATTTTTATAAGAAATAACTTGTCAAACGTTGTCTAAAATTAAAATATTTTTGAATTCTTTGCCAATTTTAAATGGAGCAAAATCATAGGCCTTCTTGATTTTATTCCATTATGTTACAGAATGTACATTTAAATAATTAAAAGAGGAACTCCTTTAAAAAACTCTTTTCGAAAACAGGAATAATCCAAAACACACAAAATTTAAAATAAAAAATTATACAACATATATATGTACCGTATTTTTTGATTTATTTCAGTTCCTTCCTTGCTTTTGTAGAAATATACTTTAGTGTCTTTTGCAAACTTCATTTTTCATAAATAAAATTTGCCAAAAGTTTCAAAAGGTAAAGTTTTTATCAATTCATTTAATAAAGACTTGGATAATATTTTAAAATGATTTTGACCAAAATGCAACCAAAATTTAGAAAAAAAATTCAATTTTATAGGACACAGAGTTGATTTAAAAATATAGTTTTTCAGAGATTGACAAATGTCTAAAATGTAATAGATTATGATCCTCAAAGTGAGAAAGCACACATCAATATACTGTAGTAAGTTTTGGAGTTCACATTAGCTTCACGATGAAAATGTAGTTGACTTATGTAACTGTATATTTAAAAATATTTGTACATTTTGATTAGTACAGCTTCCATTTCAACAGGGAGACACCCAGCTTTTTTGGGTGTACATATGAATTATGCGTGCACCAGAAATAAATCAAAGTACATTTCTGCTCCATAGGTTTCTTCTTAATTTAGTAATAACAACAGTTTTACAATAATACTGTGCTTCATCTACATTTGTACTTGTATTGCCACTCAAAAACAAGTATTTTATCTTCAGTGTCAAAGCTTTAATTGAACTTACAATCAAATTCACAACAAAATCAGATTTTTCACACAAATTAATATCCATAGCTTTATTTCGATTCCATGAATTGAATGAAGAAAATCAAATAATTATTGGATATTTGAAGCATCTGATGACCCAGATGCTACTAGCATCTTTTAATTCTTTGGGCAATTCTTCTGCTAATGAAACCGATACATTAACAGCTGTAGCTTTACTTTCCTTCAAAGTATTAGGAAATTTGGGATGGAAAATAAATTAATTAAGAGCAGTCATTTGATCTAAATGAAAATCACATTTCATAGAATGATATATAAGCCTACCTTCTGCAGCTGCACATTTTCTTTGGACAGATTCTCCTTAAAATAACTACTAACTTTTGAAGAAGATGCTGATGCTTCTTCAGCATATTTGTGTCTTTTGGTTGTCATGTGGGCACAATGATAATCACTTTGGCTCCCATGGTGGTGAGTAGATGCTGGCAAGCATTTTGTGCAAGTTTCCCATTCATCATCCATTTTCTTGAGAAGCGGAAATTTGGTGCTAAATTTTCCGTGAAATGTGCGCCTTAATATTTTGAGTTTATTGCTGCCCAAAGTAGTTATTGCAAAATAAAAATAAAACGCTGACAAATAATAAGTAGTTATACATTTGTGCCACGTAGTGAATAACAGATTCACTGTGCAAGAGTGGTCAGGCTACTTTCTATACACTCCATGGCAAGGCTGCTGTCTCTGCTCCCTGTTCATGAATACCTAAAATGTCCTGCTTTGAGCAATTTGCGGGTTAAGGCCTGGGCCACAGCACTACTGGCTGGTATATCAAGTGTCTGACTAGGGCAACAGAGATAAAATAGTTCCCTTTTTCTACCTGAAACTGGAAGCTAGAACCTCAAATCATAGAGCACTTCATTTCAGCAGTGATTGTGCGACAGTGAGTCCTTGTAAGTCATCATGGATCAGCAGAGACAGTCATCTTTTTATTTGATTATCTTTCAAATTTAATGATGAGTTAAACTGTGTAGTGCACATGTCTCTCAGGCACTTCTAGAGGTAACCAGGGCAGAAGCTGGATCAACAAAAACAATGTACTAAATAAACCCTGGCTTATTTTAATGCAACCATTAATAATGCTTCATTAAAAAAAAATCGCCAGGACAAATGCTAAACTAAATGGAATTCTGGGACAATAGGCATATAACAGGACTTTTCTGGGCAGCCAAGACATATGATTACCCTTTGTTTGGCTTAATTTAGGAAAACTCACACATTCACAGGTAATCTGTTGCTCCTTTAATCTTGCATCCTATTCTGCCATGCTTCTATTTCAGTCTTCTTCCTCCACAAGACTCTAAGATCTTTGAGAGCAAGGACTATATTTATTTCTGTTTAAGGGTGCCATAGCCTCTCACATCCAGTGCTTTCTTAGTAGACATGACTCATTGACTAGTCTTCTCTTTGGAAAAGGCAGCTCGACAAAGTAGGAAAAACCTGGCTTTAACTCTGTTGCTTTCTACCTATGTAACCTTTGACATTTACAGCTTCCTTATCTGTAAGTAGGGGTCAAAATGCCTATCTTACAAGTTGACTGGATTGCTTGTTGTCAACCTAGCATATTTCTAAAATTTCTCTGGTTTATAGAGTTTAAACATGGAGCAACATTTCATAGACTGCCTTCTCCATTCCCAAAGCACCATGAGTCTGGTTTATAACTTTGCAGTGGAAAGGAATTGTGTGAGTTTTGAAAGCAAAACAGAAGGAGAAAGTGGATCATCTGTCGTAGCTTTCCTTGGTTTTCAATGTCCTTCTGAGACTTCCCCACTGAAGTGCGGTAGCAGCTGAGATCATCACAGTGGCCGCCTTGAGATTTCTGCACTTTCAGATTTCTGGAAAGTGGCAATCCTGACTTGCACTCCCCTAGCTCTTCTAAAGGTTGCAAAGCTTCTAATTCACTTATTTAACCTTTCCATTTAAAATACAAAGTAGCCGTAAATTCTCCATAAGCTCTAACTTGTTCCTAGAGTGGATGTAAGGATGAAATTGCATGTTATATGTGACACATTCACCACAGAACCTGAGAGGCACTTGTAGATAAGCAACAGTAGCTGTATTTATTGTTATTATCATCATTGGTATACCGCCTTGATTTATTCTGTTGCTCATCCTGTCTAGGGACAAAATTCTATGCTCTCTTTTGTACCTTTGAGTCCTTTCTCTGCTCAGCAACCTTTGAGGTGTGACCATCCCTGGGAAGACTATTTTTGCCATCCACAGCTCCAGCCTGCTCCATACCTGATAGGTGTTGGCTCATAGTTCTCTTTCTTGATTGATGGACCAGGCATAGTAGGTCCAGGTATAGAAACTTCATAAAGATGAAGTCTGAACTTTAATTTATAGGAAGAAAGCAGTGGAATAAGGAGGGGGAAAGTATAGGGTGTTCTGCTTAGTGAGCAATTGATGCAGAGAGACAGCCAGCTACGGAAGGGATGACTCTCCCTTGTTCTGGTGCTAAAACTCACCTAATTCTCAAATACTGTTCAGGACTGATTTGTGATGATACTGCCCTGTCGTTAAGGCAGAGTGGGTGGCACTATCCCTTCTTATTCCCATATACATAGCTTACGACTTTTAAAAACATTCTGATCCACTCCCACCAATATGGAGGGTAATAGGCTAAAGGGAGAGAAGAATAGTGTTTGCTCTAAATTCTAACATCACTCCTCCTTCCTTCTCCATTCCCAAAGCACCTCTCAAAACTATGACTTTCCTTTCCATCTTTTGAGAACATTAAGGGAACTTTGGAGATTAAGAGAGTCGGTCTCCTTTAATCAACTTTTCTGTTTGTCAAATGATGCAAGACAAATTTCCCTTGCAAGACCCCAGATGTGTGCCAGTATCTCTAGGGTAGTAGCACAGTATAGTGGAAATAGCATTGATATAGGAAATAAGAGATCTGACCTCAACCTAGTTATGATACCTCAGATAATTCAGTTCCCTTCTCTGGAATTTGGGTTTATTCATGTGTAAAATTGGGAGTCATATAGGTCTGTAACCCCTAATCCAAAACTCTTGAGTCCAGATATGTATGGAAATTCAAATTTTATCATAATTATGGAAAGGTAATATCTCTTATGTAACACCTTCAACAAGATTAGGGACAGCATCCTATAATCAATACATTAATATTTCTGCAGCAGAATGTATGAACATTCACATTATAAGTAGATAATATAAATAGCCTCATGTCAGATCAGGTTAGATTTTTGCCTTTCAGAGGAAAGAACATGTGAGCTGAGATCTGAATGATGAGATGCAGCCTGCCATTTTGATCATGAGAAGAGCAATCCAGGCAGAGGGTAAAACTAGGACAAATATCGTGAGATGGGAATGAGCTTGGCACATGTGGATCAAAGGGAAGGCCAATGTGGCTGAAGGCAGTTAGGCAAGGAAGAAGTAGTATAAGGAGTTGGGGGGGGGAATTAAGACTCAGGTCACAGAAGGCCTTGCTGGCCTAGGGAACAGGTCAGGACTGTATTCTAAGTGTAGAGGGAAGATTTTTGAAGGCTTCAAGAGGGGGAGTAACAATCTGAACTAACTTCGAATAAGTTCCCATGTGAAGAATGGAGATGAGCAAGGGAGACAGAGGAGAAGTGGCCAGGGAGGTGGGAGGGAAACAGGAACTCTAGCTGAGGAAGGCATAAAAAGAGTTTCAAAAGGAAAAATGTGGCCAACTGTGTTGACAACTGATGAGGGATCAAGTCAAATGAGAAACAGAAACTGACATTGGAGTCAGCAGTGTGGAAAAGATCATCGCCCTGAAGTAGTCTCAGTGGAGAGGTGGGAACAGAAGTCTGATTGGAGTTGGTGGAGGCAAAAAGGTTTTGCTGTTAAGGGAAGCAGAGAAATAGGGCCATGGTTGAAGAGAGATGTAGGATGAGGGGTTGGTGGGGGCTATAATCTGAACGTAGGGCGAAGTTTGGAGTAGGCAGAGGTCAGGGAGCTAGTCAGAGTGGAGATGGGATGGGGAAATTGCACAACCTGAACCAAATATTACAAAGTGTGCCGACCATAGCTGATAGACTCCAGCCTCAGCTGATGCGGCCAGGATTGCCAGTAATAATTCCTGTCAGCCCAGGAAATCCGCTTGAGGATTTCTCTTGTAAGTATACAGGGAAATAATAATAATTAAAAGCATTTGGGAAAATGTCAATGCCTGAATATAATATGCTTCCAAGCTCATCATTCCTAGGAGGTTTCTGCTTCCCTTGGCCAGTTTTTTTAGGAGGTATGTATTTTTTTTTACTTTTATTAGCATTTATTTGATGCTAAATTTACTCCTGGGCCATAAATTTTTGTTTCTTCTGGCCTTTTTTTTCTTTCTGTACAATCTCCTCTTCTGGTTTAGGAACCATCTGCTCTTTTTCTGTGAGGATCATCTCAGTGTGGCAAGGAGAGCACATGGAGGGGTCATCTGCCCCAAGTTCTGTAAGTTCTGCAACGAATCTTGGGAGCTTTGTTCACCTGGATGTGCTCAATGACCAGAGAATCTACAACTAAACCCTTAAGTCCAGCACTACTGCATTTTTAAGCATGTGCAGCAAAAATTTAGCACTCTTTTTAGGCCACTGAACTTGTGTTCAGCCCCATTGTTTGGCCTGGGTACACCTACCAACTCCATCACTACAACGACAGAATGACACACATTGCTTCTATAAAGTGACATCCTTCAGATACCTGATGACTTTTTGGATATATATTCCCTTGATGGCCTGGGCAGTTTCACAAGTGTTCTTAAAGCGAACACGAAGAGTTGAACCTCTTAATTTACATGATTTTGTGGGACTTTCTGGGTCAAGTGAATAACGAACTATTTTCAGAGGTCACCTCAGGCCACTTACAGGAAGAACTATATGAGGTCGTTTATCTGTTCCTTAAGAATTCCTGAGCTTATCTTAAACCTGGTTGGTTTTCTGCTTTGCTCTTCAGTTTAAAAGCCTGTTCTTATGAAATCAGTATAATCTGGCACTTCTCAAAATGAAAGACAGCTCACTAGAAGCCTCCACAATTCTTTCTCTGGTAAACAGGAAGTATCAAAGGCAGTTTGTTCTTCTTGGGTACAGTTTAAAAAGAGCAGTTCCATTTCTTACCCAACTGTTTTGTCTAGTAGGGCATTTTGCAAACATTTGCCAAGTGTGTGCCCCTTGTAAGACTCTAGAGAGCACACCAGTGAATCAGACAGGTGGTATTTCCTTTCAAGTATTTTTTTGTTTACTTGGAGAGATGACTAGTCATTATTATGTGCCAGACCCTCTGCTGAGTACTTTACCCTCATGACCTCACTGGGTCCTTATCTGCGAGGTAGATTCTCTTAGCATCCCACTTCACAGACAAGGAAACTAAGGCTCAGAGAGCTAAAATAATTTTCTCAAAAGCACACAGTTGGTAAATGGCAGGGTCAGGATTTGGGCCAGAGCAGCACTGTCCAAAAGAACTGTCTGCATTGATGGAAATATTATATATCTGCACTATCTCGTATAATAGTCAACAGCCACATGTGACTATTACATAGTAGCAATATTCCTACTGCAACTGAAGAACTCTATTTAAAATTTTCATTAAATTAACTTAAATTAATTTAAATGCTACTGCCTGCCATATGGATAAGTGTGGCTCCAAGAATCTGTGTGTTTTCTACCATACCATCCTGGGTCGCGGGATATAAAGAGGATAGCCATTCCTTCATTCCCCCAGTGTTGGGTGCACTAGCATTCTCCAGTCCATCCTTAGAGTGTCAAATGTCAGCTCCAGTCCACAGCACCTAAGGTAAACAATGACCACCACCACCTAAGTACAGAAATGGGAAGGTGAGATCTGACTTAGGTAGGGACTTGGGTGGTTAGCTAGCTTTGCCTTCCATAGCATCCATGAAATTGAAAATGATTAGAATGCTGGACTGCCAAGGTGGGCTGTAACCCAGACTGCATACTGGGGTAGATCCTCATTGCTCAAACTCAGCATAGTTCCCATCCCACAGGTCCTAGCTCCTCCTAGGCTCAACCTGAAGTGCAGGACCAAATGCACTCAAGTGTCCATCCATTGACCTGAGCAACATCTTGTATTCTTCCCTCAGAATCCTATTATACCTTCTTAAAAGAACTTGATGGGACTCATATTTTCAGCCTGTTCCAGAGGGGCATGTTCTCTATCTCTGCCTATTCCTCTTTTGTTAGCTTAAAGGTGATTGTCTTTTGAGATACTACCAAAATGATTTCCTGATATCCTTCTTACTAAAGTAGAGATTAAGAATCTTTTTATATTCATCTCCTTTTTTATTTCATCTCAGGGAATGGAAAGCATTTTCCCAAGGTCTTCTAGCTCTGTTTTCCATCTAGATCCTTGGGATGGAAATTTCCACACACCAAGCAGCGTTCTGCTATGTGGGCGGTATTTTCTCTCTAGACTTCCAAGTGCTGTAGAGCTGAGCCTGAATGCTAGATGATGATTTTCTTGCTTCTCTTTGCCACTCAGGGCAAGAATTTTAATTTATATAGTTCTTACCTTACCTCTATATTCTTCCTTTAATTTAAAGGCATTATCCCTGCCCTAATCTCCTTACTCTGACTCACTAGTTTCAGTCCTCTCTCCCATACCCCCACTCTGGAAGCACGCCCTCAAATTCTGCTTTGGAAGTTGCACATGTTCCCTCCCTGACTGATTCTGATTTATCATATATGAGGGCAGTTTCCCCTACTAGTTCTCCTTGGGACAGGAAGGAATTTATTTCTATGGCTGGTGTTCACCTTTCTTGCCCACTCTCTGCTGTTTGAGCCCAGGAAGCCTCCTGAGACTGCCTACCGTGAGGTAGGTATGTTCTTTCAGAAGGAAACCAGCATGATTTCCTATAATGGATCTCTAAAGGTCTATGCAGACTGAGTGAGGTTCCCAGAAGTCTCTCCGTCTTCACTTACTTCAAAGTAGAAAATGGTTAGCAGCTACAGATTCCTCCTACACATCAAGGAATAAGAGGTAACTTCTGTGGAGTCATGTACTCACAATGTCATGTTGGTTTCTTTTTCCTCAGTCTGGGATTGTGTCCACCAAATTTAATTTATAGGTTTTTAAAAATACGCTGTGCTTTGGAGAATTTGTGGGTGCGGTAAATAGCAGCCTTGGATTTCTGTACTCTAGCAGCTAGCTGAAGTATTTTTCACAGCAAATGACTCTCAATGTCTTTTCATTTATCTTAGTGGCTGAACAACCCATCCAGACTGTCAAATTTGGTATCTGTGTGTATAGTGGAAGACTTAGTAGAGCTATTAAGTGCCAGAACATATGCCTGTACACAACATGCTATCGCTATCTTAATATCTGATCATAGACCTCTCTCCCGCTCTGAAGAAGTTTACTCAGTGAATGATCTAGTAGTTCAGAGTTCTACACTGTCACTACCTGAGGAATGTGATCCCTGGATCAGCAGCAGTGGCATCACCTGAGAGCTTGTCAGAAAAGCAGAATTTCTGGTCCCACCTCAAACCCACTGAATCAGAATCTGCATTTCAACAAGATCCCCAAGCGATTCATTGACACGTGAAAGTTTGAGAAGCATGGCTTTAGAGCCAAGGTCAGCAACCTTTTTCTGTAAAGGGCCACACAGTAAATATTTGAGGCTTTGCAAGTGGTTTTTGTATAGTCTTTGTCACAGCTACTCAGCTCTGCCATCTTAGCACAGAAGCAATCATACACAGTATGTAAATGAAGGGGCGTGGCTACGTGCCAGTAAAACTTTATTACTAAAAAACAGGCAGAGTTGGGCCATATATTGCCTGTGGGCTGTAGTTTGCCAGGCTCTGCCCTAGATGGTTCATACTTTATTTGTTCCTGCCATATTAGTTATAAGCATCCTGAGGGTCATGCCTGTTGTTTTCTCTACCATGGTCATTGACACATGGCAATGCCCTATACATTCTTACCGGTACCTTGCTTTCTAATGTGAATAAGATGCTTTATTCATTAAAAATTCAAACGAAAGGAAAGCTATATGCACTGGAGTTAAGACTGTTGTTCTAACACAGGAGACTTCACAGTGTTTGGCTTCAGTCCAGTGCCATCTATCAATCTTGCAAGCATGGGAACATACATAGCCCGATAAGAGCTGATTCAGTTTTCAGAGCTGGATTCAAAGTGGCCAAGTTCATAAAACTGCCAGAACGAGCAGTTAGTAAAGTACACCGAGAAGTAATTCTCACAGGGGTGAGAATATTCACTGGCATGACTAACTCATTCTTTTCCTTTAGGTCAGCACTTCTTAATCTAGAGTCTTCGGATTCGGTCCTGGGGCACCTGAAAATTGTATGCAAAATATGTATCTATTGCATTTTTCTGGAGGGAAGGTCTAGTTCTAGTAGATTTCTACAGAGGATTATAAATGATGCAAAGAAGGTTAAGAATCACTGATTTGAAATTTACACTGATGTGAGAATCCAAATTGTAATTTAAATTCTAATTTCTAACTTTAAAATGAGAACCGTTAATATTATGGCAAGCTGATATTTTTGGAAAGTTAATCTCTCATTTCCCTGGCATTTCCAACATCCCTGCTCCTCTCCCTTTCTTCTGCTATAGCTGTATCATTCTCTGCCTTCGGGGAAAGATGATAGACCAAATTGGAGAGGTCAGTTCTTGGCTCTTGAGTTTCAAAAGCCTAGAGCCCTGGGAAAGGTTGTGGGTGGAGAATAAGAACCAGAGCAGTAACAGTGAATGCTAGATTGGGCTGTGATGAGAGCACAACTTCTCTAGCTAGGGATTCTTTAGACTGAGGGGTAGGAAGTCAGTGGGAAGTCAAAGAGAGCTTGGGTTTTGGTTGGGTCCTTGAGTAAGTAAACTTATGCCTGCCTCTTCAGGTTGAGCCCCAGAAGTGTGGGAAGACAATTATGATTTTAAATAATTTGGGGGAATTTGAAAGCAGAGACCTGTGTTCCCTGCTCCCTTTTCCCATACAGAGTTCAGTAAAGCAATGGGACCCCAAAGTAAATATATCTGATAGTGAGGTTAACGTGAGGGCTTGAGAACTTCTTACAGAATATCCTGAGTCCAAGGTATTGCAAGAGCAGTAGAGTTTTTTTTTTGAGTACCTGAGAACTACACAGACATGGCATAGAGAAATGGTAAACTTGAAGAAGTCCTGTGGTCAGGACAAGGAGATTGTGGCAGTGATCTGTGTGCACAGGTGACCAAAGACTAGATAGAAATGAATACAGCTCAGTGGATGTAAGTGAGGTAACATGTAACCAAGGACAAGACTCTGAAGCGATCGTGTTAATGTCTTCTTGCCAACTTAGCAACTCAGGAGAAAGGGGGGCAGCCAAGATAAATTTTTGCTCACCTGGGATTCAAAATAGCAATAATTACAGCTGTGGGAAAAAAGCAATTATTTTAGTTTTTTAAATTTTTTTTACCAGATTTCTCAGTTTATGAGTAGGAATTCATACCAGCCACCCGTCACAGAGTTCCTAGAGTGTCCTAAGTCTGTAGGACCACATAGTATCTTCTAATAAGCCAGTGATTTCACAGCCCTGGTTGCATATTAGATTCACCTGGTGAGCTTATACAATCCTCATCTCAGGCCATTTTGCAAATCAATTAAATTAGAAACTATAGGCTGATCTCCATGGGAAGCAAAACAATAATCAGAAGGTTACATGATGATAATGGAACCAAAAGCTAGTGAATAAGTTATATGAATCGAATGTATATTGTGTTCAGGCATTCATTGTCACTGCAAGGGTAGCCTTGATGATGGGGTTAGAAACTTAGCCTATGACAGGGTTTGGATGCTGCTGCCAATGTTCGCCTTAGCTATTTTTTGTGTCTTCTGCTTCTTTAGGTATCAAGGATTCTTCTGATGGGCAAATTATTTTAGTTACATTAATGGGTTCTTTCTGGTTATTGTTTAGTCCTTCAGGCTTGGGAGACTTTCTCTACCTTAAAGGTGATTGCATACCCCTGTTCTAAATAATTACCTATTGATTTTAAAGTTTAACTCAGAGGGTAACCTTATTTTCTCCATTTCCATAGTCTGAGGAATGTTTACTGTCACCCCACCCCATTCCAGTCCTGATTGCAGTCACGTCACAAACCACATATCTCTTCAGAAAGGATACTGATAAATATTTCCAACAGTACATCTGTCACTGATTTAAAAGGAGATTCCCATCAAGAACTTCTTTCAAAACATTCAAATATCACGGCAGACATTCTTCCACTGTGTCAGATAACAAAGATGAAGAAATAGCTTGCGAGCATGAGCATACAATGGTATGCCAAATATCATATGGAGCAATGCTCTTAAATGTTGAGCAGCAAAATCTGCTAGCAAGCATTTATTGAGCACCTATTATTTGTCCAAAGATGGTGATAATGAAAACAAAAATAGGAAACCTGGTCCCTGGCTAAAGAATTACTTGATTTAGTCTATAACCTGTCTGGGCACTATGTTTATTTCAAAGTATGCACTGTAATCACTTATAAATCTCCTTGCAAAATGCCTGCATTTTGAAAGAGCTAATAATGGGTTTTGATGATACCCTTAGGTTCATATCTCTCTCTCTCTCTTTCTCGCTCCCTCTCTCTCTCTCTCTCAAACACACACACACACACACACACACACACACACACACACACACACTTATTGCTACTCTTTTGGGCCAAGCCTGGCTTATGACAATATGTGCAAAAAAGCCTTAGGTGATGCTTGTTTTCTTAAATAACTGAATAAGACCATTTTTGCTTCTTAGCTGTTAATAGGAGGATAGAAATATATGCTTTTCCCTTTCGGAATATTAATCCTCAAATATACTGTGTTTTTTCTTGCCTGTATTACCGCTGTGTTGTACACCTGAAGCTAATATAGTACTGAATGTCAACTGTAATTGAAAAAAATTTAAATTAAAAAATAAACTAATCTCAATAATAAAAAAATCCACACAGTAGCTAGAGTGATTTTAAAATCATTATGTCCTACCCTTATTTGGAAGTTTAAATGCCTTGTCATTACCCTTAGAATAAAGTCTAAAATATAAAATTTTATACATAATTTACAATTTTCCTCCCTTAACCCTTGTGGGAAGTCTTTCCTTAATTTCGCACCCCACTTCTACCCTAACTGGATTATATATTCTTTCTGAGTTATCCAATTATAGCAAATACTGCACTTCATTATAATTGCTTGCTAAATTGTCCATTTCCTCAATAGACTATAGGGCTAAGTCTAGGATTTGCAATTGTATCTCATATAACTATCCCAGTGCTTGGCACACAGTAGATGCTCAATAAATATTTGTTGAAAGAACGAACGAATGCTTCTGTCTTAGTCTGTTTGGGCTGCTATAACAAACAAAACCATAGACAGGGTAGCTTAAACAACAGACATTTGTTTCTCACAGTTCTGGAGGCTAAGAAGGCCAAGTTCAGGGCACTGGTAGATTTGATGTCTGGTGAGATCCTCCTGCTTCTTGGTTCATAGATGGCTTTGTTCTTACTGTGTCTTCACATGGCAGAAGGGACAGGTTGTTCTCCAGAGTCTTTTATGAGGGAATTGATCCCATTCGTGAGGGCTCTACCCTCATGATCTCATCACCTCCTAGAGGCCCCTACCTCCTAATACCATCATACTGTGGATTAAGTGTCAGCACGTGAATTTTGGGGAGAGACAAACATTCCATCTGTAGTAGCCACTGTATAACCCCCTGTTTTTTGTTTGTCTTCTCTACTGTTAGAAGGCAGAGATTATATCTTTTTCATCTTTGTGTCCTCGCAGTGTCTAGAACTAAGTAGGAGCTCAATATCTGGAAAATGTGTGAATAATGCTGCTCCCTCTTTGTCAAATGCTTTTCTGTTCTCTGGGTCCTCCTTTCTCTATCTAGAAAAAGCCTCCTCAAAAGCCCTCCCAGTTACTGCCTCTGCTGCACAACCTTCCTGGACACCCACAGGCAGAGCCAAATCAGTTGTTACCTCTCCTTTTCTATATTGTTACAAAGCCAGTCCCCAAGTAAGGCATGCAACCTTTGTGGTCACACAGGACCCCACACTTGGAGGAATTCCTCACTTGGTTTAATGTTGTGCTGTTGTTGTCTTAAAACTCATAATGATTTTTGAATGAAGGGCCCTGCGTTTTCATTTCCATTTTGTTCTGCACTCTGCAAATTATGTAGGGAATCCTGCCCCCAGTACAGTGCATGGCACCTAGCATGGGCTTCCGTAAATGATTTTAAATTTGAATGTTGAATTGTCCACAGTTTTTTCTATCCATAATAGGAAACATAGCCATGTTTCTGTGAGATTCTTTTACATTATTTCAATACATCTATCAAAGTCTTACTATACTTATAGATCATTCTTGATTCTCACTTGGCATTCGATTCACTGAAACCACAAAGGAAATGCTCTCATCTTTCAAGAACAAGTCCTACTCCAATTTGCATTTATTCAAACGATATGATATTGAACAGAAAGTACATCACAGTTTATCTTCGAGAGGAGTGGCTTTGATTTTCTGAGACACTCATGTGAGTAAGAGAGGGCAGGTGATCTGACAGCATTCCTGGGAAGAGCATTCAAACACTTTCCATTCTTCACTCACTCAGTAGAAGGGCAGGAGCTGGCTCCTAGGAACAGCAAAAGAGCCTTCACTTTGAAAATGCCTCTAAGAGAGAGCTGTCAAGAAAGTGCTTTTTACTTGAAATAGGAAAACACATTGTGAAACATGTGCCAGACTCTGTTATTGATGAGGGAGCATGCATTTTTAGGGAATGTGTCTTTGTCATTTGCTTCTCACATTCACTTACTGGAGATGTTTCTTTGAGAAATTAAAAGGAAAATCAGAAGAGGCAGAAATAATTGGGAAGCTCAGAACATAAATGCTGTAAGAAATATAATTGGATTAGGAGGGGGAAAGTCTGAAATATCGGGAAAACAAATATTAAAGGAAATGATTTCAGCTTTGCGAATAGCAGGCAGAGGGTTGCCGCATGTATCATCCATGAAGCTGCCCAACCACCCACAGGCACTGCGAGATGGCTTTCATGGGTTCTAGCTCTCTTTGAGCTCTCTAGAGAAACGGCTTAACCCAGTTAAATGATAAAGAAAAGTGGGGAAAGAAGAGGGAAGGCCTTGCAAACGAATGCATTGTGAGGATGAAAGTAGTCACCTGACAAAAGGATTTTTCTCATTACAAAAAGGATGACAAGTCCTTTAAACGTGGGACCTCTCAAGTATTTGTTTATAGGTCATTAATTACTCAACAGAGGTATAAACTAAAAGCCCCTGCTGAAGGAATACCAATCAGAAATTAAGATGAAGCAAATCAAAAATCATCCTGGTAAATAGATATGTTGGATTTTACATTTTATTGGAGAGCAAGCTAAAATACAGATTGTGGATTAATACCAGACCCCTGGCTATCCTTGAGAGAGAACAGGGAGGAAAGATCAAAACTTTTCAAAAAAAATCTATAGTTAAACTGTAATTAATATTGATAAGGACAGCAGTTTTTTTCATCCCTCTTAGATTCCAAGTTCTGCAAGAGCAGTAACTATGTCTTGTTCATCTCACAGCAGAGGGCCTGGCATAAAATAAGGATGCAGGAAATGCTTTCTGATGGAATATAAAATTTAGAGAGATCCTGGAGTGATTGGGGGAGAGCAGATTTGGTGTAATGAATTGAAGAGTAGTTAAGTCTTGACCAGACTTTGACAATTCGAGATAGTTAAAATATTTTGCTTGGCAGCCCAGTGTGATGCTTTCTGCCATGAGAAACATCATCATGGCCTGTGTTGTGAAGCATTTGTTTGGTTCCTTGTGAAGGGGCACTGGTGAAGCATCATGCTACACATACCGTAGCATATGATTTAACAGACATGATTAGGCACAGGTCCCTCTTTTCACTTTAGTGCCTTGCAAAAGGGGGAAAAGATTTTGTCTTGCCTTCTCTGCCCACCACCTTCCATTGTTGAAACTAAACCGTTAAGCCTAGATTTTTGAGGAAAGCCTGCTGCTTCTTTTTCTACACCATATGGTGCTGATGAAAGGGTAGAACCTAATGTTCGATGCACTAATGTTCAAGAGATTCAATTCAACAAATATTTCTTGAATGCCTGCTAATTGCAAAGCTGGAAGTATGTGGATTGAAGCTACTAGTTGATAAGATTGAGAAGGTATTTTCCTCTGTAGCATCAATTGAGTGGATATTGGCTTGTCAATTCTACTTTCTAAAAGCATCTCAAATCCATCCAAAATCTTAACTGTCTTTCAGCCTTCTAGTCTAAGCCATCATCATCTCATGCTTGTTTACTGAGCTCTGTTTTCCACATTCACTCCCATTCAGTTCATCATGAATACGGTATCCAAAGGGTCCTTTAACAACTTCAGTCAGATCATGCCCCTTCTCTTCTCAAAACTCCATGGTGGCTCCTGATCTCACTCAGTGTACTTAAAAAGCCAAAGTCACTCACATTTTATCTCCTACTCCTCTACCCTACGCCCATTCTGCTCCATCTAAACTGTCTGCCTCTTAGTTACTTCAACATGACAAACTCTTTCCTGCCTTGGGGGTTTTGTGGAGTCTGTCTTTTGGAAAAGCTCATTACTTGGCAGCTCTTACCTGTCTTTTAAGCCACAGGTTACTTTTCCATTACTATGTCCACTCAATTTAGCTTTTATCGCATCCTATTGGCTTCCTTCATGGCGTTTACTACAGTTTCTCACTCTGTATCGTGACTGATGTGATATCTAACTCTTCCACTAGAATATATGGTCCATGGTGGCAGAGATCATGCATGTTCTTGCTCACTATCGTATTCTTAAAGCTTAGAACAATATCTACTGCATGATATGTACTCAGTAAATATAACTAATGACCCTCTCCCCAGTGAGAGGTACAAATAATGTACCCCTAAAGCCCACATGCCACTTGGAGTTAATAGGTACATTCCATGCAGTATTTCTTTTATTTTAGCATGGGCTGTTATTAAATCAGTACTACATTTTAATCAGTGGTGTCTTTGAATAAAGGATATATGGCATGCAAAGTCACCACAAAGTAATGGAATGACTCATGGGTCAGCAGGACTTGAATGTAGTCTGATAATAACACATGAAATGAAAGAATGTGCTTTTACAAAGGCTGTTTGGGTTGTTAGTGCTAGGAGCTTGGCAAATGATGTCCTAATGATAACCACATTACTTATTACAAGTTAGTACACTGGCCTCTGGTTTTATTAGTGTCTCCGGATTTGCTTAATGTGACTTTGCCCTTGAGAGACAAATCCATTCCGTTTCAGGTGAGCTAATAAAAGATAAAATCAGATTTCAGAGTTTACAAAATTGAAGTCCAGACATTTGACCTAACTTGGTAATTCATTAAGATCATGTTACTCTGATAGGACTCTTCATATAGGATTCATCCTGGTATGCTAGGATTTCAATGAATGAAATATTGTCAATCCTTGGACTTTCATTGAGGCTTCTACTGTTTCAGATTTGTGGAAAATATGCAATAGCTTACAGGGAAATGCTAAACAGACTTAGAAGAGTAGTGAAGGGAAAACTCACTCAAAATTGAGCATCGTCACTGAAATTATTCCACATTGCAGTGGAATGTATGTATTATATTCAGTTCATATTACTGTAAATCAGGCTACTCTAAGATAAAGAAAATATACTATTCTTTCACTCTCTCATTTCGAACTGCACATTATGCTGTTAAATTTCTTTGATCTTCTTGACTTGATAGGTAGCTCTTTTCTTCTTTGGTTTTCTATGTCACTTTCCTCCCTCATTAGATTTGCTTGGCAACTCACAAGATCTCTTTCTTTCCTTTCCTCCTCCCTTTTTCTCCCGTCTCCTGTTTTATGTTTTCTTTCTCTTCCCTGCTGCTTTTATCCTTAGCTGAGCTTACAAGTAAGAAGTCTAAACAGCTGCTTATGAAGTAGTATTAGGAAAATGTCATCAGGTCCTTTTGCTCCCAATGAAAACTGCCTGACTCTCCAAAGAAGGATATTGTGATGTGGCCATTTGGGCGCTATGGACATTTTGGTACCTCATGTGATATTGCAGACTTACTCTGAAAAAAAGTTTTATTTTTCCCTCTTGAGAAAAATACAGCTCTCTGATCTTTGTCAAGAAAAACCATTAAAGTAAAGAATAGTTATTTGTTTGGGAACTGTAGGAAAGATGGCCAGCTGTGTGTTTCGGTTATCACTGCATAACAAACCACATCAAAACTTAGCAGCATAGCACAGCAACCACTTTATTGTTTCTCGTGTTTCCATGGATTGATTAGGCTTAGTCTGGTTATTCTCCGGTTGGACTTGCTTGGGCTCTCTCACATGGCCATAGTCAGATGATGGTTGGGGCTAAAACACACCAGATTCCTTTATTTATGTAGCCTGGCATGTTTGTGGGGATGGCTGAAGGATGGGCTTGGCTGGAATATTGGGGGGTCATCCTTTCTTCATGTGGCCTTTTCACATAGTCTTCTTAAGGTTTTCTTCTGAACAGGCACAGGGTCACTTTGGCTGTATTCTGTTGTATAAAGGAAAACATGGGGCAAGTCAGATTCAGTGTGAGAGGGGGCTACTCAAAGAGATGAATGACATGTGGCGTGGCTCATTTGGGTCCTTCTTTGGAGATTAGCTTCTGTGCTGGGCAACACAATTCATGTCCCTTCAGGTGCTGCTGGACAGTGGCTGACCAGCCAGAAAAGATATTTTCCGGAATCCATTGCTTTTAGTTGTGGCCATTGACTAATTTTTGCAATGGAATGGGAGTGAAAATGATGTACATCACTTTAGGATTGAAGCTTTTATGAAATGGATGTGCCTTTTCTATTCTCTTTCCTTTGTCATTGGCTAGATGCAAATAGTAATGCCCTAGAGGATGACAGAGCCACAGGTTGAAAGAACCTGGATCTTTGTATGACTGCATGGAGGAAAGCTGCCAGTAGAACTGATACACCCACCTTGCACTATTATAGGAATAAGAAATATACTTATGTTGTATTAAGCTCCTGAAATTTTGGAGTATTATTTGTTACCATGGCCTAGCATGATGCTACTAATATAGAGATGTAGTATTTGATGAAGGCTACTTGCTACTGATTGTCATGCTAAGTATAAGGATGCTAGATATCAACATTTTCATTTTTGCTTTGTGGTGACACTAAAATGCAGATCATAAAAGTTTCAATTATCTCATAGAGGAAATACAATAGATGCCTCTGTTGATTAAAGAAGTTTCCCATTAATTCATGATCCTAAACAATTAATTCTTCCCTTTTATTTGTAGTCAATACTTGTGCTAAATTGCTGTTAGTACACTGAATTGATATGGAAATCACTGACAGTTACATAAAGGATGTCAGACATTGGAGGTATACTAAAAGAGTTGTGTGTTAGTGTAAAATTACTATTGCAGATGCCAAAATTTATGGGAAGTTAATCACATCAAAATCTAGGCATAAACATCTTTATCACTTAAAAATTATTTTGCATGAATGAAAAGTTGAGGATAAATTATTTTGGACACATAAAAATGGCAGTAGAAAAGTACAATGTCATTTCAAATAGCGAGTGTAAAAATAGCCACAATAGAACAGCAGATTCATATTCATCATGTACCTGTCATAATGCCAGATATTCCTCATATCAAAGTCTCAGGGTTGGGAGGGGCCAAAAAAGTCAAATAGTTAACATTTGTTTTGGTGTTAAAACCATAAAGGACTGGATTGAGATAGATACAATTTAAGATCCTGCTGAGTGTAGAATAAGCAGGTTCAGTTATCACACCTGGGACTAAAGTTTCTTCAAGTGTGTTAAGCTCCCTTGATTCCGAGGAACAAAGAAGCACTCAGGATATCTTAAGTAACTGGGGTTTCTTGTAAGAATATAGACTAGGAGTAACCTCCCCAGACCTACAGATAGCTGTCACTCAGTAACTAAGGGAGCTGCTCCAAGGATTGGGTTTTCTTGCCACATACTCTCAGCTGAAACTACTCATGGATCTCCAGTTCACAACTCTTATTCACTGGGCTCTGCTACTTTCTCAATATTTGCCTCTTTTTTTTCCTGTTATCAGGAGAGACCATCTGATAAAATCCATTCCACCAAGCTTTGTTATCTCTGCCCATATATTTGGCCTTCTAGTACTATGGATGGCCCATGCAAGCTCGTAACTAAAGCCAAATCCTCCATTTGTGCTGTCAGTTTCACCCATTCTCACCTATTCAAAGACAATGCTAGCAATTTTCTCTTTCTTCTTTTCATCATCAACTTCTTCCCTCTTAACTGGATCATTCCTGTGAGTATAAAGACATGTAATTTCTCCATTCTTATAAGCAAAACCAAAACCTTGGCCCCACATTCATTTCCAGCCACTGTCCCATTTTTCTTCTATCTTTTATAGCAAAACTTGGGGGAAAAAAAGTTGCCTGTGCTGACTGTCTCTGTTTCCTCTCTTTATATTCCCTCTTGAATCTACTCAAATCAGGGTTTCATCCTCACAACTCTGCTAATACAGCTATTGTCAAGGTCAAAGACCTTCTTATTGTTGGACCCAGTGGTAAATAGATCATACTTGACCTATTTGTAACATTTGATGCAGTTAATCTTTTTTTCTTCCTTGAAACTCTTCAAGCTGGATTTCAGGACCCATGCTTTCCTGGTTTTCTTTCTACCTTACTGGCCACTCTTCCATTTCCTCTGCTCATTCTTCCACATCTTTCGTTCCTAAGTATTTGGCTGCCCCAAACTCAATCTTTAGTTCTTTTCTCTATCTGTACTTATTCCTTCTTGACTTATCCAGTTCCATGGCTTAGAATACCATCTATATGTTAGTGAGTCCCATTTCTGTATCTCCAGCCCAGAACTACTTCCCTCATTTCCAGACTCATATATCCAGTGACCTTGACATCTTCACATGAATAGCTAACATGTATCTTAAACTTAATACTTTTCTTATGGACTGAATATTTGTTGCCCCAAATTCATATGTTGAAACCTAACCCCTAGTATGATGGCATTAGGAGGTGGGGTCTTTGGGAGGTGATTAGGTCATAAGGGGGGAACCCTCATGACCGGAGTAAGTGCCCGTATAAAAGAGACTCCTGAGATCTCCCTTGCCTCTTACACCATATGAGGACACAGTAAAAAGATGGCAATCTGTGGAGCAGGAAGGAAACCCTCACCAGACGTCAAATCTGCCAGCACCTTGATCTTGGACTTTGCAGCCTGTAGAACTGTGAAAAACAAATATCAGTTGTTATAAATCATGCAGTTCATGCTATTCTGTTATAGTAGCCTGAATAGACTAAGACATCTAAACCAGAATTCCTGATGTTTTTCCCCAAATTCGACCAATCTGTTGCATTTTTTAAGATCAGAAAATAGCAAATTTATTCTAGTTGCATAGGCCAGAATTATTAAAGTTATTCTAATTTTTTTCCTTTCTCACATCCCACATCCAATATCTCAGCAAATCTTATGGCTCTATTGCCAATTAAACCCAAAATTCGACCACTTCTCACCTTTGAACTACTTTGGTCCAAACTTCTACCATCTTCCTTCTGAATTATTGAAATAGTCTGCTACCTTGTCTTCCTTATTCCATAGCGATCTTTTAAAACTCTTAGTCAGATAGTATCAATCACCTGCTCCAAAGCCTATAGTAAGTTTACCATCTCAAATCAGTGTACAATGGCCTACATGACATCTGTTATCTCTTCTAAAAATAAAATTTTTAGCTCATCATCTACTGCTTTTACTTTTCTCTATTCCAGTTTTCTTGATATTTTTTCCCGTAAAATTTCAGGTTATGATCTCAATGTTTAGGTCAGTTTAAATGATGTTAACTCCCACTTATACTTGAGGATGGGTTTTTAAATATACACATTGTAAAATGAACAAGTGTATATGTGGGATGGGGATACAAGCTATATGACCTCAGAGAAATCATTTAACCACTGATTTTTAGTTTCCTAGTCTAAAAAACATGGGATAATCCAGCATTTCTTTCATAGGATTGATATGAGGATTAAATGAAAAAAAAAATACAGTTGGTGAGATTGCAAATTGGTACAGTCACTATAGAAAACAGTCTGGAGGTTCCTTAAAAAATTAAAAATACATCTACCTTTTGATACATTAATTGCACTTCCAAAATTATCCAAAGAAATCAAAATACTAATTTGTAAAGATCTATGTACCCCTATGTTCACAGCAGCACTATTTACAATAGCCAAGATATGGAAGCAATCTAAGTGCCCATCTACAGTCAGTTGGATAAAGAAGTTATGGTTTATATATAGTGGAATATTACTCAGTCATAAAGAAATGTAATCCTACCATTTGCAACTACATGGATAGACCTAGAAGTTATTATGCTGAATTAAATAAATCAGAGAGAGATAAATACCATATGATTTCACTTATATGTGGAATCTAAGGAACAGAAGGAACAAACCAATCAAAAACAGACTCACAAATATAGAGGAAAATCTGGGGATGGCCAGAGGGGATGGGGGTTGGAGGGCTGGAAGAATGTGGTGAAGGGTTAAAGAAGTACATATTAGTAGTTGATAGATGGTCATGGGGATGGGGAGCATGGCAGAGGGAATACAGACAGCCATAACGTAATGGCTAGGTGTAGAGCCAGAGGAGAGAAAGAGCAATCAGTGGGATCATTTCATAAACTATATAAATGTCTAACCAATGTATTGTATACTTGAAACTAATAATAAAATAAAATGCAAAAAGTATATAGCTTAGCATATTATTGTTATTATTAGTAATAATAGTATTATTAAGTCTTGGGACTGGGTTTCTTGCTAATAATAAAAAAGCTGTCTAACAGTGAAAATACCTCTGTTCTGAGAGAAATAAGCTGCAGTTGTCACTATGAGTTTATTAAGCTTTATTAACATATCCAGAGTCCTATTGACTTCACAGAGAGTGTGTGAGTTTTAAATATATGCTGGACAAAGATCGAGGTGTGACTTGTAAGTGTAATAAAACTTTGAGTTTGTCATGTGGTTTTCTTCATAGCCTCCACTTAACCATTCTTCTTAGAGAAAGATTATTTGATTGATTTATGTCCTAAAAGGTAATCTCTTTTAAGGTTTGGGACTGTATATGTCTCTTGACTTTGTATTCCCAGTGCCTGGCATTTGTTTGATGAGTGTTAAAGAATAAATAGTTGCATTTAGGCCTGTTAGTTTGTGAACTGGTCCAAAAAATGATCTGTGTGTTACTATGTGTGTTACTTTGTGATTGTTCATGAGAACTTTTGTATGTGATTTTGTGTGCTGTGTGAAATTAGACAGTAGTGGGAGTGTCCATTTTGTTTCCTGGGCTCAACGAATGCAGCAATTAAATGCCTAGAACTAGGTAAGCCCTGAATAAATACTTGAGTGAAAAAAGTGTTAGAGGTAATGTCAGAGCAGATGTGGGATTTCTTGTCAGCCCAGAATAACTTACATGCTCTGTGACTGTGGAGAAGTTACCTAACTTATCTAAGATTTGGGTCCCTTATAAGTTGAAAGAGGGATACTGATAGTATCTAATAGGTTTGTGGCGGAGATGGAAGAATTGAAGCATGTAAAGTCCTTAACATAATGTTTGGCAAAAAGGATGCAGTAACAGTTGTTGTAACTGCTGCCTCTACTGCTATTATTAGCATTATGCCTGTAACAGTCCAGGAGAAATATCTGTGGTTTTGGCTTTTGTAGGAAGGAATTCATTGAGAATGCTACAGTTACAAATTACCTCTGAAATTTCTAATGACTTAACATAAAAGGCTTTATTTCTTGCACCTGTGAGTATAATGCAAGTCAGGTGACTCTTCTGGGCAGCTCTACACCATGAAGTGACTTAGCAATATCAGGCTATTTTCTGGCTGCATCACTTCAATACATGTCCTCCATGATCCAGTAGGGGTAGAGAGCTGGAGGATTATGTAGAGGCTTTTAAATTCTCAAGCCTTGAAATGGCACACATCACTTCTCATATTTCATTCGCCAAAACTAGTTCACATGCTCCTCCCTTAATGTAAGAGGCATGAGGAAGTGTATTCTGTGTACCTAAGAAGACAAACTGGGTATGGATAAGTTTCATCAATCTTGTCCACACAGGCTATGCTATTGTGGGGCAGTCATTTTTTTTTCTCACTTATTAACTGACTACGTTTAGCCTCTTGTAAAAAAATATGTGATTTTTTTTTTTTTACTGTCGAAGCCATTCTATGAAAACTTGCCCGACCTTCAGGCCTGAAGCAAAGATTTCAATATTGTATTAATATGACAGGTGAGGACATCTTAACTTTCTATCTAGGACTGCCACATTTGTATAGATTGAACAATGAACAACTAGGTGTCCAGGGATTGACTCATATATAGACTTACCTTTCTAAGTTTGCATTCCCACTTTTTTTTTTGGCCTCTGCATATTCTTCACTTGCTAGCTCATTAATACATTTAAACATATATATATTTCATATTTTGTCTGTCTAGCATTTTTAATTCTTTTAAGTGGAAGGGTCATTCAGGGAAGCTAATCTACCATAATGCTTTTCCTCAATTCACAGAATTAAAATTCAAATAAATATGAATTCACAGAAAAAAAACAAGACCAAAATTTAAGGCATCATGAGCAACAGCCATCTGAAATGGCAGAAGATTCAGAAAGAAAAACTTTAGATATTGGAATTATCAGATACTAAACTTAAAAGTATTTTTATCATATTTAAATTTATAAGAAATAAAATTATGAACATAAGGTTATAAAAATTATCAGGAAGCTTCGAAAAATAATGAAACATTTTATAGTAATAAAAATGTAAGTGAAATTTAAAACTCGATATATTTAATTAACAAATTGAATGATAGATCTGAAAAAAATTATTAACTTTTTCCTTGGGTAATGGACTAGGTAATTCATACCTACCTTTTTTCAAGATTTTGTTTGTATTTGATCCGCCTTTTACAATTGTCTTCTTGCAACATATGTCTCATCATCTCTCCCCATTGCCTTTTATGTAGCTGAAGTAAGGTGGAGTACTAAAATATGAGAATTTAAAAAAAAACTGTAAAAGAAATAAGAGTATCCCAAAGAAAATTTGAGCAAAGAAAGGTTTGTTATTGCAGTGGAAAATTCTACAATAGCAGTTGGAGAGCTAAGTTCGATTTCAAAAGATTTGGCCAAAGGTACTGGAGTTGGAGGTAAGAAGCAGTAAGATAAGATCCTTGCCTTAAAGAAGCCCACCGTGGGTGGGAACAAATGACTCTGCTCTAATGTGGTGGCACAGTGTGCACTTTGAGTGGTAGGCATTTAGTGCTATGGGAGCAGAGAGGAGGGTATGGGAAATCATGCCTGTGGCTCAAGAAGGAAGCATGCAGTCTATCTGAACCATACTATGAAGGATGGGCAAAATCTTTCCAGGTGGAGAAAGGCAGGAAAGGAGCCATCAAAATGGAGCAGGTGGAATCTGTCTACACCAGACTATAAAGTATCATTCCATAACCTATTCCCTCATCATTCCCAAGCCCTACCTGTTATTAGGCTGAGGTTTCAAGAAGAATCTCAGAAAGCCATAAAATGCAAAGTTTGAGTTAACTAAGTAGGTCAGCTGCTGCGACCTCACATGTGACAGGACATGGCCACAGGGTAGCTCCTTTTGATGGAAGGAGTTTGGGAGCCTGGAAAAGGGAAAGCGAATAAGTCTCGGGGTGTTTCTGGGGACGGGGTATCTGGGTTGTGTGTCAGGGCCTCTCATGAAGAGATGTGACCAGGAGGCGGAAAGGAGTGAAAACAAGATAGAAAGCTTTGATTCTTGACTGTTGCTGTTGTTCTCAATCTTTGCCATCCTGGAGCTTTAATCATTGACCCAGCTTTGCCCAGAGGTTTGATTTAAATGGTTTAGTGTATGGTGCTGGAATCAGCACTTACCAAGCTTCTCAAATGATTCTAATGTGCAGCCAGCATTGAGAACCATCACTGGATCTGTCATGTCTCTTTCAGAATTAGTATATCGAGGTTGTATAGGGTATTGGCTCCTTTTTTTTCATCTTTATGTTCACTAGTGTGCTTAGCACAATGCCTTATAGTTAGGGATTACTTAGTACATGCTTTTTAAATGTTCGATTATTTCAAGAGAACATGCTATACTAAAATATCACTGTGTATCTTTTTGGTAAGATAGAATCATAGTTTTTTTTCCAGATATACACTGGTCAGATATTCTTCTGAGAATGTCTAAAGTAATATGTCAATCAACTCCATACATTGTTGTTGCAGTCACTCTCAATTGCCTTTCCAAGTCACTTCCTCCACCTTTTTTTTTTCTTTGCTAACAGGACCCTGGTCTTTTAAGGTGATGATGTACCCAGTCTAAACCAGTCATGGAATACTATTCCCACAGACCATTGACTGGTCTCCAAATGGGTATGTGTGACACAGGTTTTGGCCACCTAGATTACTGGAGGAATATTTTTCTCCCTCACAGAGATCTATATAAAAAGCCTCTCCCCCTTTCCTTATTGGGCTTTGAATCTTGTTGTGTGAATGTCTGGAGCTGCAGCAAACATCTTGAGACCCAGGGGAAATGAGCCTGAGGATGGTGGACTAGAATGACAAAAAGGGCTTGATTTTGGATTATGTCTTTGAGTGCTCAAACAAAACCTGGGACTGTTTTCCATTAGATTTCCTGTTCAGTAAACAGTAAATATCTTCCTGGTATAAGCCATTGTTGGTGAGAGTTCGGTTATGGCCAAAACATCACATATTGAACAACTCCATTTTTTAAGAAATCAATATATTTATTTATTTTCAGAAAATACTCTTCTTTAATGTCATAATTTGTTCACAGTAGTAAGGTATTTTTAATCACAATTGTTTTTTTCCTGTCTTTTAAAATTTTGTTTATAATAGTAACCCAGGTTCATTGAAGAAAAATTTCATAATCCAGATAAGTATAATGAAGATTAAAAATATCTAGGTGGTGATAGTCTCACCACCTAGATATACCTGGTTTGGCATTTTGGTTTGTTTCTTTTCAGTATCATTTTCAAATTTCTCTTTATTTTTTATCACAGTTTTATACATTTACAATATATATGATATATGTAATATATATATACATATATAGTTTTAACATCAAATAGTTCTATAAATTCTATAAAAATAGCCATGAACTATCCAGTGTTTCCCAATCCCCATTGTCATTTCCCAGATGCAGTTAATTAAAAATCCTTTTTTATGTGTTTCTTGTCATATTTATCTCCATATAAAAATAAGATATAATACTTCTATTTCTTTATAATTCAGTTTCATATATTATCTTTCACTTTCAAATTTGAACAAAAAGAATTTGCCTTTCTTACATAGTTTTCAAACTTTTCAATCTAATATGTATCTCTGATTTCTCCGATATGGTTATACTATAATTATAATTAAATCCACAGTCACTCTTTATATTATTATTACTATCACAGAAATTCTGTCGATGGCTAAATCATGTAGTATATTATGATTATATTTCCTTTCTTATACAGCTCTTTAGTCTGCATTGATCGAATATCTTTTTTTCTCTTATTTGCTTGTAGTACCTATCATTATAACACCATTGTATTCTCTTACACACACACACACACACACTCAATCGATTTTCCAAAAGTATTCAAGGGGGTAAACTCCTGTAACCTCAGATTTCTAAAAAATGTTGACTTTCTTTCTGTTTGCTTTATTGCTATATATTCTGGGAGATTTCTTTATGTTTATCTTCCAATCTTTCTATTGATTTTTAAAGTTTCTGCTATCTTATTTTATTTCCTAAAGCTATTTTTGGAATATTCCTTATATTATCCTATTTTTGTTTTTGTTTTATAAATTTATATTGTTTCCTATGTTAGCTCTGTTTTCTTCATCTTCCTTTTTAGTGCATCATTCTTTTTGACTGATTCTTTCACTTTGGAGATCTCCCTCAAATGTATGGTGTTGCTAAGCTGTCCATTAATAGCTGTAGTGGGTACCCCTGTCTTTATTCTCTTCTTCTTTAGGTGTTTTCATCCTTAGCTCTGACTGGTGTTTCAAAATCCAAAATTTCTCTGGATCAGCTTCCCCCCAGTATTCCTCCATCAGCATATGTAAGGGATTCTCAATCAGATGTTCAATCTGTCCTGCTTTTCAGAAAAATCCAATACCCTGCCATCAGTGATGCCTGCTATCTCTAATGCCTGGGATTTCCCAGGGTTCTTTACCAGTTTATTATAAGGGATGTTTTAGAGGATATGGATGAACAGATAGATGAAGTGGTACATAGGTGAGTGGGGGAGGGTCCCAGGAGCTTCTGTGCCCAGAGAACTCTGGCGTGCAAAGCTCCTGAACAGCTCCTTTTCTATATTCAATAGAAACCCCCATGTCTATTTAATGAATGTTTACATATACTTATCATGCTTTTTGATACTGTAAAAAGGTGAAAGAAAAATGACACCTGTCAATAGGGGAATGGCTGAATAAAGTATGGTATATCTAAATCATAGAATATTGCGCAGCCATTAAGAAAAAAAATATATTTGAAAGGATTTCCACACAGTATTGTTAGGTGAAAATAGCAAGATGCAGAAGACTATCTTTATGATCTTATCTTTATAAATAATCACTGATAGAAAAAAGCCTGTGTATGAGATATATACATAGGCATGTGTCTATGAATGTGGAAAAAGATGGGTGATGGAATTCTAGGTAGTTAAAGTGGTTTATCTTCCTGTGAAGAGGAGGTGGATTGGGGATCATCTGGAGTGAGGGGGAGAGAAGAGGAAGTGGAGAGCCAAGTTATAAAAAAGCTTCATCATAATAGAAATGTATTTTGTCTGCATCCTACCCGTCTAGCAGATATCAGATTTAGAATTCTCAAGTTTTAATTTCCATTTTGCTATAGCAACAGCCAACTAATGACAGGACCTGACTGAATTAATATTGGCTGAGACTTCAAAATACAGCCTTATGATTGGAAGACATTGGCCACATATTAGATTCTTAATCACATACGTAAAGGCTATATAAATAGGAACTGGGGCCATAGTTAAGCATATCAGAGAAAATTATGTGGGGTGTATAAATTATATTCATTAAATATACTTGAAATTTTGTAACTCAAAATTATTTATTCAATAGACTAGTGACTAAGACAAATGAACAACAGTTTTTTTGTTTTTGTTTTTTTTTACAAACTCTGGAATCTTGCTCTCCTAGGATCTAGTTCTTTGACTAGATTTGCACATTGAATATTAAGGAATGAAAGGAAAATAACATTTAATGGCTTGTGTCAAGCCCTTTCTAATGGCAGTTCCCACGAGTGGCTATGTGCATAGCAAACACAAATATATTGTGTTTGCTATGCACATAGACCTTCAAGACACATCCCTCACCCCTTTCCAGACTGCTGTCACTAAGACTCTCTCAGAATGAGATTCTGGAGGCTGCCAAAAGCACTCTGAGTTACTATTTAATAATCATAATTGCTCCGTATAACTAGGTGGAATTCCCAATTTGCAGATAAGGAAATAGTAATAGAGGTCACATAGGACTCAAATTTAGGTCCCCTTACTGCAAAGTTGGAGTCTCTCCTGACCACTCTGTATTAATAATACTTTATATTATTATTATTATTTGAAAACAACAGAAACCAGTTCAGGCTGATTTAGGTAGAGAAGGGATTTAATCACTTGGGATATTGGAAAGTCAGTCTCAAGACTATGCAGTCTTAAGCAATGCTCAGAATCAGACCAAAGAGTGGACTGAATAAGGACCCCACCTTACTGAATGCTATGTTGAGACCACCGATGATGGACTACTGGCTGATAGATGCTTTCGTAAGCCCTGAAGTCTCTGCCACCTCAGCAATTTGACTGTGCTGCACTTACCACTGACCCCTGCTCACAGTCATTCTCTCCTCTCATCACTCTTACAGGAGAGTTCCAGCAGCTGTTTAGTGAATTCTGAGCCTAAAATAGGGGTTAAAAAATTCACTCTGTAATGGAATCACCTGTGAAACAACACACGCAGACACACACACACACACACACACTCTCTCTCTCTCTCTCTCTCTCTCTCTCTCTCTCTCTCTCTCTCTCTCTCTCCACTCCAGAGATGATTTTGTTTCATTTTAGTCTGAGGTGGGGGTCCAGGAATCTTGTGTTTTAAAACCTCCACAGTTGACTCTAATGTACACCCATGGTAAAGAACCACTGGTCTATTCCAGGCCAATGTTTGGTTATCAGACTTCTTTGATAAGAGGAATCACCTGGGCACTTGTTAAAGGTAGATGTTCTCCAGGATAATCCCAGAGCCAGAAAGTCAAAATCTCCATGAGAATAAGCTGTGTAACTGTTAACAAGAACTTCAGGTGGTTCTTATCATCAGGGCAGTTAGAAAAGTACTCTCCTAGGACAGTTAAGTAAGCTCCAGCAGAAGGGAGCCTGACAAAGCCAGTGTCTGGCATTTTCAACCTCTCTAAGGAAGAAGTGGGCCCTATCTCACACCAAAGATCATGAGGTAAGGATTTTTCTGGTGCATTAGAAGGTGGTTCATGTCTTGGAATGCTAAAAAGAATGACAAATGCCTATTACGTTCCCACACAGTTTCTCTAGAGACACCCAAGTTTCTTTAAATGGATTGTGTATTTCCTTCCAAAAAAGATCGTTTGTAACTAAAACATCAACTCTCTTAGCATGCATCTTTGCCAAGAAAATCACATTACTGCTGCTGCTTAAGTTAATCTTTGTCTCTTGAATGCTATTCTGGTTCTGATCTCATTTCAGTAGCAAGAACATAAACCAGAATTTAGTCCTCAAGGAATATGATAAAATAAATATGATAAAGGCTTGAATATTGTTAGGATAATTAGCATAAAAATATACTTCAGTTGTTTCCTCAGTGTTGCCATGTCTGGATTATGGATGATATTTTGGAATTAAAATACCGTAGTGTATTGCGTTCTTTAAAGATGACTCTTTTGAGGCTCTGATATTGTCTTTTACTTGGAGTTAATTTTTCTTACGTTTTCAGAAATGGCCTTTCTACAGATTGCAGTCTATCTCTGCAACCAAGTGTACTGATTCCTTACATAGAATTTAAGCTAATGTAAACTAAACATTCCAATTTTAACTGCATTTAAATATCAATGTGTTTTTTCACCCAGGAAGAAAAGGCTTCCTCATCCCCACTGCCAGTCAGTTTCACTTTCTTTCATAGTGACATACTTAGGAGGAACCCCCCCCACCACCACGAATTTTTCTTGCACAGTCAACTGCATGTGTTAAAGTGATGAAGAGCCTGTGCACAGCACAGTCACAGGAAGCTGCCTCATATTAAAAGTTTGATAACAGTGACAAGGATATGTTACTTAAGTTTATCACCAGGGAAAAGAGCATCGGTGACACGTACATTCAGAGCCGTATGTTGGAAGTCAGTGAATTCGTCATAATAATATTTGTTAAAGTTGTTCTCAGTAACTTTTATAGCAGATCACTCATTATAAGTTGCTGTCTAGGGACGGTGATGTAATAACCAGGCAAAAGATTTGATTGATAAGATGCTTTCTCCATACCACCTGTTTAAAAGGAAGGGCCAAGTTTACACTGATTGAGGAAAATTCTTCCTTGATGGGAACGGTGTTGTCTCTCGGGGTTGAAAACGTTTAATAGAATTGCAGTGTCTTGACCTCCAGATGGGACAGGGCTCTGGGCTAGTAATCAAAAACATCTCTGCACATCTAGGACAGAGCAACCAGCATCATTACCACAAATTACAGTACCATTTGTTTCGTACTCTTTGGCTGGGGCCAGGTGGTTAGTGGTGCCAGCTGAGGTTACAGTCTCAAATTTTCCAGCCCAGGTTTCTGGGGTCAAGCAAATTGGGATAACTACTACTATGAAAGGAAATAAAAAGGAAAGGGTAAAAGTTTTGTGATTTTTAGTCTGAAGGTGTGTCTGAAAAGGTTGATACCAGGTGGCACTTAGGCCTGAGGTCAAAGGGTACCTGCAGTCGCCTGGTATTAGAAGCCTTGCACGGTCCATGGCAGTAAAATCCCTCTAGCGATCTGCTTTTTACACTGCAGCCCTTCCTGCTCAGCATCAAGGAGCACTGGCCACAGGGCTGCTGTCACATTTGTGTTCTGCTTTTGAGAAAAGACTGAATTTCGGCAATCTGTTTCTAATGTTTCATTTTATAATTGGTAATTTATAAAATGATTATATAGAATGTTAGTTCACAATGTCATTACATAATCTCTGATCTAGAGCATGGGTTTACACTTTGTCTGTACAGGACCAGATAGTAAATATTTTTAGAATTTCCATGCCATATGGTTTCTGTCACAACTACTCAAGTCTGCTGTTATAGCATAAAAGTAGCCATAGCCAATATGTAAACATATAGGTGTAGCTGTGCTCCAGTAAAACTTTATTTACAAAAACAGCTGGCCTGATATTACCTGTGACACACTTAATACACTTAGTAATCATAATGGCATTGACCCGAGTGTTAAGATCTGGCTTATGCTCAGGCTCCATCACCTACTATCTGCGTGACCTTTGGCAAGTCAGTTTACATTTTTAAGCCTCAGTTCCTACTGCTCTAAAATGGCATTACCTGCCTTTACTTACTTCACACATCTGCGAGAATAAGAAGAAATAATATATAAGTAAAATAATCTTAGTGATTGTTACCATCTACTGAGCACATACTAAGTGCTATGTGTTATAGTAAGTTAAATTCATCTAGTTGCATCTCGTGCTATAAGAAATGTTCCATTTGATATATCTATCTATTACCATTACTAATCAAAGTTATAAATCTTTATTGAACACTTGCTATGCACCAACATTGTGCTAATTTTACATGAATCATCTCACTTAATCTTCACAACTTTTGTAGCCATTATTAACTCCATTTTACAAATATTAAGGTCAGTGAATGCCACTATTTAGTTGCAGAATATGCATTAAAGGAAGTATAAGCAACATAGATTAAGACTACTGAATGAACCTAGATATTTCATTCTTTTGCTTTCTTATTCTCAAAAGGCATTTTCCCTTGAAATTTAATTGTAACAGAAGTGTGATCTCTCCTCTGCCTCTGGCTTTGAGCTTGCTCCAATCTTTCTCTTACCCCATTGTGCCCACAACTTTGTTGATTCTAATAGCTTACAAAGTCCCAAGGCACAGACTATCCTGACCTGTGGCTGAACAGTCTGGACAATGAGGATTTGAAGCACCAATGGGCTGGGAGTACCATTAAACCATAACTGGCCAGTTTGCAAGTTTAGGCTTGTGATAAAGGAAGGGCCTGTGGACTGGGTTAACTCTTGGTTTGAGTATAGCTACGATGGAGTCTAGTTTTTCTTCTGACCCACTGGATCCAGCATATTCTCAGTCACACTCCAAATATGAGAGCTAGTCTGAGGTACAGAGGTCAACTATTTGAATTTGGAACTCAGCAGCACTTCCCTCTACCAGCTTCTCCCCAGCATCTCTCTAGATCACTATATGCCTGTCTTCATTCATTCAATTATTCATGTATTTGAGAAACATTTATTGAGCACTTGTACTGAAATATGCAGGATACTGAGCCAGACACTTGGGGTACAACAGTGAACAAGGTTGAGAGATGATAACTTGAAAGAGCTGACAGTCTAGTGGGGGAGAAAGAGGAAAAACCAAGTGAAATAATCATGGGTTGTCATAAGTGCCATGGAGTTAAAAAAAAAAAAGCAGCATAGCTCGAGAAGGAAGATTGGAAGGTGGTGGGAGTTTAAGTCATCAGGGAAGGCCTCTGCAGAGCAAACATCTATGCTGAGAGTTTCAGGAGAGAAGGAGCCAGCCAGACAAAAGAAAATGGGAAGAGCCTTGCAGGTAGAAGGAATAACATATGCGGAGATCCTGAGGCAAGAAAGATTAGAGTTTTTGAGGAACAGCAAGAAAGCTATGTGTGGCTGGAGTCGAGTCAAAGGCGGGGGAGTGGTAGGAGAGGAAGAATGGGGAGGAAGGAGTTCTGGTAAAGACTTTGGATTTTACTGTCATCATAATGGACCCATTGGAAGCCATGGAGCAGGATAGTGACTGATCTGGCTTTGGTTTTAAAAGAAATCACTCTGGGTACTTGGCTGAGATTAGACCCAGATGGGAACAGAAAGACAATTTAGGTTATAATTTAAGTGAGGATGTTGATGACTTGACCTAGAGAGGTGGTGGTGTAGGGGGATAGAAACAGACAGAATCAACATATCTTTTTGGAATAGAAGTGACAGGTCTTGCTAATGAATGGAATGTGGCGGTGAGAGAAAGAGAGCTGTGAAGTATGAATGTGGAGTTTGGGGCAGCACCTGTAGAGACTTCACAGGAGGAGAGCCAGTGAAAGTGAGTTAAGAGTGGCTATTGGGATAAAAAGAAAGTCAGGATTGTGGTTCCCTATGTCCAGGATTTCCAATAGGGTAAGAAGAGGAATACAGAGAAATATCTGTTGGGGTAGGCAATATGGATGTTATTAGTGTGGGCAAAAGACATCTCTCAAGAGGGAATGGGAGAGGAATTGGAGACCTTTGGTATAGACAAATATTTTGAGTAGCTTAGCTATAAAGGGGACGTAAGAAGTAGGGGGTGGATAGTGTGGAGTGATATGTAGTTATGAGAGGATTTTTCTTTAAGTTGGGAGATACTGATAACAGAAGGAGAATGGCTAGAGAGGGATTGATGCCTTGAGAAGCCAAGAAGGAGGCTGGGGCCCAGAACCCCAGGGGCAGTGTTTCCTTATAGGGGAGTAGAACAAGGGCCACTACTGAAAATAGAAAAGGATGCAGGTGTGGGAGGATTTGCAGGTTTGGCTGTGGGAAAGTGATGGCATTCAAGCCTAATGATACCTGCTTTGTTCATTCACTCAACTTATTTTTTTGAATATCACCAAATTCCAAGCACTGCCCTAAGCTCTCTGGGGAGAGCTTAGGGCAGCAAGGAATAATCCATGTGGAACTGAAATTCTGGTGAAATTAAGATTGTAGAAGAATGGGTATGGAAGGTTTGAGGAGATAGAAGAAGGCTTGAAATAGACCCACGAGAGGAGAAGAGTGGAATCATTTCTGTGCATTTAGTTGTCAGTGACAGATCCAGGACTCTCTCCTGAGCAATGCAGCTCCAGATTTACTAACCTGACCATTCCATGACACTCCTACTTCTAAGCATTGCTGGCCTAAGCTTCTATTCACCCCTCCTCGAGTTTGAGCTGCCCTGAGTATACTAGCTATGTAGAAGAGGAGAAATAAATACACCCTAATCTCTAGATGGTACTCTGCTACATCAGTTTGGAGCTATATAGGTAAGTCTTGATAATGGCACTATGTGCAATCTCATCAAAGATTTTCTGTCTATAGATCTTGGGCTCTCCAAACTTCCACTTTAGAAAAAATGAATTTAGAAAATAGTCACAGCAAAACAGCATGTCAATGTGTCAGACCACAGGTACTGAGCACATAATGTGTACCTCAGGCTGCCTGAACCTCCTTCCATCCCTGACTGTCACCTGATCTGAGTAAATATCTACTTTCCACTATTCATTTCTGTATTGTTTGACTAATTGGGGCACATATGACTTTTATAATTAGAAAAGAAAATCTTTAAGAAAATGCTGCCTCTATGGTAGTCCTCCCATCTCCCTAAGCCAGCGTCATAAGGGGGTATTATTATAGGAAATGGAATGTAGTATGTACAATAGCATAATGTCAATGGTATAGTAATTGATTTTTTTTCCTGGCATATCCCCTCCTCACCTTTTCCCTCATTCAAGTAGTTAGAACTGCACTGTCCAATATGATAGTCACAGTCCACATCTAGGTATTGGGCACTTGAAATGTGTGTGGCTAGTTCAAATTGGCATGTGCCACAAGAATAAAATGCACACTGAATTTTAAAGCCTTAGTGTAAAAGAGTAAAATCATTCATTAATATTTTTTATATCGCTTATATGTCGAAATATTTTGGATATAGTAGATCAGGTAAAATATGTTAAACTCAGTTTCACCTGATTTTAATGTGGCTACTAGAAAAATTACAATTTCACACATGGTTCACATTATGCTTCTTTTGGACAGGGCTGAGCGAGACCGTTCTGTGACGATGGCCTCCTCCATCTGACCTCATTTGCTATTCTCTTTCTTGCTGACTTTTGTCCTAGGGGCTTCACTGTTGTTTGTTGGGCCTGGAACATATTCCCATCAAATAATCACATGGGCTTGCGTCCTCCCTGCCTTCAGGTTTTTATTGAAATGTCACTCTAATCGTGATGTCTACCAGCTAATCTAAAATTACGAAAGGGCAACCTCACTTCCTACTCCCTCTGCTGCTTGAGTTTTCTTCATAGCACCCATCATCTGCAGCTGAAATACTATGCATTTTACATAGTTGCCTGCATGTTTTCTGTTTGTCCCCATATGAGTAAGGATTTGTTTTTCTGTTTTGTTCATTGCCGGAATGGTGCTTGGAATGTAGTGCAATCTTAGTAAATATTTGTTGAATAAATCAGTTGCCTCAGGGGAGGAATTTGACATGGTTGAACACAGAAACAAAGGCTCCCTGGCCTGGCATCCAAAAGTCAGGGGAAAGGAGATTCCTGGCACAGTTTGTTTGTTTGGAAAACCAACAAGACTTCCCAGTGTGGCAGAGGAGAAAACAGTGGTCCCTACAGAACTTAAATATGACAGAGGTCAAAGGAGGTGGAACCATGAGTTGACTGATATTAAATTTCTACCAAGTGGGAAGAAGGAAGTTTCGAAGTAGAAATAAACTTGAGTTACAGTAAAGTTTTATTTCTCCTAAACCAGAGTTTGTGGCTGAGATTTGCATAGTGACAGAAATGTTAGACTTTTCATGTTAGAGTTTCCTGTGCCTTCGGGAGGAGAGAATAAGAAGTCATGTTGTGGTCCAAATAGCTTTCTACATTGCTTCCCCCCGCTGACTCCCATCCCAGTGTTTTACATGTGATTCACCAACAACATTCCTATTCAGAAAGACAGTCAAGTAAATAGTTCCATTAAGACCACCAGATCATATCTCTTTGACTTTGTCTCTACACTACATCTATATGCATATCTATTTCTGTCTAGCAAGTAACTTCATGTAACTATTGTAACTTCAAAATCAGAAACTGAGAATGTGAGATAAACAGCATTCAAGGAACAATTGCTTTCTGCGACATTGCTAAAATGGTAAGTGCCATGTTTTTCAATGAGTGAATATGGTAAGCATATGACTTCTAGTTTAATGTGGGTTTTCTACCAGATGATGTCTACCCCCACTCATCCCATTTCTACTCAACTTACCTCACCCCATCTCTGAGATTCAATCCATCCTGCATTTGCTCCTCATCTTCCATACATACTCTGGGATGGAGGTGGGCCAGAAGGAGAAGTGAAGTGATGAGTGAGGATGTCTGTGCTTCACACATTTAGTGATTTTTTAAGCTGCAAGTTTAATGGTTTGTTCCAGGCATCAAAATTGCTGCATTAAAGCAGAAGACAAAAAAAGTCTTATTCAAAACAGCTGCATCTAAATACCACGTGCCATTACCACAGCTTGCTTAGACTACCAACACATGGTCTGGAATCTGATGAGGCACGTTTCTTTAGCTAGGTCTATACAACTTCATAACACACGATACTTTTTTTCCTTGAATTCAAGGATGAAAAAAGTATGAATATTTTAATCAGCATTGTGTAAGCTTGAAATTTTTTGTTCATTTTTCTACTTTTAGAATTAGGACAGAGATTTTTCTGGCACTTATTAACTTTTGGATTGCACTGTTGGCCTATTCAAATACATTTGTACCCAGGAAAGAGTCTAGGAAAGATCATTTTACTTAGTATTCAAAGAAGGAGAATTCATTTTTTTTTTCAGTGCAAGCAGAGACACAGAGGGATGGCTTTGAAAGCTTTCCAGTTGGTCTAAGATTAAGCAGATGTTCAAAATTCAGTTCAGATTGTTCTAAAGTCAAATATAGCTTGTTAAAGGGTTTAGTCATGGAGAAGGACATTTTAATCAAAAATTCATTTAATTTTTAAGAAATTAGGTTGGATAATGAAGTGAACACATCAATGCTGCTTTGTTCTGATTTTTTTTTTGTTACTGTGGAATATAAAATTTGCTGTTTTTCAATTAAGTCTATTACATGGGAAGTAAAAACAGTTTTATAACTCAGAGATATATATTACAGAAATTTTGGGGGCATATGTACCATTTGAAAATCTTATTACAGTGAAAGAAGGCATCCACTGGAATGATGCATTAAACCTTTCAAAAAGAAGTATTTTAGTTGATTTATTCTTTGCTTTGGATCTGATGGGAAAGTGTCTAAAGCAGAGAAATGTGTTCTTCATGTGAAAAATGGAAATTATTGAGTTCTATCTTAAACTTGTCCAGGTACTTTTGTATATTGCATCTTGTTTAGTGTAAAATACCTCAGATGGTCTTGAAGAGCACTCTCAATTGCCCTTTTTGTTGAGGATGTCCTGAGCTGCTCCCTCTTGGTATGAATTCTCTGAATGTTTGTGTCACGGTCTGCTTTGATGTCAAAAATAATCACCATTGGTGATTTTTAAATGTGGTATTTCTTTAAAATGTGACAACCAACTGGTATCTCTATTCCCCCAGCAACAATATGCAAAGGAGAGAATATATAACATTTAGAGCCAGGCAATTGATCTTATGTATGGTATACAATTGTAGCCATTTTTAAAAATAACTTTTACTTTTCAATTACAGTTGACATACAATATTATATTAGTTGTAGGTGTACAGCGGTGATTATACATTTATAGAACTTATGAAGTGATCACCCCAATAAATCTAGTACCCATCTGACACCGTACATAGTTATTACAATATTACTGACTATATTCCCTATGCTGTACTTTACATCCTCATGACTGTTTATAATTTCCAATTTGTACTTCTTAATCTCTTCATATTTTTCACCCAGCCCTCAACCTCACTGTCCTCTGGGAACCCTCAAATTTTCTCTGTATCTGTGAGTCCATTTCTGTTTTGTTTGTTTGTTTATTTTTAATTCCAAAAATGAATGAATGAAATGGTATTTATCTTTTTCTGTCTGACTTATTTCACTTAGCATAATACCCTCTAAGTCCATCCATGTTTTTGCAAATGACAAGATTTCACTCTTTTTTATGGCTGAGTAATATTCCATTGTGTGTGTGCGTGTGTGTGTGTGTGTATTTATATACACATACATACACACCACCTCTTTATTCATTTATCTTATCTTTTTTTTAGTGGAATTTTTTTTTATTTTATGTATACAGTATATTGTTAGATATTCATATAGTTTATGAAATGATTCCCCCAATTACTCCATCACCCATCTGGCTCTACACACAGCCATTACATTACTGCTTACTGCATTCCCTATGCCATGTTCCCCATCCCTGTGACCATCTTTCAACTACTAATTTGTTCCTCTTTAACCCTTCACTCCTTTTTCCCAGTCCTCCAACGCCCTCTCATCTGACAGTCACCGGATTGTCCTCTATATTTGTGAGTCTGTTTTCATTTATTTAGGTTGATTCCATATCTTGGCTATCGTAACTAATACTACAGTAAACATATGGATGCACATGTCTTTTCAAATTACTATTACTTCAGATAAATACCCAGAAGTGGAGTTACTGGGTCCATCTTTGTCTCTTCTTATAGCCTTGGTTTTAAAGTCTATTTTGTCTGATATAAGTATCGCTATTGTTGTTTCCATTTTTATGAAACATCTTTTTCCATCCCTTTACCTTCAGTCTCTGTGTGTGTTGATCTGATGTGTTGTGGGCTCATGGGCATACCCTAGTGGCCATACAAAACTGGCAAGACCACTGGTTTAAGCTTCAAGGCCAGAGGTACAGGCAGACATGAGTGTACATAGTACAGTGAATCGAGGCTTTGCATGCAAGATACATACATCTATGTCTATACAACTTCTCCGACTTTGCCTGGCATATTACTGCTTATTCTTCATACCTCAATTTATATGTCACTTCTGAGAAGCCCTCCCGTGTGCTTTTGTAGCACCTTGACCATGTCACTTACATTCCATTGTAATTACCTGTTTACCTTCATATGTCTTCTCATCAGACTGTAGGCTCTGTGAGGAGTTTTTCATCTTTGTGTATTTTTTTATCTTTGTATTTCCAAGAGCTAGCTGATACAGACACTGAATAACTGTGTTTTCAATAAATGAATGAATTCAGAAGACCTGCTGTATGTCCTGGCTCCCAGTTATTAGTTATAACTACTTTCAGTATATTTCTTCATCCGTAAAGTGGGATCGATTCTCTATATATTGTAAGTAATGTAGGACACTGAAGCCTAGACAATGAAGTTACCTTTTGGATGTCATATGGTCCTACAGTGAAAAGAGGCACAGTCAGGTCTCAAGGCCAGTGTGCGTTATTCTACATTCTGCTCTTTCAAGAACATCCTAATGCTTTTAAAGTAGTCATTTTGAGTTGTGAACACAATAAAGAAGGAAGTATATATTACTTGACAAAACATTATAATTTTGTTAAATAAGAAAGGCTAATTTTATTAATCCTCCCTGCTCATTGCTAGAAATGCTGGGAGCATCCCACTTAACTTTTTGGATAGTGGCTTTGTTCTATGCCCTTTATAGTCAGAAGACCAGATTTGGAGTCCTTGCTCTGGAACTTCTTTAGGTTTTGAGATACTGGGAAACTTTCTCTGAGTCTCTGTTTCCTTGCCAATAAAATAGGGGTGATTTTATTTTCCCCAGTCGGATTATAGTGAGGATGAAGAAATATGTATAAACTGTAAATTGCTGCACACATATAAGATGCATCATGATTATTACTAGGACATACCAAACCAGTAAACCACTGTCACATATGCTCTCAAGGGGACAACACTTTTTATAAAAACAATAAAATATAAGGTATTACATTTTAGTTTTTGCAATTATTTATAACTGTTAAAATAATTCACTAGGTTGCATTTGAAATATTTTGAATGAAATTAATCTCACACTGTCTGAAAGGTAAAGGGTATCTTGTCTCCTAGCTCTCAACACAGCATAACCACAGACAACCAATAAGCCTCAGCAGTCAACAGTCCTAGCTGGAAGGAAGTATACATACATGAGATCTGGCTTTCTTTGCTCCAAGGCTTTGGGAAGATAGACACAAGAATCTGATGCCCACACATTGACCAGTTTTTCTGAGGGTAGCCGCAGGTGGTAAAGTTAGCTTGTAAGAGTCAGGAGTGTCAAAAGGACACAGCCATAGTGAATTGAACATCCTTGTACTAGTTTCCTTTGGCTACTGTAACAAATTACAACAAAATTAGAGGCTTGTAGCAACACAGATTGATTATCTTATAGTTCTGGAGATCATAAGTCCGAAATGGGTTTCACTGGGCTAAAAGTAAGGTCTCAGCAGAGCAACACTCTTGAAGCTCTAGGGATGAGTCTATTTCCTTTTTCAGGTTCGGGGAATCATATGCATCCTTTGGCCCCTTTCTTGCATCACTTTAGCTTGTTTTCATAGTCATATCTGTTACTTTCTCTTCTATTATTAAGTCTTCCTCTCACATAAATCCAGGACAGTCTCCCCATCTCAAGGTATTTGATTGCATCTGCAGTGTCTTTGCCATACAAAGTAACATTTACAGAGTAGTTATGATGTGGATAGCTTCAGGACCATTATTCAGCCTACCACAACCTTATGTCCACATATAAGATGGTGATATCATGATTATTTCTAAGAAATATCAAGTGAGTCAGCCACTATTGCATATGACTTCAAGGGAGCAACCAACATAATACAAGACATTGAATTTTAGTTTATGTAATTATTTATATAGTTAAAATAGTTTACTAGGTTGTATTTTATGTATCTTGAAAGAAGTTCAAAATCCACGATTTGTAGTTTCTTCCCAGAAGAGATTCATCTTGTCAAACCTAGTCATCCTTCTCTACATTTCTGATCTAATTGTAAAGATCAATTTCTGTTCCATCGGGTTCTGAGTATATCTAAAAAGATTACTCGCTTACACTCATTATTCCATAAATTTGATAAATAGGCCTTTAAATTCAATATGACAGCCTAGAATTCACTTTAGCCATTCTGTGACTTTCTTCTAGCTAGGTTTCCAGTTATTGGTTCTGGATTTCTCTTAGAGGTTAAGGGAGAAGTTGAATGGGAGTGTTAGCAGACTTCTGGCTTCAGATTTAAGAGATCTAAGGAAACACCGTTAATGAGGAACCTTGTGGGACATGGAATCTGGATCTTCTACAGTGAGTTTAGAGTTTTCCTCTCAACGATGTTGCTCACCATTAAGGGTAGGAAAGTTGAGTTTTGCGGGATTGGAATCATACTGCATAGCACTTTTATAGCCCATAGTGCTCTCACAGACATTCAGTCCTTAAGAATGAGTCTGTGAGGGTGGCAGAATTACCACACTCTTTTTATAAACTCAGACCCTAGGTGCGGAAGAGCTTTGCATACCTAGTAGGGGCCAGACTTGGACTTGAACTAAAGATTTCTGGTTCCTTAGCCACTGTACTGCTCACTACTGTAGACTTGTCTGACACCTTGAAGTTTGATCCTATTCCTAAGTATTTAAATCTCTTCTCTAACAGTCTTCTAATTTGTAAAAGCAGGTTTAACATAACTTTGAGTACTCTGCTCACATTATCTCTTGAAATATCTGGGTAATTGGAGCAAGAGATGTGAGTGTATATGTATGGTATAAGGGAACTGGAGTTAATTATATAACTGTCTCCATTTTCTACATCATGTGTGGTAAAAAAAGATAAGCCCTCTCTTCTATAAGACTTGATGATATGATTTGTATATGCTGTTATTAATAATTTGGGAACACACGGATGGAAAAACTGAATGTATTTATGGGGGCTTTAGTCTAATGTGGTTATTTTTGACTATCATTAATCTGAGTGCATTCTTCCAGAGTGTGTGATAAAGGTCTGTTGGTGACTTTGGGGGAAAACGAGAAATTATTAAAATAGAAGTATTAAAATTAGAAATATTGACTGTAAGACATAGATCTCTTCTGGGAATAAACCATAAATTGGAAACTCGGAATGCAAAGGATAAAGAACACTTTCTTGCAGCAGTATCTCCTTTGTTTTTATTACATACAGAATTTATTAACTCCATCTGCCTATTTATGTAAGTGGAGTATTAAAAATCTCCTATTATTGTGTTGCTGTTACTTCTTCCTTTAGGTCTGTTAATAATTGCTTTATTCATTTTGGTGTCCCTAGGTTGTGTGCATATATATTGAGAAATGTTAAGTATTCTTGGTGGATTGTCCCCCTTGTTACAAAATGTTCATTTTTGTCTCTTGTTACCTGTTTTGTCTTGAAGTCTATTTTGTCTGATACCAGTATGACTATACCTGCTTTTTCTCCCGATGACATTTGCTTGGAGTACCATTTGCCAATCCTTCACTTTGAGCCTATGTTCATCTTTGGAGTTGAGATGGGTCTCCTGAAGCTGAAATATAGTTAGGTATTACTTTTTAATCCATCTAGTCTGTGAAATAAGTCAGATGGAAAAGGACAAGAACTGATGATTTCACAATTTCACATAAATGTGGAATATAAAACTAAAAAAACTCATAGATACAGACAACAGAATAGTGGTTACCAGAGGAGAAGAGGGTGAGGGAAGGGAGTTGGGAGGGAAAAATGGGTAAAGGGTGTCAAATATATGGTAATGGATGGAAACTAGACTTTTGATGGTGAGTATGCAATACAATATATAGATATCAGATTATAATTTTGTACACCTGAAATTTATACAATGTTATTAACCAATGTTATCTCAATTAAAAACATTAAAATGTGTAGAATCATAAAATTCTAGAGCCGGAGGGGCCTTTGTAATCACTTAGTCCCAACATCTTGTTTAATAGAAGAAACCAAGGTTAGGATGTCGAAGTGGAAGTTCCTGGTAAAGGTGGGATGAAAAAACAAGTGCAAGTCTCAAGAGGTAAAATCTCATCTTCCTCCCAGCACATGGCACACTAAGACTTCTGTATTTTACCTCTTACTGCTCTTTTATCCCTTTCACGCAATTCAGAGTGATTTTCACACATGCAGAGATGATAATGTAAGGCTAGACAGTGTAAACCAAGTTTTATTGATTCTCTGATTTTTGTACCAGCAGAAAGTCTTACACTGCATGCAAAAAGTCATAACCAACCTTGAATTCAATCACAGTGACAAGTCAGATACAAAAATAAAAGAATTAAATTAGTTGTAATTCAGAATACAGGAAAATTGCCAGTTTATGACTTGAAAATAAGTTTAAAAGGATATATTTCCAAGAAGAGGCCATTAATCAGATAGTTTAAGTTCTAATTGATCAAGGGAACTATTTCTCATAAATTAGAGCTAGAATCTGACAGTTTTGCTAATTCTTTATTATACGAACAGTTAATAGGGACAGTTGCAGTCAATAGGCAGTCTCCATAATTGAATCTTTAGCTTCTGAATTTGTCAACAGTAATAAAGAGTGCAATTAGAAAGTAACTAGGGAAATAATAGTTGTGCCTTTATGAAGACTGAGACCCTTTTACAAACTCTGTGTAATTAGTTTTTGTGTGATAGCAAATCTTTTTGAGTCCTGCAAAATGTGGGCTATATCATATCTGAATGTTATTGATATCTTTTTCTCATATACAGAACAATTAGGAAAGAAAGCTTAAAAAAGACTGGTGAAGTAAAAATAGAGACAATTGAAAACTGAGAATAATCATTTCCATTGTCCAAAAAAGTGATAATGGAACTCAGCATATAATTTACTTTTCATCATGTTGTCATTCTATGGTCTAATACCAGATTAGTCACTGGAAGAGTTCATCCATCATAAGGGGCTTAATGTTCCTTCAAACCAGAATCATTGCAGAAAGTTAGGTTAGGGCCAATAAGTCCCTGAAATATTCAAATATTATCATTGGGAACATTAATGATGTGTGTATCATTTCATGCATTTGGCCAGTTAACCTGCTTCGTTTTTATGTGAACAACATCAACAGTGCTGCCCAATATTTTACAGAGAAGGTGAAGCCATAATTTATAAAGGGCAGAGAGAACATGCAGTCTTCATAACAACTTGGGGAGGTAGGCAAGTCAGAGATCCCTATACCTTTTTTGTAGATGAAAAATATGAAACTCAAAGAGGTGAATGACTTGTCCAAGAGGTGTTAAAGACTGAGTCTCGGGTCCAGGTCTTCCCAAGCCACATCTTTCAGTTTTCTTTAGTTGTTGAATTTCACTTCACACTAAACATATACTTTTGGCTTTGAATTGAGTTACAAATTCTATTAAATACCAAATTTTGTACTCTTATGTACGGATACACAATTAAATTTATCTTACGATGTGTGCAATATAGCTGTACATTTCTGAATTTAAATAACCTTCTGCATGCATTATACATTAGGTACCTGGAGATATTCTGATTTATAAGATACATAGTTGAAGAATGGCATACTCTTTACTTAGGGAGCATCCCAAATGGCTTTCAGATGGTTGTTCTTCAGATTTATGATTTAATTAGAAAGGACTTAGAAAAACTTCAATTCGATCTAAAATTATTTGAGTGAATTGACAACTAGCGTTTTAATGGAATTAGATTTCTCTGACACATACCACTCTCCTGGGGTTGTGACATTAAAAACAATTTAAAGATTCAAGCAAATCTAAATTGAAGTACTAAGTGTTGATTGTTGAGAATATGAATCACTAGAACAGGGAACACTATTTGAATAACTTCATCCCTAGAGGGAAAATGGGCCACAAAAATAAGCTGTATTACAGCATTTGCAAATCTTTCATTTGGCTAAATAATGAAGATAATTTATTGGCAGAGTAGACTGTGGGTTGAGAAAAGAGGAAAGAAACATAAATGTACACTCCTTAAAGCTTCCTGTTTCATGGGAATTTCTCTAAACTTCTGAGATATTTTCTTAAAAATGCCTCCTTGTTCATAGGTTCAATCTGCTCAGTCTGGCCCGGGAATAAATGCATCCATTTTAATTTTGTAAAGACATAGCTTGGGGAGTGAGAAGATTTTTCTTCCCCATTTCATAGAAAATACATAAATAACTGTGATTTGTGATTTCTGGGAACATGGTGACAACTCGAGTACATTGGACCCAGTTCAGAGACCCTAGGTGTTTTGGAAATGAACTTTTGGTCTTCGTAAGGCAGATTATTCAGAAGTTTTCTTTGGTTTTAAATATTTATATTTAGTTTATTAAAATTACAAATCCCTGAATGCAGTTTTTTTCTGAGTTCTGCATACAAATCTTATTATTCTGTTTATAAATCTGATAGATTTTAACAGTCCTTAAAAGGGCTTTTAAATAATGTATAGTACCATTTACCAACTTAGTTTGACACCTTCAAATATTTTAAACTGTACTTATATATTTTAATATGCAGTGTTCATTTTCCTTAAGTCTTTTAATTGTCTGATAAACAAAGGCTCTACAGTATGAAATAATTCTTAAAGTAAATTGAATTTATATCTATAGTGAACCAAATGTTCTCTTAGATGCTCCAGTAGTTTTAAAGAATGCAATAAAATTTTTCTTAAAAGCATAAGTATAATCAGTTAATCGGTTCTACATTTTATATTGGAGTTACCAGGCTGTCACTCTAAAAAGCCAGATTATCTTAAAATAGCAGGAATGTAGATATGAAATATATACAAAAATAAAACAATATAGTTTGATCTTCTTAAAGCTTTATTTTCTTCATTTTAAATCTTTGCATGTTTAAGAAATCTGTACTCACGAAAGAATACAGCTACCATTCCACACTCCTGTTGTTACTTACAACCAGAGATGTTGGCCAGGTATGAGACCTGAAACTGCAGTTCTGTGGATCACTCATGCTATCATTCTGAGCCCTTTTTATACAGTCACTGTATCTCAGTTGACTCTACTTAAAAGGAAATAGGCCTCTTAACTCACATTACCTGATTTTGTTTCTTAAAGAGTCCAGCACTGCCCACCAACACTGACCACTTGCAATTCTGTGCTTCTTAAGGTATGTTATAGTACTTAGTGCCCAAGCCTGCTCTCTAGAGCCAGCTTGTCTAGGTTCAAATCCTGGCTCTACCACTCATTAGCTGTTTGATCATGGACGAGGAGCTTAAACAATCTGTGTCTCAGTTTTATAATATGTAAAATAGGGATAATACCAGAAAGTGCCTCATAGGTTTGTTGTGAAAATTAAATTTGTTACTATGTGTAAAACTCTTTGAATAGTCCCTGGCTTGTATGTGCTTATATAGGTAAATTAATTATTAAAATCATTATGTGTATTTTCCTTCTAAGATATGAACGTAGTTTTCCATTTAATTTGAAAGATCTTTGAACTTGATGGAATCTTGCACTCTTACATAATTATAGAATTGTGCTTTTCTTAGATATTAAAAATAAATCCAATTTAATTTTGCATGTTACTTTGGATTTGTCCTTTCTGTAGTCACAGCTTTATTGTTGTTCTACTGAATGATTTTAGACTCAGCTATATACATTACTAAATGACTCACCTGAGTCATTTAACCTCTCTGCCTCAGTTTCCTTATCTGAAAAACATGAGATAATAATCCCTGACACGATTTACCTAATTTATTCAATAAATGTAAGTATTTATTTATCATCCACTATTTCCTAGGCATTATTCTAGATTCTTTGAATAAATTAGTGAGCAAAGCAGATAAATATTTCTGCCTTCTCAGAGATTCTGTTCTAGCCAGGTTGAGAGTGGTGGGAGAAAGTGGCGGGGAGAGGAGACTTAATGAATGAGTAAATTATATGGTATATTAGGAGGTGATAAGTGTTAAGGAAAAAAATACAATGGGTTAAGAGAAATCAGAAATTTGCAGGAGGGCTCTGGGAGCCAATTCCATTATCAGTATAGGCCTTATGGAGAATGTGAGATTTGAGTAAATACTGGAAGGAGATGAGGGAATGAGGTAAGACATATCTGGGGAAAGAGCATTTCAGACAGAAGGAACAATGTATTAGCTTCTGCGGCAGCAAGAAACAACCCTAATACATTAGGCTCTGACAGGCACACACATTTATTTTTTACTCATATTATGTGGTTGATAGACACTTCCATAATTTTTAAAAATACTTTCTTCTCTCTAGACTTAATTGGAAGTATTTAAGCTTATCAGGGCAGGAAAATATATTCTACTACAGGGAAGCATGGCAAGATTAGAGAGTATTAAGAGTTAACACAGCAGGAGTGGTTGCTCATTCCTTAATGGTTTCCATGTGTCTTGGATTTACTCTTGGGGCAACTCTTGAGAATGTAGCCCTTAGAATGTTTTTTTTTTATATCACCAATGAATCAATTATTTTTCTGTGTACACCTGGGTGAAATAAACCATCCCATAGTAGCTCGTCAGCATTGCTTTGCACAAACATCCAGATTGATGATGTGCACCTGGTTTCATTATTTTGATTCTGAGTTTCAGTTGTCATGGCTGATTGCTAGCAAGAGGTGCCTATGTGACCAACCTCCTATAAAAGCTTCAGGCCCTAAGGTTCAAATGGATTTCTCTTGGCAGAAACTTCCCACACTTGTCCATGTAGTTTGCTGCCAGAGGGGAAAAACCCCATCCTGTGTGGCCTTGGATGAAGAAGGACATCAGAAACCTATGCTGGACCTCTCTGGACTCTTAATAAATATCTTTTTCCTTCTGCTTTTGCTCTGTATCTTCTGCTGTGATAAATCTTGGCCATGAGTAGAGCCCACTATTGAATCCATTCTTTCTAGTGTATCATTGAACTTTAGAAGGAGGTTGTTGGACTCCCTGCAGAAGAAGAGAATTGATCATTGTTTCCACAAACAACTAGAACATAGGCTTAAAAGCAGGAACATGCCTTGTAAGATCAAGGAGCAGCAAGTAAACTCAAGTTTGTGGAGCAAGGTTGTAAGAGAGAGGGATGGGTGGGCAGATAATGTAGGGTTTTGTAGGTCATAGTAAGATAGGAAGCCTTTGGAGGGCTTTGAGTGGAAGAGTGACATAACCTAAGTTTTCAAGGGGATCACTGGGGCTACTGTTTTGCGAATGGATGGTAGCAGGGTGAAGGTTAAAGTTATGAAACCCATTAGGGGGCTCTTGCAATAATCCAAGTGAGAGATGATGGTGACCTGGACGAGCTAGCAGCATTAGAGGTGGTAAGAAGTGTCAGATTTGAGATATTTGAAGATGATTTTTATGAATCAAGTAAAGTAATGCTGTGTGTGAAAGTTTGCCAGATGTAAGGCATCATACAGGTAAATGACTTTGATTAGGTTTGGAATATTATTTTGGCCAGGAGGTTAAATGGGGCCTGAGAGAGACTCCTGAGGGAAGAAGAAAACTCCCATTGCCCAGGCTGAAGAGGGGGCTTTCTCAGGCCATTCATGAAACTGCACACAGACCTTTATTTGATGAAAATCCGAAGAAACATGATTTGACATTGCTGTTACTTCAGATCATCTGTAGTCAGGCCTAGCCCACCAACCCAGGCAGATCAGCATAGAGAAAAATTCCTTTCCACATTCCCAAAGGGGACCTTTTTCCCTAACACTATGTCTGCCTCCTGGGATTGGATTTGTTCTGCCTTTACTCACTGGCAAACATGAAACCAAGGTGGTTTCAAGTATGGGTGTTTTCTGCCACCGTGTTTCATTGAAAACACGTGCCAACATCACATATTCTGAAGCCAGCTCTTGGGCAGAGGTCGCCAGTAAGAATTTTGCCTTTGTCCTACTTTCCAGTTTCCTAGTGCTTCGCTTGTGTGCCCTTTTTCTTTCCCCAACTCCTCCCCACCCTTTCCCAACACACATGTGTAGCAGTATTTCAGAAGGTGTGATTCTCTGTTGTGCTTGGAGATGATTCTGCTAACTCAGATGCAAAGGAGAAATTTGAGCTGAATTATTTCTATTGTCTCTGTTCTAAAAATATTACTTCCTCTTTGCTTAATGTGTGAAGGAAATATGTAGCTTTATTTCTGTATAACAGATGCAAAAGCAGCTCAGGTAAGGCAATAACCCCCTGTCGTGAATGCATTTTGATGTACTTAGAGTTGCCACAATTAGAAAACTAAACCCCTATAGAAAACCCAAAGCTAATTATACCTGGAAGAGTCAGAAAATTGGTTTAACAAAAAAAATTTTGATATTATTCCTGTTGACAGTTGGATTAGGGGATGTGCCCAATTCTGTGGTTTACAGGATATTTTTCTACAAATCGTTAACAAAAAATGTCAAACTCTTTTGTTTTTCTCCTTGAAAGAAAGCCACAGGTCCTTTAGGGGATCTGAGTGCAGCACAGCAAAGCCAGCAAATGTGTTTAGATTGTTGCCTGGCCAACAAGTTGTGTTGCTACCTGACCCATGAGACAGTGAGTGGATAAGGCAGTTTGTATAATGATATGCTACTTGGGATGCTTCAGAGGAAGAGAGTACATTTTTCTAAAAATCTCATTTACCACACTTAGGAAACTTTCCATTTCGAACCGTATGAATACATTTTTCTTTTTTGATGTGTGGTAGCACTACCCAAGCCTTTATGATATATAGGCGCTCTTTAGGAGGAGAGAAACATTTGAGTTTTATTAATACCTGTCAAAGGTAAAGTGTGTATGGGGAGAGGGGTCAAATGGGGGTCACTTAAACTAACTCGTATTCCTTTATTTAGCACTGTGGTGTCAAAGCGGACTAGACTTGGATTTTAGCCATAGCTCTGTTGATGAGCTGTGTGACTTCAAGAAAGGCACTGAACTTGTCAGGGACTTAGTTTTCTCAGCTGTAAAAAGGAGGACTGTTAGTTGTGTTTGATACATTCAAAAATATTTATTGAGTAGTTGCTGTGTGTTAAGTACTATCATAGGTGTTTGGACTGTATTAGTGAACAAAACAAGGATCCCTGTCCTCATGGCATTGCCATTCTAGTTGGGGGTGGGAGTGCAAATACAAACAATAAAAATAATAAGATGTTTTACTAGGTTGGAAGGTGATGAATGCTATGGAAAAGACAAAACAGAGTCCAGTGAGAGAATTTTGAAGTGCTAGCAGAGGTGGGGTGGTGAGGTTTACAATTTTAGGTAATCTCTAAGGTGTTTACTAGTTCTTAAAATCTGTAGGGGGTAGGAGGAGGGTGAAGTGAGTAAAGGGGATCAAATATATGGTAGCTGAAGGGAACTGAATTCTAGGTGGTAATCACACAATAGAATATATAGATGTCGAATTATAACGTATACCCGAAAATTAGATAATTGTATAATCAATGTTACCCCAATAAACTTAATTAAAAAAATAAAAATATAAAAAATCTGTGATTCTATGGTATTTATTAATTTAATCTTGATCATAGCAATTTTATATTAAAATATTTAAGAGACTTTCAAAACCATCATTTCTATTAAGATATCTTTTAGGCATGCTATTTCTTAGATGATGTTTGCTCTGTCCTCAGGATCTATGACCCTGCACAATTGATTTTTCTCTTGTCTTTTCTGGTTTTGATGAAGATTTGTCCAACCTACATTTTCTCTGTTTTCCTGGTCTCTGTTTCTGTCTCTGTTAGAGTACTTCTCTCAGGCTAGTTTCATGTTCACTAGACTGTGGGCCAGGACAGAAGTCAAGCTGGGCACAGAGTATGTGTTTTATTCACATTTATTAATTTCATGAATGGACTTTCCAGGCCTTCAGGCTTAATAGTCCACAACTTCATACTAGTTTTTTCCCAGAATAGTGCTAACATCCAAAACCTTCCAGTGAATAGAACAAGCAGTAGTTAAGAACCACTCATTCATGTATCCACACATCTTGCACCTGGTGTGTGTGTCTATGTATATATGTGTATGTTAAATGCCATTTAAGGGTAATAAATATAAATACTTTGTTTTATCAATGGTAGTGCTTCATGTTGCTTAGAGGCCATTAAGAGGCCAGAAGACTGCTTTTGGAAGTCAGAAGACTTAGCCATTTGTCACTTTTGTCTTATTTATGATTCATAATCTTTAACACATAGCCTCCAATATTTTTATGCTCTTCCATATCAACCTGGCAGAAGGAGAAAGAATGAGGAAGATGGCTTATGGGAAGATATCAAGGGCCAGGCCAGAAAGTGACCTCTAAAACCTCTGCTCACATTCCATCGATTGGAATGTGGTCATGTAGCCACACCTAAGGGAGGCTGGGAAATGTAATCTGTATGCCCAGGAGTAGAAGAAATGGGTTTAATAAAGAGCTAGCCAGTCTCTGTCACTTTCATTATGTTTCTAGCGCCTGATACTTTGTAGACACTCAATAAATGTTCACTAAGTAAATGAATGGACAAGTTTGTTTTGTTTTTCTGACAGTAGTAATGTGATTTTGTTTTTTTTAATTACAAGAGAAGCATATTCTTCTTGTAAAGAAATAAATAAAAAAATTAGAAATGTGCAACATCAGTACTTTGTTAGGATAACAGATGGATGTAGAGCAGTTTGACAAGTATTAGAAGGGACAGATGGTGAATAAGCAGTTAAGAGGCTGTTCCAATAGCCCAAAAGGAAGATTTTTGACCCAGGGCAGTAGGAATGGGTGTAGGAAAGGCTGAATGTGAGACCCATTCCCCAGAGAGTATTTAAAGGACTTGATGGAGAATTTATTATGTAAGGGTGAGGAAGAAAGATTAGTAGAAGGTGATGCTAAGGGTTTGAGTTCAGTGATGGAATTGAGAATGTGTTAGTTTTCTATTGCCGTATCAAACTATAACCAATTTGGCAGCTTAAAACAACATCCATTTATTATCACAATTCTATAGATTCAGAAGATTAGGCAGTCTCAACTAGGCATTCTGTTTAGGGTGTCACAAGGGCAGAACTGAGATGGTGGCTGGCCTGAGCTCTTAAGGTTCTTTGGTGGGAAGAATCAGCTTTGAAGATCACTTAGGTTGTTGGCAGGAATTCAGTTTCTTCTTAACAATTTCCACATGGTGGTCTCTATCTTCCAGTCAACTGCAGTGGGTTGAATACCTCTCAGGATTTAAATCTCTTTAAAAGTCATCATCTGCAGCATTTTTCTACTTCCTTTTCTGCTTTTAAGGGCTCATGTCATTATACCTGGCTTATCCAAAACAATCTTCCTACCTTGAGGTCACCAGTAAAGTTTCTTTGGCCATGTAAGGTAACATGTCCACAGACATCACACTAGGGGTGAATGTCATAGGGGCTAAAATTTGGCTTACCACACAGAATGTGCAGAAAACTGGGTGCTGGCTCATTTACCAGCCATCCTAGCCTTTTGGGAGTATATTTCCCTATACTGTAGAGGCTAGATCCTCTCTTGTAGCTGAGGTTCTGGCTGTGATTTTGGTTTGGCCAATAAGATGTACTCACATGAGACTTTAACTTGGAACTGAGGTAAGGGAGAGTGAGGAGTATGTGAGGCATCTATTTTGGCTGGTGAGAATTAAAGCAATGCTGGCATGGTTTTAGAACCAGAAGCCATAGTAGTGACTTCTTGAAGTGACAGACAGCTGTAACACAAACCAGCCAACACACCGGACTCTCCTTGATTGTTTTTCAGATACCACAAACATCTACTGAGTGTCTTTATGTGATCCTGGTGATTTGCAAAGGTTACTGTATTTAGTGGGGGTGGCTCTATCCGCATGTTGTCAACTGAAGAATAGAGAATCAGATTTGTTAAAGGGACTTGCCCATGCTCCCATGGTGATTAGAGCTGAGATTCAACTTCAGCTTTCTGTCCATTTGTGGCTACAGCCTGCCCTGTTGTTGTAGATTAGAATCACTTTCCCTAAAATTTGTAGTTTATAGCCATATTCTGGATTCTGACTTTGACCTTGTATGGAACTCAGCTGTTTTTAAAGAGCTTTCACATCCATAGCTTTATTTGCTATCAGGACACATAACTGGAAACTCGGGGATTATGGACGATGGGGGAGGGAAGTGATAATATTGCCCACTGAAGTGGTCTGATAACTGGCACTGAAACCTGCAGGGTCCAGTTAAAACTGACTCTGGAGAGACCCTCACCTTTCTACTCACTGGTCACATGGAGTGACCCCCCAGAGACCATGCCATTTCAGGAAGACTGTTCCACAAGCACACAGAGAACGCAGACTCCATAGACATGGCAGCACCTGCTGCCACAGGAGATGAATGAGGTACTCTGGCAGGTCAGCCAGAAGAGATGATGAGTTGGGCTGTCACATTCAGACAGTGACAGATGCCTGTGCTCATGTAATGGGAGAGAGAATCTCTGGAGCTAGAAGAGGCTAGAGAAATGCGACATTTTCCTAATTTCCTTAAAACTGCAAAGGATATTGCAGGGTTGTCACAGAAAAGTTGCTGCTTTATGAACATAGCAAATTTCTTCTTTTAGGAAAGGAAACTGTGAGTGGGGAAAGGAGCTTAGTCTCCTCTTGGCAGAGGTAAAAGCAGCCTCTGGATAGGCTCGTGTGACTAAATTTGGAGGTGGCCTGGGGGCAGGGCACTGGAGGAGCAAGGAGGAGGCTCAGGGAGTGAGGGCCGACATCTTGCCTTGGAGTCCTGTATCATCTGCCTAGGGTGGAAGCTCCTGGAAGCAGGAACTCTGTCTTTCTCATTCACCACTATATTCACAACATTTTGGAAAGTGCCCGCCATACTGTAGGTGGTTAATACGTATTTTCAGTCTGATCATTATAAATAGTTACTGGAGCTAGATTTTGTAAATAAGCGGTCAGCAAACTACAGCTTGTGGGCCAAACCTGGCCTGCTGCCTGATTTTGCAAATGAAGTTGATCAGCACACAGCCATGCTCATTCACTTACATATTGTCTGTGTACTCCAGTGGCTGAGCTGAAACAGTCGTGTACCACTTAACGATGGGGAAACATTCTGAGAAATGCATCATTAGATAATTTTGTCATTGTGCGATTATCATAACAGTGAACTTGCACAAACCTAGATGGTCTAGTGTACTACACACCTAGGCCGTATGGTATAGCTAGTTATCCTAGCCTATAAACCTGTACAGCATGTGACTGTACTGACTGCTGTAGGCAGTTGTAACAGTGATTTTCATTTATCTAAACATAGAAAAGGTACAGTAAAAATACGATATAAAAGATAAAAAAGGTACACCTGTATGAGGCACTTATCAGGCATAGAGCTTGCAAGGCTGTAAGCTGCTCTGGGTGAATCAGAGCGGTGAGTGAATGTCAAGGCCTAGGACATGACTATGCAGTCCTGTAGACTTAGTAAATACTGTGCTCTTAGTAAATTTATAAAACAACATGGAAGTAAATGAAGCATAAGAGAAAATGATGCAATCAACAGAGGTGGTAAACATGAGATGTAAGAGCCTGGTGTGGTGGTAACATGGCATACAGTTTTACCGTAATATTTTTTAAAAAAGTAGAAAGAGTACACCAATGATACAAAGTATAGTATAGTAAATACATAAACCAGTAACATAATTATTATCATTATCAAGCATTATGTACTGTACCTAATTGTGCTCTGCTTTTATACAACTGGCGGCACAGTAGGTTTATTTACACCAGCATCACATGAGTACTGTGTTGCTCTATGACATTAGGACAGCTACAACGTCACTAGGCCAAAGGAATTTTGCAGCTCCATTATAATCTTATGAGACCACCGTTGTATATGTGATCTGTCTTTGACCGAAACGTTATTATGCAGTGCGTGACTGCAGTTGTGGCAGAGTATATGGCTCACAAAGCTGAAAATATTTACTGTCTAGCTCTTTATAGGAACAGTTTTCTGACTCCTGGTGTAAAGCACCATTTAAAGAAAGTTATAGCAATTGGCCGGACACCTTTATCTGACTTTACATCACACTTCTAGGACATTTGAAGAAAACTCCCGAAAACAGATTTCTGTACTAATTCCTCTCCTCGCATTAAAAAAAAAAAAGTCTATTCCATCCAAGCTTTTACCTTCATTGAAATTGCTGTTGTCAAGATCACCAGTGTTGCGAAATCTGTGGTCAGATTTTCAGTCTTCATATTGTTCGACTTGGCAGCAGTATCTGACACAGTTGGACACTGTTCGAATATTGTCTCAGCTTCTGAGTCACCACTTGTCTTCTAGCTTCACTGGTTGCTCTTAGCATACTTTGCTGGTTGCTTCTCATCTTTTGGCCTCTTAACGTTGAGTGCTTCAGGTTTCAGTTCTTGGTCTTCTTCTCTTGTCTGTCTGAATTCCCTTGGTGTTTCCATCTAGTTTCATAATGTTAGGTACCATCTATACAAACATGATTTCCAAAATTGTGTCTCCTAGTTCTCTCCCCTAACCCATACATCTAACTTGGCACCTATACTTGGTCATCTCCAATTTAACCTGTCCAAATAAAACCTAATAACCCCTCTTCAAATCTGCTCCTCTCACAGTCTTCTCCAGCTCTGTTGATGAAAACTCCATTTTTCCAGTTGCTCTGGCCAAAACCCTTTAAGTTATCATCAACTCTCTTTGCTCACACCCCATATCCTATCTTTAAACAAATTCTGTCAGCTGTACCTTAAATTATATATCTAGGCTCTGCCCACTTCTCACCACTTCCTTTGCTAAAGTCATAGTCCAAGTCACTGCTACCTCTCACCTGAATTAATAACATAGCCTTTGACTTATCTCTCTGCTTTTCCCCTTCATTCCCCTTAACTATTTTCAACATAACAGAATATCCCTCTTAATTTAAGTGATATAACTCCCCCTTATAACTAAATTAAATTAATTCTTGGCTAATTTAAATCACATTACTCCCCCACTCAAAACTCTCTAACAGTTCCCATGTGACAGAGAGTAAAAACCAAAGTCCTTAGGATGGCCTAATTGGACCCACGCGATTTGGCCCCCTCACCGCTCTGTCCTTACATGTCACCACTTTGACATTCATGAAAATGCCCTTCTGAGATCTCCTGCTGCAGAGAGAATTGACAGGCAGCTCTAGCTGCTGTGCTGTGAAATCAATCGCTAAGTTTATGCCAAAGCCATGCTTCCCATGGCTGCCCTCAGCCAATGACTGAGCACGGCTAGGATGCTAAGGCAAGTCATTCTTAGAAGATGTAGGGTTCCTGTGATGGAAGGCTTTGGCTTAAGGACTCTTCATTGGCCTGATCAGAATTTTCCTAGATTTGTGCTACATTCTGAGACTTCCTACCTAAGCTTCCTTCCTTCCCTTTCTCTTCAGAGGATCAAAACTGTATGAAGTTTGGGGAGGCAGGCCCTACCTCCTCCAGCTCCTTCTCTCTTTTCCCTCAACTATTTCCCCTGCCCTGTCAAATGAGTTGTGAGCACCTTTAAAAACTATGTAAAAGTACAATACAGTGCTACACTCTCCTCCCTGCTCTCTCCTGAGCAGTGGCTCACAGCTTTAGACATGAATGTTCATTCTCTTTGCTTGAAGTACATTACCTTCCAGCTCTGCTGGTTCTCACCTGCAACTGGTCACTATGTCAACTCGCTTTTTCAGTTAAAATGTACTGAAGTGAAGTTGTCAAAAACACTAGAATGCCCTTACAGTAATTGGATTTTCCACTCTGAGTTGGGAGCATAGGAGATGTATTAAATGGAACATGCCAAAATGCTTATGCAGCATGAGGGACACCATCTGTCACAATATTTTTCTAGTTAATTTTAAGTGAGCAAAAGATTAAAAATATGTTTTCTTAGTCCTTGCATCTTCACAGAGGAAATCTATTAAAGCTGGAGCTGTGTCGTTTGCCATTCCCTTATCTTTCTCCCTAAGTTACCAGCTTTTCATGTGGTTATGAATCACTTAGGAAGGGAAAAGGGGTTTGGAGTAGGGAGGGTGTTAGAAAAGTGATAGAATTCTTTGCTCACTATTTTAGTTTCTTATTTCTGATGTAACAAATTAGCACAAACTTAGTGGCTTAAACAACACACATTTCTAGTATAGTTCTGTAGGTTAGAAATTTGAAGTGGGCCTCACCAAAATGGGCTAAACTTAATATGTCCACAGTACTGCAGTTTTTTAGAGGCTCTAGGGAAGTATCTGTTTGCTTGCCTTTTCCAGCTTCCAGTGGTCACCTACATTCCTTAACTCATGGCCTCTTCTTCCATCTTCAAAACCAGCAATGTCAACTCTCTCTTAAAGAAAGGGCATTGTTTAAATACATAATACATGACAAGTAGAGCCAGAATAGAATTTTTTAGATGAAAATTAACTATAGTGGTAAACCTTTACATTAATTTAGCTCAGCACACATATCTCACAGACTAATTTGAAAAGTCGATGGTCAGTTTAGCATTCATTTTTGTTACTGATATATAATTGACACATAATGTGTGCAAGTTTAAGGTATATGTGTTGATTTGATACATGTGTATTCCAATAGGATAACCACCTTAGTGTTAGCTAACCCCTCCATCCCTGTCACATAATGTTTCATTTTTTTTTTGTGGTGAGAACATTTAAGATCTATAAGCAATTTTAAAATATATAATAGAGTATTATTGACTATAGTCACAAAATTTGTAGTCATAAACATACACTGTATATGTGTATTATATATAATACACATCATCACAAAATGTATACAAGCAAAAGGAAAAAATAAAAATCATCTGCAGTCCTACCACCTAGAGAGAATCACTGGTTACATTTTGGTGCATATTCTTCTAGCATTGTTTCTATGCAAATACATAGAAAATAGAATCATATATGTTCTAAAAAACCTGTTTAAACCTCTTTGAACCTGCTTATCTCATTATATTTTATGTCATTCTATTTCCCTCTGCATTATGTGAAAGGCTCGATAGCATTCCATTATTTGTACCAAAATTTAATAACTATTTTCCCAATGATAGATATTCACATTGTTTCTATTTTTCTTTATTAAAAACAATCACTTGTGATGCAATTATGGGATTATTTTCCTAATAACAAACTTCTAAAAGAGGAGCTACAGGGTGAAAGATGATGTATATTTTTAAGACTTTTGATCTTACCAACCTACCGTGGTGTAAGACCTAAAATTAAGGACCAATTTTATATGTTGCCTTGATATTTGACAAAATCAGGAGGACTTTGACTGGTCTAATTGCAAGTTCCCTTCCCCATTCTGCTCCTATTAATAAGATAGATCCCCTAGCCAAACAACTCTCCTTATCGCAGGGACCAAGTATAGTTCCTAAAATATCTGGGCTACAGTAAAATTGAATTTATTTTATGATAGTTTTTTTCTGAAGCATTTGGGATCATGAATCCTATATAAATCTTGTGGAAGAATCCTATTTCCAGAAAAATTAGCTGGTGATCAAACATACACATTTTGCATCCACCTTTAGGGAAACTCTGAAGCCCCCAGAATGACTATCTTCGTGAGTTCATGAATTTTTGCTATGACATGAAAAAAATTGTGTCATTTTTTTTGCTCAGTTTAAAAAGTGAGTCCATTTGATTCCTTTCCATGCGAAATGTGCTTCCAGTTGTTTATATTTCAAGATATTTTTGTAACAATGTTAGTCCATATAGTACTGTCAGTTGGAACTCAACCTTAGGTATGTGGGAAGAACATTAGCTATGTGGGAAGAACAGAGACCTTGCAGCTCTTGTTATCCAATCAAAAGAATAGTGTCTTACCTGTTTTGTTTTTTGAAAGAGCACTGGAAGAAAGTTGGAAGGCTACAGGCATTTCACTTTCTGTGTGTATATAAACTTTGTCAGGCCCTGTGCCAAGCATTTGATAACCAATAGCCCTTGCCTCCCACTTAGTAGGTATTCCATTAACTGAGAAGCACTGAAGTGTAGTAAAATTGGGTTTTGACAATAGAGACCTGGACTCAAATCTTGATTTTTCTCCAGCATAACATTAGGCAATTTACTTAACCTGTCTGAGTTATCTCATATGTAAAATAGAAATAATAGCAATAGTAATATTTACCTTTTATGGTATATGGATATTAAGAGTGCTAATATATTAAGCCTCTGCTTTAGTGTCCAGCATTAGTAGACCTCAGTAAGTTTTTAATAAAACTTTTACAGATGAGGAAACATGTCCAGAGAGGTAACTAGCCTGAATGTTACATCACTTGAGGTCATAGAATTGACACGAGCATCTGAGTCAAGTGACAGATGACTGTACACAGATTATAATTAATTTTTAGAATGTGCAATTATTTTTTTACAATTTCTCTTAGTATATCAAGATATATGAACAAAGTGAAAGCTTGGGTGGGGTTTAGGGCCATCATAGTTGATGAGAAATAGAGAAACAGCTATAACTAACATCTTGAGAATGTTCGAGGAGCAGAGGCTCTATGGGGAACCATTTAGGAAGTCTGAGTTGACAGCTCGCTCTCTGAGTTCCTTTGCAGTGATATTACTAACTGTGCCTTAGGGATATCTGCTGTATTTCAGACACAGATTTTGCATACATATTCCCCTTTGAGTCCTACATTGAAAGAGGCATACTTATCCCCATTTTACATATGATGAAATTGAGGCTCTGAGAGATTAAAGAACTTGTTCAAGATCACCAATTAACTGTGAAGTAGCAGAGGCCAGAATACAATCCAGGACTAGCTGACTGCCCTTACTTAAATTGGCTTGGGAGGAAGAGTGTTATAATAACAACAACTACTATTATAATTACCAAGCACTGAGTGTCTACTGGGTGCTAGCCACTGTGCTAGCACTCTACATGAGGTTTCTTATATTATCCTCACCAGAACCAGAAGACATAGATACAATTATTTACCTACATAAGGAAAGGGAAATAGGTTCAAAGAGGCAAATTAACTTTGTCAGCTGGGATCCCAGAGGTAGGAAGTAGTTGAGCTAGATTATAAACTCACATATATTCTTACTCCAAAAAGTAAGTATGGGTGAAAGCACAGTTAATTTGAATTTGAATATGAAGAAAACTTTTCTCTTAAAAATTATCATTAAAAATAGTGAAAAAAGTAGTTTTCTATACCAATGTACTGTATACTTGAAACTAATAATAAAGTAAAATGTTTTTTAAAAGTGGTTTTCTCTAGCACTAGTGATTTAGAACAATGCAACTTTCACCCTTCATCTGAAGTAAATGCCTATTATAAATAAAGCTAAGGACAATTTACTATCTTATCTACTTTTACTTGAAAATGCTATAGAAACAATTGGCTATATAAATATATTTTACCTTTTTTATCATTTTGTTATGAACTATAAAATGTACATCCAGAAAGAGAGAATCATGAATAATTATAAATCAAAATCTATGCAACCAGCAATCAAGTAAATAAAACAGAACATTACAAAAGTAAAGCAAGTATCAGTATCATTTAAAAAAACTCAACACACACCCCCCCTTTCCCCCTCCAGCACTCAGATGCTCCAAGAGACCCTTCTGATCATGCACTCCTTCCATATATATACTATTTGGACTCATTCCTGTCTTTTGCCTAATTTTTTTTCTTATTTATTTTTTGGAGCTCTTTATATTCTAAATAAGAGTCCTTTACTAATTATTTCTACAATTTGTCTCCTGTGTCTTTTAATAGACCGACAGTTTTCATTTTAAGGTAGTTTTATGTAAAAGAGTGATGGAACTTTGATATGTTAAACTTGGAAGACTTTATCATTTATTTATGCTTAATACCTTTGTGTCTCTTTTAAGAAGTCTTTCCACATATGATGTTCTATTATATTATTTATATTATTATGAAAAAGTTTTATACTTTTGCCTTTTGCGTTTTAATTCTGTAACCCACCTGGAGTTGATTATACAAGGTAGAGTGTAATTCCACTTTTTCTGTGTGGATGCTCAATTACCCCAGGACCATTTACTCAAAAGATTATCCTTTCACCAACTTTACTGTGATTCATTCCAGTTTATTGCTGTGTAGCATTTAGCTGCGTAGATGTACCACAATTTGTTAATTATTCACTTATCATATAAGGGCTTTTGAGTAGTTCCAGTTTTTTTATTTAAAAAAAATTATTAAAAAAAAATTAATCCTCTTGGAACATCTACTCTATCATTGTTATTTGTATCAATGTCCACATTCCCATACACACACATAATTTCCAGGTGCTTTTTCTGATACACCGAATTAACAGGGATGTGTTTCAATTGCAGCCTTCCAATTGTTGAACAATTTCTGTCTCTTAATATTAAGGTTACTCCCATACTTTGCATTACCAAGAGAATTAGAAGATAATTTTCAGAATCATCAATGCACTTATGTATTTCTTGGAAGCCAACTTTCCCAAATATTTACATTAATCACTTCAAGTAAGGCAAGTAATTACAAGTAATTCTAATCAAATGTTATTTCTTTTTTTAATTTAATTTAATTTTTTAAACTTTTTTATTTTTTTAATTAATTTTTTTTATTGTGACATTGGTTAACAAAATCTGATGTTTCAGCTGTACACTTTAACAGTAAAGCATATATATGTTTACACTGTGTGTTCACTGCCCTTAGTTAGATTTCTTTCTGTCACCACATATTTGACCCCCTGTACCCCGTCTACCTCCCCCCTACCCTCTGGTAACCACTAGTCTGTTGTCCGTGTCCACGAGCAGTATTTTTTTAACACTATGAATTATGTTGCTATAAATTTTCATGTGCAGGATTTTGTGTGAACAAAAATTTCATTTCTCAGGAATGAGATTGCTGGATTGGTCATATGTAAGTATATGTATAACTTTATAAGAAACTGCCCAAAATGTTTTCCAAAATGGCTGTACCATTTTATGTTTCTGATAGCAAAGTAGTAAAGTTTCAATTGCTCTGCATCCTCATCAGCATTTGATATCATCATCATCATCATTTTATTATTATTAGCCATTCTAATATGTGTGTAGTAATATCTCACTGAGGCTTTAGCTTGTGTTTCCCTAAAGATAAATGAGGTTGAGCATCTTTTCATTTGCTTATTTGCTCTCTGTATAACTTCTTTTGGTGAAGGATCTGTTAAATCCTCTCCAATTTTTAATTAGATGTTATGTATTTGTATTGTTGAGTTCTGAGAGTTTATACACACACACACGCACACACACACACACACACATATGTGTGTGTGTGTATAATCTCCTTAATAGAACTCTCTTGTCAGATATGTAATTTATAAATATTTTTTCCCAGTATGTGGTTCATCTTTTCATTCTCTTTGTTGTCTTCTGCAGGAAAGTTTTTAAATTTTTAAGTAGTCTAATTTAACAGTTTTCTTTTGTGCATGACGCTTTTATCGTCATATCTAAGAACTCTTTGCTAACCCAAGGTCACTGAGATTTTTTCCTAGGAATTTTTCCATTTTCTATTTAAGTTTTAATCCATTTTGAGTTAATTTTTAACTAAGTGCGAGATAAGGGGGATGGAGTTCTTTTTTTTCTGTATGAATAGCCAATATTTACTACAATATGTGTTGAAAAGACTATCCTCTCAATATTGAATTGGGTCTATTTATATTCTCTCTATTCTGAATTTTTTAAGTATTCCATTTTAGTAAATTTATTTGCTTTTTGGCTACTACTTTTTGTATAATTTTAGTGGTTGCTAGAGGAATTACAACATGTCTACCTAACTTTTCACAGTCTACTTAGAGTTAATATTTTACCACTTCAAGTAAAATGTAAAAGCTTTTCAAACCATATAGATTTGTTTGCTCTCCCTACATTATGTCGATGTTTTCAGGTGTAGTACATTTACATATATTGAAAACTAGACAGAGTCAATTTTTCTCTCAACAGTTGTACACATTTTAAATAATGTAAGAGGAGAAAAAGAGTCTACTATATTTACACAGATTATTTATCATTTTTGTTGCACTTCATTCCTGAATTTTCGAGTTTCCCTCTAGTATCATTTCTCTTCAGACTGAAGAAGTTCCTTTAGTTATAGAACAGATCTACTGGTGACAAACTCTTAGTTTTCTTTCATCTGAGAATATTTATATTTCACCTTAATTCTTGAATGACATTTTTCCTAGTTACAGAATTCTGGGATGATAGTTTTTTTACTTTTAGCACTTTAGATGTTATTCCACTGTCTTCTGGTCTTCGTAATTTCTGGTGACAAATTTCACCATTCAAGTCAATATTGCCCTACCTATAATGTGTCAATTTTTCTCTGGCAGCTTCAAGATTTTTCTTTATCTTTAGTTTTTAGCAGTTTGATTACAATGTGTCTCTTCATGGTTTTGTTGAGTTCTCTTGCTTTGAGTTACTGAGCTTCATGAAAATCTACATTTATCTGTTTCACCAAATTTAGGATTTTTTAGGCATTATTTCTTCAAATACTTCATCACTTTCTTTCTCATAGAACTTCAATTACATGAATGTCAGGTAATTCGATATTACTCTACAGGTTTTTGAGTTTCTGGGGTTTTGTTTTTCTTCAAACTTTTTTTATTCTCTTTTCTAGATTGGGTGATATCTATCGAAAGACATATAAAAATTCTTGGGAGTACCCCCTACACTCTTTGGATAATAGGATCCTCCTATTTTTCTTTTTTCTTCTTTTTTAATTCCTGGCGAGCAATGTTGGATGCTCCCATAGTTTTAGCTGCTCATGCTGCTGTCATACAGTTCCCTTGGAGACTGGCAATGAGAGAAAAATACAAAAAATGGGATTTTCCTCTCATTCTCAATTGGCTCCTTTCCTCGGTTTTATGGCCAGAAAGTCAAGGCACAGCCTGGGACTTGTTCCAGTCCACATACAGAATTATGAGTTCCCTTCTCGAAATCTGTGTTCCCCTCACACACCCTAGCTCCCAGGCCCCTTTTCCTGGCCCTCTAACTAAAAAGACAAACTTTCAGATTTTTGGCTGCCTCCTGCCTGTACAGTTACATGACTGAGCCGTAATTCATGTCAAAGCTGGAAGATAAGAGAGAAAATAAACCTGAGAAATTTAGTTCTATATCAGTTGCTTTTGTAAATTTGAATCATCTCACAGATCTGCTTTCTATTGTTTACTTTTCCAAACCCTCAGGTAGTTGTTTTTGTATTTCATCCAGAAGTTTTAGTTGTAATCAGTAGGAGAGATAGGGTAGAGGGGCTTGCTCCATTTTGGCTGTTAATAGAAATCTTCATGTTGTGATTTTGATTGGGTCTATATTAAATCTCTATGTCAGTTTGTGGAGAAATAACATTTAAAAAATACTGTGTCTTCAAATCCCTAACTGTAGCATATCTCTTCACTTATATCTTCTAAATGTCTTTAAATAAATTTTATAATTTTCTACATTAGAGATCCTGTGCACCTTTTTGTGTGATTTATTCCTAGGTAATTAATATTTTATGTTACTTTTCATGGTACTTTAAAAAAATTTTAAAATTATTATTGCTTATGTAGAAAAAGACACTTGATTATTTTATATTGATATTTTATCCAGGAAAATTACTAAACTTTTCCATTACCATTTAATTTTTGACTATGGATTATTTTTTTCTTTTATTCTAAGGTCAATTCTTTTATTTTTTTTTATTTTTCAGTTACAGTTTACATTCAGTATGATTATGGATTATTAGAAAAGTGTTTCTTAATATTCAACCATTCAGGTATTTTTTCTGCTTTTTTTGAAATAAAAAAAAATGATTTATCTCTTAATTGTCCTGTGGTTGTAATCATAATCTGTAAGATTTCAGTGCTCTAAAATTTGCTGAGACTTGTTTATGGCACACAATATCATGCTATTTTTGGTAAAATTGTACATTTTCTTGCATGGATATTTTGTACTTGTTTTCTACAGTGATCCAAATAGTTCCACTAGGTCATTTGTTTTTTTGAGATTGTTATTAAGTTTCTGTGTATTTATTTGTTGATCATTCTGTCAATAATTGAGAGTTATGTGTTAAAATATTCCAGTATAATAGACCTGTCTAGTTTTCCCCATAGTTATGATAAATTTTGATTTATGTATTTTAGTTTTTTGTCGTATACAGTTTAGGGATTGCTTAAGCTTGCTTGTTCTTTAAAGCTTTTTATCATTAGACAGTGATCATCCTTATCTCTGTAATGATTTTGCCTAAAAGTAAAATTTATCTGTTATTAATATAGCTTTTAATACAATTTTGTTAGTGTTTGCATGATGCATTTATGTTTTTGCATTTTCTACCTTTAGATGTTTTTATGCTTTAGATTTGTTTCTTAGAAAGAGCCAATGCTGATATTTTTTTTAAATACAGTCTTACAATCTTCTTCTTGTAACTTGAGCAGTTCATCCATTTGCATTAATTATAACTACTAATGTGTTTGTCTTGCCTGGTCTGTATTTTGTTTTTCCCTTTCTTCATTTCAGCGGTACTGATTATTTATCATTCCATTTTACTGGTTTCAAAATTATACATTTTGTTTCTATTTTTGAGGTCATTTTCCTGGACATCCCAGATGTTGCAAAACTGGGGTGAAGTTCAGTGTGAGAAATTGTTTTTGTTTTGTCCTAACTTTGGTGTTTTAGCCTAAAAGGGAGATGGTTTTTCAGAGTGCCTGACTTTTGTTATTTTAGGCCTGCAGAGCCACGCATGAAAAGTGCAGCTCAATTACTTTCCTTTTATATCAGTCTATACCCTTTGAATTAAGAGGGCTTTGCATTCTTCTCCAGGTTCTATTCATCCCTGAGATTTGGACTGCTGGCAATTTCCAACTATATTATTAGCTCTTCAATGCTTTTAAAGATGTTCTTAATATTTTTAATAACATTTTACTTATCCTCAGTCGTAGAGATGACTAAATTGCTTAGTTTGCCTTTTGTGATAGCAAGTCCTAAATATCCATTTAATATTAGCGATTCTTTAATACTTCTAACAGACTCCAAGTAGGTTCTATTATCCTTATTCGAAAGACAGGGAGAACCCAGACTGAGTCATGTCTGGCAGCTCGTATGTGGTGGAGCTGGGCAGGGAAAGCCAGCCTGGTGGATTATAAACCTGGTGCTCATGTCACTATACCATGTAGTATGTTTTAAAATCATTTGAATCATGTAATTATGGTATTTCACATGATTTGTAAAATTTCTTTTGCTAGGCAAAAACATTTTCCCCGTTATTTACTGAGATAATATTAGCAGGATACGAATTATATAGACATGGCACTTTCTGAAAGTGTACTTTTGAATTATTTAAAAGAATAATGGTTAAAATGGTGGCAGTCTGGTAAAATCCATCTATTACAGAGAAATGAGCCAATGATAAATTCATGTATGTAAAACAGGGCTATTTGCACACAGTTATTTTATTTTGTGGGTTGAAAAACAAACTCCTTGTTTGAGCCAATTTTGTTGAAAAGTTTAAGTATTTTAATGGAAATAAGACATGAGATTTGCATGTCAGATTTTTACATTGATAAAACATCCTTATGCTTGATGTTGAATGACTATATACACTTATATAGTCCTTGTAAGTTTAATTTCTCTGCAGACAAAGAACACTAATTTCTTTACTGGTCACATCTGAGAAGATGGTTCTGTGTTAAATTTGAACTGAAATTATATGATGGGTGCATTTACTACCCAGTATTGGGACGGTGTGTGTGTGTGGGGGGGAGGCAAGCTGGTTATTTAAGATGGTTTGAGGGGCCAAGGAAATCTGAAGATGCACAATCATATTTATAAAGATTAATTCTGTACTGAGTTTTTTTGAGGACTAATTAGAGAGGCAGTATAAACTGTTTCAAGCAAGAGATATTTTCAATAATTTTATTTATATGGTTATGTAGTATATATTGCCTATATGATTTATTGGCACACAAAGAAATAGAGTAGCATGATTCTGATTTTCTAGTGGAAGTGCAAATCACAGATTGTCAGAACTGAAGAAATGAGGAAACTGAGGCTCAGAGAGTGATGGCCAAGTCAGTTCTTTTTGCTGATTACAATTTGCTTTTTCCTGTGTGAGATGAACAAGGGAGATCAGATGTTGCCTAGACCCAATCTCTCTAACTCTTGTTTTCACACATAATAAGCCAGTAAGTGTAAGGGCAAGTTTCCAGTTGAGAAAGATGCCTGAAGTTTTTTAGTATTAGTGAGTGGATCCACCCCAAGTTTGTAGAGTGGCTTTCTTTCACTCACAAGAGCAAAGTCACTATAGCATGATGCTCAGTTTCGAATATTACAATCAGAATGCTTTTGACTGCAAACAGTAGCACAGGTATTGTTTCAAATAGTAGCCAGTGAGATTTACAATGTAGATCTCTAGCACTTAGTTACTGAAAATGTGTCTTTTGTGCAATTTAAAATACCTCTTCTTAGGGAGTGAGAGAGTGAGTGAAAGAGGTAGAGAAGAGTGGAGGAGAGGGGAGGCAGTGCAGCTTGGTTGCTCTGTAGCTGCTCAAGGAGGGGAGAGTTCCTAGTAGACTCCGGGATGCATTGAGAGGCAGGCTACGGGGTGGGATGGTGTCCAAGGCTGTGCTCCTGGGCTCGTGTGCCCCTCCAGACAGCGAGTGGGCGCTACATTGATTTGTTGCTGGGGTAGTAGTGCCGACGGTCTGGAGATAAGGCGTGGATTAGCAAGGTAAAAGTAACAGAATCGTGGCTCAGTTTCCAACACCTTTTGGTGGCAGCCTGGGTATCTAGGCCATAACTGTAGAAGAAAGAGCAAAGTATGATCAACAATTTCATCATTATAAGCTAAAATCTGAATTTATTACTGGGATCAAGCTAAAAACTTTTTTCAGTCTGGGTTACCTCAACCTGTTTTAGCATAGACATTTGCTAGTTGATATGAATAATGATGGAGGAATGGATCAAGTGGAGTTTTCCAAAGATATGAAACATATCAAGAAGAAGCTATAAGGATATCAACTCCCCTCTGCACATCCCCTGTCATGAAACAACCACCATTTGCTATGTCTAGTATACCAGCGTTCGGCATAGGAGGTATGGCCACATGCCACCACTTACAGCTGTTGCTCCAGTGCCAGTGGGATTCATTCCAGTTGTTGGAATGTCTTCACCCCTAATATCTTCTGTTCCTCCAGCAGCAGTGCCTTCCCTGGCTAATGGGACTCCCCCAGACATATGACATCTGCCTACATTTGCTCTCCTGCAGCCACATTTAGTAGGTCTGGTCCAGGGTCACAATTAAACACTAAATTACAGAAGGCACAGAAATTTGACATGGCTCGTGCCCCTCCAGTGACAGAATGGGCTGTTCCTGTGTCATCCTGACTGATATATAGCTATTAATAACCGTGACAAAACTATGAGTGGACCCTTAACAGGTCCCCAAGAAAGAACTATTCTTATGTAATCAAGTTTACCACAGTCTCAGCTGACTTAAAAATGGAATGTTTCTCTTATTGATCAATATGGAAAATTCACATCAGAAGTATTTATCCTGGCTATGCATCTAATTGATGTAGCAACATCTGGCCAACCACCGCCATCTGTCCTGCCTCCAGAATATATTCCGCCTACCTTTAGAAGAGTTCGATCTGGCAGTGGTGTATCTGTCATAAGCTTAATTTTGATATTCCAGAGGTTATCAGGGGAACCAGTTTTAGCAAACACAACAACTGGAAAAGGATTGTCTGTAACATTTGAAGATAAGCAACATGAGCATTTTGAACGTGACAATCTGGAACTGAAGAAACAAGGACAGGCTCTCTTGAACCAAAAGCAAAGATAGCAAGAGTTCCTGGCACAGCTGGAGTGGGGAGAACAGGGAAGGTAAGAGCAGACATGCCGGGAACAAGAGCACAAAAGACAGCTGGAGTTTGAGAAAGAGCTGGAAAAGCAGCAGGAGCTAGACTAGAACATCAGAGAAAGTAGGAAAGAAGGAAAGCAATCAAGAGGCAAGAGGCTGCTAAACGAGAACTTGAGAGGTGATGACATCTTGAATGGGAATAAAATTGAAGACAAGAATTAGTAAATCAAAGAAAGAACAAGAAGACATAGTTGCACTGAAAGCAGAAAAAAAAGACTTTGCAATTTGAATTAGACACTCTAAATGATAAAAAGCATGAACTGGAAGGAAAACTTCAAGGTATCGGATGTCAATTGACCATCCAAAGGCAAGAAATTGAGAGTGCAAACAAATCTAGAGAGTTGAGAATTTGCTGAAATCACCCATCTACAGCAACAATTACAGGAGTCTCAGCAAATGCTTGGAAGACTTATTCTAGAAAAACAGATACTCAATGACCAATTAAAACAAGTTCGGCAAAACAGTTGGCACAGAGATTGACTTCTTACACTCAAAAGAGGCTTAGCCACAAAAGTACTAGCTGAGCGGCAATTATGAGACCAACTGGATGAAGCTGAGAAAGAAAGTAGATCAAAACTACAGGAAATTGATATTTTCAATAATTGGCTGAAGACACTTGCTTTCATGACAGGCTTATTCGTCATGAAGGCAGTAAAAGGCAAAAATATTTAGCAACCAGGGGGAAAAGAAAGAAAAGAGCTGGAGAAAGAACTGCAGAACAGAATGAGAAGTCGGGAGGGAAATGCATGTAAAGGGAAACAATGAAGGAAAGAAAAAGACCCAGAAAGAGGAGATGCAGAGATAGCAAGAGAAGTCAGTGTGAATTCAAATAACAACATTGCTTTCTCATATCAGTAGAATAATGTTTGGCTGTTTCATGGTTTCCTAACTTATTTTGTTCAAGATTAAATTATTTTTACCTGTGCGATCATTTTGAAGAGACTTCTGCAAGAAGTAATAAAATTCTCTAACTTTCAAAATATCTCTCGAAAATGCTCAAGTATTTTATGGCAAACCAAGCCATTTCTCACTTCTGTTGCTATACATAAATCTACCTAACTAACTAGCTCCACTGCATGTTTTTGGATTCTCAAATTGAATCTTCACTGTGGCATTGCCTCAAATGCTTGGATCCGAGAGATTTTCTGATGTCCACTTACATGACATTAGCACATCTCTTTTGGGTGAATTGAAGACTTCAGGATGAAGACGAGCCGACTTGGGTGATCTAGGACAGAGTTGGACATTTGCCCTGACTTAAGTTAAATCAATCTTTTCCTATTGGTCATGTGTCAGCAGATACTCCTGACCTCTTTACCAACAGAGAGTGTGAGAAACAAACTAACTACTTATAGATTACACTGGGAAATGAGGCTAGTTATTTCTACAGATGAATAATATGTGGCCATTTAAAATACTTGATGTTGAACAAGGAGGTAAGAAACATTCAACCTCATGTCTATTACACCTGTTAGTCATCTGCCCTGGGTCTAGACTGTTAAGTTCCTAACCTATCAGGCAGCAGACAAAGAAAACCTAGACCAGAGTAAATGGTTGGCTAAATTGGTTTGACTTTCATGTTCAATCCTGACTCCACTGAGTATTCTAACCTATTTTCGAGCTGTCATTTAAACACAACTAAGTTATTCCCCAAGTAAACACGTGGCCCCTTTTCAAGGGTTTCATGACTAGTTAAGAGATTTCCTTGTTAGCTGTGGTTTGTGTCAGTTTGAACAAACTGGAAGACGTTTTTCAAAAAGACAATTTAATTTTTAATAAAAATGAATGTACGCTTATCAAAACGCATATACAGAAAAGAAAAAATTCATAATTTCATAACTCAGAGGAAACAATATGTTTATTTTCATTCAGTCTTTTATTTCTGTGATTGTATGTATATACATGATTTTTATACATTTGGGAGATTAATGAATATGCAATTTTAGTTCTTGCTTTTTTTCACCTAACTTTGTATCATATGTATTGCATCATGTCACTAAATAAACATACTACAATTAATTATTCCCCGTTAGTGAATGTTTCTACTTTTCTAATATTTCATTATTAATATTTATATTTTATATACTAATTATCTATCTTTCTCATTGTTCTGTTTCTGATGACTTCCTTAACCCTAGAGAAGAAATTATTGAATCAAGGGGTACAGTACATTTTTAAATAAGCACTTTTGGTACATATTGTGAAATGCCATCCAGAAATCCTACTGTAGTGATTTGTACACCCACCAGCAGTATATGATTGTAACGATTTCTTTGCCCCCTAATTCTCAGAGCAGCACTCTCTAGTTGACATACAGTGTAAGCCATACATGCAAATTAAAATTTCCTATAAGAAATGGTAACTATGTGAAGAGATGATATCTTAACTAACTTGACTGTGGTAGTCATTTCACTGTGGATATGTAAACCAATCAGCAAATTTTAGTAACCACATTAAAATGGTAAAAAGAAGCAGGTAAATTTTAATAATATATTTTATCTAATCCAGTGTATCTTAAATATGTCATTTGAATATTCAGTCAACATAAAATTATTGAGATATTTTATTTCTTTTCTGTACAAAGTCTTTGAATTCTTGTGTATATTTCACACTTCACAGCATATCACATTTGGGACTAGCCATGTTTCGAGTGGCTAGTCATTACTATAATGCATAGCATAGCCATAGAGTACAGGGATATCTCATTTTACTGTGCTTCACTTTATTGCGCTTCACAGGTGTTGTGTTTTTACAAACTGAAGGCAAGAGCCTCCACCAGCAAAAAGATTATGACTCATTTTATTGTAATACTTACTTAATTGCGGTGGTCCAGAACGGAACCCATAATATCTCAGAGGTGCGCATGAATTGCATTAAAATTTTTCTTGCCACTTTGGTAGGTAGAAAAATGACATTTCTATGTTGATTTAAATTGCAGTTTCAATTACTAATAAAGCTGACTATTTCTGCAGGTTTTGGGGGGAATATTAATGGATCTCAATTTGTATGAGTTATTTCTGTATTTAGGATGTTAACCCTTTTTATGTTATAGTTGTAGAAAACATTCTTCCTTTCATCTGGTCTTTTCCCCAGTTTTTAGAACTGAATTTTGAAATTTCTGTGTAATCATATTTATGTATTTTTTTCTTTGTGACTTCTTTCATTGATCCTATGCTTAGGGAGTCCTTTCCCATTCCAAGACAGTTAAATATTCACTTATGCATTTTATGGTTTCAGTTTTTTTAAGCTTAAATCTTTTATCCATCTGGATTTTATTTTGGCTCATGGAATAAGGTAAGGATGAATAGTTTTGTTTGTTCCAAAATGCTAATTTTCACAATACCATTTATTGAAAAATTCATTTCTTCCTTTTTGATTTGAGACAATTCCTTCACAGTATGCTAAGATTATCTGTGTGTTAAGTTCCATTTTAGGCCATCCGATCTTTTCCCTTGATATTTCTTTGATTTCTGTGTTATTACTTCAATATTTTAATTATTATAGCTTAATAATAAATTTTAACATTTTGCAGAGTAAGTTTCCCTTTTTTGGTTTATTTTTCTATTTCATATTAACTCATGATTGATTTCTCTTCTAGATAAAATTTAGATTAATGTTAGAAAGTTTCAAACAATCCTGCCAGTATTTTTTACATTGGTATTATAATTAGAAATATTTTTAAACTACATAATATCTTAGGGACTATTGCCATCTTCCTAACAGTCACTCTTTCCATTCAGATTCAGTTTGTCTCCCCGTTATTAAAATCATTTATATTTCTCAACAATGTTTTCCAGTTTTCTTCATATAATTTTCTTATGTTTCCTTTTAATGCAGTTAGCAGGTTACTCAGATCTTCTAATTGGTTATTTCTGGTCCATAGCTAAGTATTCATTTCGGTTTACTTGCCTTGTATCTAAATGTTGTGTGGAACTTGTACTATTTTGGGGGACTGTTTTGTGAAAAGAAACTATTATGTGAAGAAAACCACTAAGACTTACTATTAGTTAATAAAGGATATAAGAAAGACATGTTATTAGGCTTTAAATCAAGGATAGGTGATTTCTAAATACACACACACACACCCCCCTACACCCCTCCCCCATCCCACCCAAACCCAAATCCCTGGTTCTGGACTCTGAGAAAACGTTGAGCTATAGCACATTTTGCTTTTAAACCTCCTCTTCTAATCAGAAGCTTTCCAACATTCCTTTGCCCTGCACCTCTGCCCCCGCTTCCCTGAACTGCTGAGTTTTAAGTCTCTTAGGAACCACAGCTGCCTTTTTCTTTTGCTAACTGACTACTTCATTTATTTGAAGCCTGGTTTTTTCTGCTATAGCAGTTACCAGTTCTTCCTGTGCCTTCTTACCACCTGATTCAATTTAGACTAAATTCAAAAGGCAGAACTTGGCAGTGACCCAACTGCCCACACTGTCTTTTTCTGCCTTAGCAATAGGGCCTGATCAAGAAGTGGAAAGGTGGGCTGCTGGTCTGCATCCAGCCCACAACCTATCCCCTGTCTTTCCTCAGCTACTGGCTCCTCCATTGTTCCCCAGGTCTCTTCTCTGTCTCCCCTCACCCTCCGCCTGGGCTCCGAAATAGTTCTCTCCCAGATGGGTTTACTAAACCCTTTAGCTTCTGCTAAAGCAATCAAGCAAGGCTTCTACTGACACTGTCTTAAATATTTTTTGTTTAGTATAAAGTCTTCTTAGGCGCAAATGACTTTGAACAGTTAAGCAGCAATCTTTTTTGTAGTGACCTCATTAAATTCTGCTTTTTCTCAGCTCTGGGACCTGTATATGACGGTTGATTCCAATCACTGAGTAATTTATCTTGGAAAAATGTGTTCTATGTCATCTTGGTACAGGAGGTAATAAATTTAAAAAGTAAATTATATTTATTGAAAATACAATATGGGGGTATACTTTACACAATAGCTTCTTGAGTTTTCTTTGACATTTTGTAAGAAAACAGTATTTAGTAACAGAAGCAGAGTTCCATTCCATATTTATTATAACTGCTTACATGACTAGCATTTTATTGTCTACTCTATCTCACAAGAATATGCAAGGAGTTTGACTAGACAGTGGGAAATATATATTATTTTGGAATAGTGTGTAATTCCACAGATTTTATCATTGCCATCCAAAAGTATTAATATTGTCCCTACTTCTGTGTAAATGCACATGTACACAAGCCCATGGCGCATTCAAATCTAAAAGTAAGTGTGAAGTGACATTTTAACACATTCATAACAAAAAAAAAACACCGATACTTCTTTCAGCTTTTTAAATTACTGTCTCCATTAATTTACCAAATACCAACATTGGTGCTGCATCATGCACATTTGATTTAAAACAACTGGTCTTGACTTTTCCACCCTGAAGGCTGCCTAACTGTTTAAAAATTAAACCAGTGACCTGGTCATCCATATTGGTAGCTTTATGGTTTTTTTTTTCTACTGGGACCCTAACATCGCATTCCCTCAGCTATCGAAGAACTTTATATAGAATACTGCATCAAGGCAACCTGAGAGTGAGAAACTATCTTTACTGTAGCAAATAGTCCAGTCTAGAAGTAAATTAAAAGTAGCCTCTATATTCTCCATGCAAAGAAACTCACCATTTTTCATTTCATACATTATTTACACCATAATGCAGTGATTCCATAGAATCACTAGACTTTAAAAAGAACAAATGAGACAGAAATATTCCTATGCTAGTTTTAAATGTGCTCTAGTGTGTAAAGGTGGGCATGTTGCTGTACATTTCATGTTCTTTGTCCTGTATTTAATGAAAAAGATAACATTTGTAAGAAAAAAAGTATTAGAAACAAAATTTTCATAGCAAAGTCTGAAATATAAAGGTGCCCTTATTGGGAAAACTGAAGAAACACCTTATATCTAGATAAATTCAATCTTGTGTGAGAGAGAATTCAACTATATTTGTAAAAGTATGGCTGATTAATTAGGTTGGTACATTTCACAGTATTTAATCTGTTTAACCCTCAAAAGTTAGATGTATGTGTCAGAAATTTTACCCAGATCCAATATTTTGTACTATTAAACTTTTGCTTGAAAAATAAGTGGTATTACCTAGGATATTTCAGTAAAATTTTATGGATCATAATTGTACAGTGGTATTACATTTGAGGGCTTTCTATTGGCTCTCCAGTGGTAGGTCAACTTCCACTCATTGTCATTGGTACTTTTTCCAATTAGAATTTTTATTATGTAATAACTAAAAATATAGTATGTAAAAAATTTAGTATGTAATATATGTCAAAAAGAAAAAATATTTCATTGAACAGTATGACTTGGAGAGCCACGAAAGGATGGTTGGTATAGGTGGGATTTGAGCAAAGAGTGGATTGGAATTGGAGAGCAGGAATGAGCACTTGAATGAATAGAGAAATTAATTGGGATAACCAGTAGGTGAGATGTATCAGACGAGCAGTTAATAAATCCTGTCATTAGTAACCTCTAGTGCTGGTTGACTCTTCAACTATTAAAGATATTTCACAGTTGCTTATGACAGTATTATGTGCACAAAGTTAGATTTGATTTTAAAATCTTTTACTCTGCCTGTATGACGTTAGAATATACTTTTGCTAGAATTTTCCACTTCTAGGTCAGCTGTTATAAAGCCAGTGTACGCTTTATATTGGACAAGTGAGCATGACTACCAGGTTCCCATCCAGCTTTTTCTAGAACAATTTCCCCTGCAAGAGGAAGTTGGGAGCATGATTTGGACTAAACAGTATAGCTTTTACATTGGGGTTAGCTGGTTTTATGTGACACTTAGAGGTTCACAGAATCTCAGTGAGAGAAGAGATATTAGAAATTGGCTATTCTAACTTCATTTTACTGATGAGGGCCCCAAGGACCAGACATGTCAAGGGCTTGGCTTTGTCACATATAGCTAGCTCTTCCTCCTGGGTTATAGTTGGAGGTATGGCTGTCTTTCTCCCCACTTGACTATGAACAAGTTGGGGACAGATGCTAACTTTTACTTATGTGTATACTCATTGTGACACCTTGTGCAGGGGCTCATATGCAGCAGGCAATCAATACATATTTTTTTGAATGAATATTGTTAAATTTAATACCTAGTAGAGATGCATTTTATAGGCCATTAAACTCAGATATTGAAGCGGTATAGTGATTTTTTGAATAGCCCAATTTAGTCTCTATTTTGAACTCCCTTTCAGCTCCAAAAAGGAAAACTTAATTTTGACAATTTAAGGTCAACTTTTTAACTTCAGCTTTTGCAGCTGACTTGGAATGAATACACAGTCAATTTAGGGTTATTTTCCCCACCTTTTCTCTACAACAGCACTTAGGTCAGATGTGCTCACTTAGGTGTATCCGACACTTTTTATGCATCCCTTCAGAGCCTCTTGCTATTTCAGCCACCAAAGAGGAGACCAGTTTGTCATCAGCTTCAGCAGTTCTTGCCTTATTGGTGCTCAAGTGTGAGATGTTTCAGAAATCACCTAGAGCCTGTATGTATGCAGGATGGAAATTGGGAGGAGTTCATGCCCAGTGGGGCAGAACTTTGACCCATACAGCATAGGGATAAGTCAATAATTGCTGCTCAATTTACATTGGATCAAATAACCATTTATATTTTGCAGTGATCAACAGTAATGCATTCTTATTCTGGTTCTGTCCTTTCCCTACTTTACTCCTCTGTATTTCGTCCTTGATCCCTGGGATCACACTCTCAAGGAAAATCTGTGTCAGACTTTCTTCCCAGGGAACATGGGCTAAAAATGTACTGGGGTAGATACCAGGCCCTAGGATGGCATCTGCCCTGAAATGTACTCATTCCTGTCTTATTTCCAGTGATCCTCACCCCTCTGTGCTGCTACTTGCTGAGATGTTTCCTCTTCTAAGCCACGATAGTTTGAAGATGTCTCCGTGAGTCTTTTTGCCATCCAGAGCCACAGTTATGAAAAGTGGGGTATGAGATCTTCTTAATCTTAATTCCAAAATTTATCTGGCAGCTCCAGCACCTCCTGCTCCTGACTGGATTAGGAGACCTCACCAGTGCCTGTCTGGCACGTACAATTACAGTAGTAGGCTAGACTATCTAGGTTTGTGTAAGTACACTCTGAGATGGTCACACAATGATGAAATCACCTAATGACGCATTTCCCAACATATTCCTGTCATTAAGCAGCACATTGCTGTATACAATTCAGTGGTTTTAAGTATATTTACAGAATTGTGCAGCTATCACTACTGTCTAATTCCAGCACATTTTTATCAGCACAGAAAGGAATCCTGTATCCATTAGTAGTCATTCCATGGTCTCTCGCCCATCAGTTCCTGACAAACACTTATCTGTTCTCTGTCTCTATAGATTTGGTTATTCTGGACAATGTATACTGATGAAATCATACAATATGTGCCCTATTGTGTCTAGCTTCTTTCAATTAGCATAATGTTTTCAACTTTTGTATCTGTTGTAGTATTTATCATTCTTTTTTAACTTCATCAAGGCAAAATTGACAAATAAAATTACATATATTTAAAGTATATAATGTGATGATTTGATATACATATACATACAAAATGATTATGACAGTCAAGTTAATGAACACATCTGTCACCTCATATAGTTACTATTTTTTGTGTATGTGTGGCGAAAACACTTAAGATCTACTCAGAAAAATCTCAAATATGTAATACAGTATTATTAACTATAATCACTATGCTGTATATTAGATTTCCAGAACTTATTCATCATTTCCCTCACCTCTTTAATTTTCTTTTTTTCCACATTTTTGAGATACTATGACATTGCATAAGTTCGTTTGATTTGATTCACTTACATATTGCAAAATGATTATCACTGTAGCATTAACTAATATCTCTGTTGCATCACATAATTACCATTCCTTTTCTTGGTGATAACGTTTAAGATCTTCTCTGTTAGCAACTTTCAAGTATATAATAGAGTATTATTAATAATAATCACCATGGTGTACATTAGATACCCGGAATTTATCTGTCTTATTTCTTGAAGTTTATACTCTTTGACCAATGTCTCTCCATTTCTCCATCTCCCTCCCCACCTTTTAAATTTCTGTGCCTACAGGTTTAGCTTTTATAGATTCCATATAATTGAGATCATACAGTATTTATCTTTTTCTGTCTGACTTATTTCATTTAACATGATGCCCTCCAGATCACAAATGGCAGGATTTTCTTCTTTCTAATGACTGAACGATATTCCATTGAATGTATGTACTACATTTTCTTGATCTGTTCATCTGTTGATGGAGACTTGGTTTTTTTCCCCGTGTCTTGGCTATTGTGAATCATGCTGCAGTGAATATGGGCATGCAGATATCTCAGTATCTTGATTCAATTTCCTTCGGATATATACCCATAGACGGAATTGCTAAATCATGTGATCTATTTTTAACTTTTTGAGAAACTTCCATACTGTTCTTCATAGTGGTTGCACCGATTTACATTCCTGCCAACACCAAACACTGGTTTCTTTTTCTCCACAACCTAACCAACACTTACCTTTTGTCTTTTTGATAATAATCTTGTTTTCTTAACAGGTGCGGGGTGATATCTCATTGTGGTGGTGATTTGCATTTCACTGATGATTAATGATGTTGAGCACCTTTTCATATACCTGTTGATAATGTGCATGTCTTTTTTAGAAGAATGTCCATTCAGTTCCTTTGTCCATTTTTTTAAATTGGATTCCTTGATTTTATGTTTTTGACTTTTTACTATTTAGTATGAGTTCCTTATAGGTTTTAGATATTACTCTCTTATCAGATATATGGTTTGAAAATATTTTCTCCCATTCCTTATGTTGTGTTCTCATTTTGTTCATTCCTTTGCTATACAGAAACTTTTTCTTTTGATGTCGTCTTGTTTACTTTTTCTTTTGTTGCCTGTGCTTTTGATGTCATATTTAAAATAATCATTATCAAGACCAATGTCAAAGGGCTTTTCCACTATGTTTTTTTCTAGGTGTTTTAAGGTTTTACATTTAACATTTAAGTTTTTAATGCATTTCAAGTTAATTTTTCTGATTGGTGTAATATAGGGGCCCAATTTTATTCTTTCGCTTGTGACTATCCCGTTTTCCCATTAGCATTTATTGAAGAGACTATCCTTGGCCTACTGTTTATTCTTCACACACTTGCTAAAAATTAGTTGAGCGTATATGCATGGGTTTATTTCTGGGCTCTCTATTCTGTTCAGTTGGTTTATGTACTTGTTTTCATATCAATGCCATGCTATTTTGATTACTATATCTTTGAAATATAGTTCAAATCAGGAAGTGTGATACTCGCTGCTTTGTTCTTTTTTCTCAGGATTGTTTTGGTTCTATAGGTTCTTTTGTGGCTCCATATAAATTGATTTCTATCTGTGAAAAATTCCATTGGAATTTTGATAGGGATTGCATTGAATCTGTAGATTATTTGGGATAATATGAAAATCTTAATGATATTAATTCTTCCAATCCATGAACACAGGATATTTTTCCATTTATTTGTTTCTTCAATTTTGTTCATCAGTGCTTTGTAGTTTTAAATGTACAGATCTTTCACCTACTTGGTTAAATTTATCTCTGAGTATTTTGGTGTTTTTGGTGCAATTGTAAATGTGATTTTTTAAAAATTTCTTTTTCAGGTAGTTTGTTGTTAGTATATAGCAGTGGTCCTCAAACTTTTGGCACCAGGGACCGGTGCTCTTATGAGAATCTAATGCCTGATGATCTGAGGTGGAGCTGAGAAGGTGATGCTATTCCTAGGGAGAGGCTGCAAATACCATGACACTTCACTGGCTCACTCCCTGCTCACATCATGCTGTGCGGCCCAGTCTCTAACAGGCCATGGATCAGTACCTGTCTGTAGCCTGGGGGTTAGGGATGCCTGGTAGAAACACAGCTGATTTTTGTATGTTAATTTTATAACCTGCAACTTTATTGAATTCATTTATTAGTTCTAACAATTTTTGTCTTTAGGGTTTTTTATATATAAGATTGTATCTGCAAATAGACACAAGTTTCTTTCTTTCTGATTTGGTTTTTTTCCCCCTAATTTCCCTGGCTAGGACTTTCACTGTGGTGTTGAATAGGAGCGGTGAGAATGGGCAGTATTTTCTTGTTCTTGAGCTTAGAGAAGTTTTTAGTATTTTACTCTTAAATGTGATATTAGCTGTAGGTTTGTCATGTATTGCTTTATTATGTTGAGGTATATTCCTTACATACCCAGTTTGTTGAGTGTTTTTGTTAAGAAAGGATGTCAAAATTGGTCAGATGCTTTTTCTGCACATCTGTTTAGATGATTATTTGATTTTATTCATTCTGTTAACGTGGTATATCACATTTATTGATTTGCCTATGTTGAACCATCTTTGCATCCCAGGGATAAATCCCACTTGATCATGGTGTATGACCATTTTAATGTGCTGTTGAATTCATATTGCTGGTATTTTTTTTGTATCTTTGTTCATCAAGAATATTGTCCCATAGTTTTATTTTCTTGTAGTGTCTTCATCTGGCTTTGGTATCAGGGTAATGCTGGCCTTGTAAATGAATTTGGAAGTGTTTCCTCGTCAGGTTTTTGGAAGAGCCTGAGAAGTTTCTGCCTTCTGTAAATGTTTGGTAGAATTTAACCCATGAAGCCATCCGATCCTGGGCTTTTCTTTGTTGGGAGTTCCATATTTGGGTGGAGTCGCTGACTGTCCTCTGGTTTGGTGGGATCGCTGGCTGTGCTCTGTGATCTGGTGGAGCTTTAGGCCAGTCTCTGAAGCTGGTATGCTGGACAGGACTTCTTATAGTACTCCTGGCCAGACAGGTCTACAGTGTCAGTTCCATGGAAAGGCAGAGCTGATGGCCAGACTCTCTGGTCAGGTGAGGCTGCTGGCAGGGGTGCTGTGTCACCACCAAGATCTGTGCACTGGTCACTGTGAACGCCATTCTACTTCCTTGTTTTCAGCTGACTCCTCATAGTCTAGCCTCGCCTATTTCCCCAGTGTTCCCCTTGCAATGAGACCAAAGTGGGCCTTTTGGGTTGTGCTTTGGGACTCTCAGGAAGCTAGATGTCTGTCTCAGGCTCTCTTTTCTCCATTAGAGAAACCATAGGCCCAGAGGATCTCTCTAGGGATGGCATCGTGCTGGCCTGGGGGAAGGACAATATGATCAAAGTGAAATGGCTCCTCTTACTCTTCTAATGTGTCCATTCCTGGTTTTTGTGCTCTAAATGGGTGCTTCAACCTAACCCCCAGGTTCTGGGATTTTCACAAATGTGCTGTTGTCTGTGAATAGCTGCTTATCAGTATTTCTGTGAGGATGGCTAGAGCTGGGGGCTTCCTTTTCTACCATTTTGTTGATGTCACTCTTTATTTCTTTTTATGACTGAATAATATTCCATTGCGTGGTTATAGCACATTTTGTTTATCTGTGCACCAGTTAGATATTTGGGTTGTTTCTACCTTTTGGCTATTGTCATTAGTGCCATTTTGAATATTTGTGTGCAAGTATTTGTTTGAGTACCTGTTTTTAATTCTTTTAGGTATATACCTGGGAATAGAATTGCTGGGTCATATAGTAACTCTATGGTTAACTTTTGAGGAACTGCCCAACTGTTTTCCAAAGAGGTTGCACAATTTTACAGTCCCATTAGCAATGTCTCAGGGCTCTAATTTCTCTACATCTTCATCAACATTCATTGTTTTTATCTATTCATAATTTTTCATAATTTTCAATTATGAAAAATTCAGAACCATAAGAATACTCTGTGCTTTTGATAGAAAGAGACATATCATGTTGCTTGGGCATGTGTTGAAGTATTTGAGATTTAGGAACATAGGCATGCTTCCTTATGGACAACACTTTATAAGAGTTCTGTTTGCTAGTGGGGGTTGTCTGTCTACTCTTCCCATGCAAAAGGAAAGTTTACCAAAGTGTTGACTTGCACATGGAAATGTACCTGTATTTTGATTATTCCCAAACATATTTTGCTGAGGAGTCATCTTCACCCTCTTACATTCAGCTCTTTGAATCAATGCAGCTGAAATCTTGGATAAATATAGAAAATTTACATGGTCCTAACAATTACATGTCAGCATTTAATTGTGATTTAAACAAAGACAAAATATCATGTGTAAAAACAAACAAAAAATAGTCAAGCCTTGTTGTTTCTAAAGATGAAATATATCTTCTAAAACTAGAAATTTTTATTCTAATTATAAACCCACAGGGAAATGGCATTGCTAATTTTAAAGGATTGGAGCCTGATTTGTTAGGTAGTATATGTTTTAGATAAGCATTCAAATTAAGATTTCTAAAACAAATCCAAACTCTGAATCTCAAAATAGTTTCTTGTGTATAATGCGCAGTGCTTGGAATATAAAAATGCTTGAAATTAAAGCTTTATGTAACAGTGATTTCGACTTCTTTATTTGCCAATTTAGTGGGGAGTATTTTGAAAATTCTAATAATTTATCAAGTCTTCCCACCCCAACCTCCAAATTGTGTCCCCAGTAGCCATTATACCATTTTAGCACCTGGGGTAGATGGAGGGCATCTTTCCCTCCAGTATGCCACATAGCCATTTAATCACCTAGAAAGGAAATGGGTTAACAAGGTAGAAGAAATAGAAAGCCCACACTGTAGTGGATAGTTAGCATGCATGCCTTTTGCTGCTCAGCATCTAGATTCTTTTCCTATGTTTGAGGCAGAGCCTACTTAATGAGCTTTCTTTGCAGCAGAGTAGTGTAGCTGAAAATGCCTGATACTTCCTTCCCCAATATCCTTTGAAGCCGAGGCTATACCAGTTATACTGTCCCAGAACTTAAGAAGCATATTAATGCTATAAAGCAGAGATTGTGCAAAATCTATGCTGACAGACATAATATTGATGTGGTGGCAACCACATCCATTGTTTAGCATCAGCAATGTTGCAAATAGCAAGATTTTATTTTTATGGCTGAGAAATATTTCATTGTATATGTGCACCACCTATTCTTCATTCATTAGTCTATCAATGAGCACTTGGGTTGCTTCCATATCTTGACTACTGTAAATACTGCTGCAGTGAACATAGGGGTGCATATATCTTTTTGAATTAGTGTTCTGGGTTTCTTCAGATAAATAGCCAGAAGTGAAAATGCTGGGTCAAAAGGTACTTTTATTTTTAATTTTTTGAAGACCCTTCATACTTTTTTCCATTGTGGCTGCACCAATTTATAGTCCCACCAACAGTGCATAAGGGTTCCCTTTTCTCTTCATCCTTGCCAGCACTTGTTTATTGATTTAATGATGATAGCCATTCTGACTAGTGTGAGGCAATATCTCATGGTGGTTTTAATTTTCATTTTGTAAAGATTTATGCACCCCTATATTCATAGCAGCACTCATAGTAGCCAAGTTATGAAAGCAACCTAATTGCCCATCAACAGATGATTGGATAAAGAAGCTTTTATAGTGTCCTCATCTGTTTTTGATATCAGGGCAATGTTGGCCTTGTAGCGTGAATTGGTTGCCTTCCCTCATCTTGAATTTTTTACAATAGTTTGAGAAGGACAGGTCTTAATTCTTCTTTGAATGTATGGTAAAATTCACCTGTGACAATATCTGGTCTATGACTTGTTTTTTTTGGGAGTTTTTGGTTAATGATTCAATTTTATTAGAAGTTATCATTTGTTCAGATCTACTTTTTCATCCTGATTCACCCTTGCAAGATTGTATGTTTCTAGGAATTTATTCATTTCTTCCAGGTTGTCCAGTTTGTTGGCATATAATCATTCGTAGTACTTTCTTATAATTCTTTGTATTTCTGTGGTGTTGGTTGTCACTTTTCCACTTTTATTTCTAATTTTATTTATTTGAGTCCTCTTTCTTGTTTTTGATGAGTCTTGTTAAAAGTTTACCAATGTCGTTTTTTCAAAGAACCAGTTCTTGGTTTCATTGATCTTTTGATAAATGAAATATATTCTATTTCATTTATTTAAGTTCGATCTTTTTTATTTATTTCCTTCCACTCATTTTGGGCATTGTTTCTTATTCTTTTTCTAGTTCCTTTAGGTGTAAAGTTAGATTGTCTATGTGAAAATTTTCCTGTTTCTTGAGTTAGGCCTGTATTGCTATGAATTTTCCTCTTGAGTTGCTTTTGCTGTGTACCATAGATTTGGGGTCATTGTGTTTTCATTTTTGTTTGTATCAAGCCGTCTTTTGATTTCCTCCTTGATCTGATTGTTAACCCATTTATTGTTTAGTAGCATGTTATTTAACCTCTACGTGTTTGTGTTTTTCAGTTTTCTTCATGTAAATGATTTCTAGTCCATATTATTGTGATTGGAGAAGATGCTTGATATGATTTCAGTCTTCTTAATTTTATTGAGACTCGTTTTGTGTTGTAACATGCAGTCTGTTCTGGAAAAATGTTCCATGTGCACTTTAAAAGAATGTATATTCTGCTGCTTTGGGGTAAGATGTCCTTAAAAAATAAAGTTCATCTAATCTAATGTGTCATTTAAGACCACTATTTCCTTGTTGATTTTCTGTCTGAATGGTCTATTCATTGATGTCAACACAGGTGTTAAAGTTTTACTATTGCTGTATTATTGGCAATTTCTTCCTTTATTTTTGTCAATATTTGCTTTATATGTTTAAGCGCTCCTACCTTGGGTGCATAGATACTTATGAGAGTTATAGCCTGTTAGATTGATCCCTTCATCATTATGAGATACTCTCCTTTGGCTCTAGTTATACCCCTTGTTTTAAAGTTTGTTTTGTCTGATGTAAGTATTACATCCTCACTGTTTCTTTTTTTCATTTCCATTTTCATTAAATATCTTTATCCATTCCTTTATTTCAGTCCACATGTCTTTTAATCTGAAGTGAGTCTCTTGTAGGCAGCATACATATGGGTCTTGTTTTTTAATCCATTCAGGAGACTTGGCTAATTCTTTTAGTTGGAGGAGCTAATATGAAGAGGAACACCAAAGAATTTGCCCAAGGCAGAAGTGGAAGTAGAATTTATTAATAACATGGTTACTTGCTCTGGGTGAACTTGTATTTGTTGGAGGTAATATCCATCTTCAGTTTAATTTCATGCTTGTGGGACTAGGTAGCCTATATATGTAATTAGTGGGGCTGTTACTTTGCCACAGTTCTGAAATGACAGTTTTATCAATAAGGATCTAATATAAGTTATTTGGTTCAGTTGATTATATAATTTGAAAGCCCCTTTGCTATACTGTCATCTATTTGAACATGTTGAAATGAGATTCTGTATTTTCTCAGAAGATCAAAATGTATTAAGGTGTATATGCATGTATAATATATATTCTTTCAATTCTCATCATCCAGGGACAAAAATATTTAACCAGGTTTATATAAAGATAGCTCTAGGATGGTGATAAAAATGAAATTTTCATAGATTTACATTTTAAGAACTTGCTGCTATTGTCAAGAAAAACATACATAATCAAGCTGACTGGATTCTCATAAACACATGAATATGAACTTACCTTTTATAAGATAAGAGTATATGAAAGAATGATGTACCATTAATGATTGAACTGTCATTATCAGCCATGTTATTATCATTTGCATGGAATCTCATTACTAGTGGTGTATATGGGTTTGCAGTTGCTAAATATGGTTCAAGAAGCAAGACGGCTTGGTATTTGCAAACATTTTCAAATACAAGATCATAGATTGTATGGGTTATTTGGCTATAGTGGAATAATTTGGAGGTATAAAAGGGCAGTAGCAAGGAAGAATCCAGCTTTTTTCTCAACTCTGACAGTCCACTACTTGTGAGGAGAGTGTCATCAAATTCTTCCTTAAGTGGCCTGGGTGAGTGGGCTGGAAGAGAGACTATGTCAAGATTGGCTACATCTGTTCTTGCTCTGTGTGGCCTCTTTGCTTCCATTAAATTCCTTATGTCTGACCAAATAAATAATGAATTAATATCACACACACAGTGCATGGGTGTCAGTAGTTTACAACCTAAATTCTGTACCAGCCAAATCATTAATTGAATATGTGATAGGATATAAACATTTCAGAAATTCTAGGTCTTAGAAGCTTTTACCTCCCATATACCTTCTCTTAAGAAACTATTGGAGGCTGTTCTCCACCAAATGAAAGAGAAAATCAAGAGAGAGGAAGACATGGGATATAAAAAGCAGGTGACACCAGAAAGGGGTGAAGAGAGTTTGAGGATGGTTATCAGAGCCCCAGGATGACAGCCATGCCCCAATGTAACCAGCCACAATTACGGCAATTTTATTCAAGATATGCTGCCAGCACTGTACCCTCTTTTTTAACCTAAGGACAGAGTTCCCATGTAAGGCTAGCCCAGATTTTGATCTGTTCTGGGCATCGCCATTTGCTGGAAATTTTCCTGGTCTGTTTTTCAAGTCCTTCTGCCTATGTCAGCGAATGACACCATACTACAGAGGTGTTCTTTTCTTTCTCCAGGAGGAACCTAAAAGCAAAAACTAGAGCTGCCTTCTTCACCGACCATGTTCCTGGCAGACATTCATTAGCAGACCATTTTGCAGCCATGCCAGATGTCCCATGTGGTGAGGTTTTTGTTTCCCAGGCCTCACTCATAACCCTGTTCATTTTTACCCCAGAAAACGCTCTTGTAAACTCTCAGTGAAGTAAAAGTTACACTCCATTCAGCTTTCCCTCTCTTAAATTTCTTTATCTAACAATGGTAATATTTCCTGTTCTTTAGAGCTGGGTTTATGCTTCATACTTGGCATTTCAAACCAATGTATAGATGAAGGGAGGGGCTCATAGATCTTTTAAAGTATTGGTAATATTTAATAGTTTAGTGAAAATGCCTTCCTTTTTTACTCGGATGTGAGGTGTTTGGGAGTTCATTTTATTTGTATTACTAGTATGAGTATGTGTCGTTAGTATTTATTAGTATTTTTTAAGTAGGAGTCTGCATACTTTTTTTATATAGGGGCAGATAGCATTGTCAGCTTTGTGGGTCATAAGGTTTCTGTTACTACTACTCAACTTTATAGTCATGGCATGAAAGCAACTGGTTGTATTGTATTCCGATAACACTTACTTTACAAAACAGGCAGTGGGCTAGATTTGGCCCATGACCTATAATTTGCTGGTTTCTCCAAATTGCACATACATGTATTATTTAGTCTTATAAATTATAAATAATACATTTACACACACACACACATATAAACACAAACACAAACAACCTCTTGTCCCCACAAAACCCAGATTGTCAGTATTCATTCCATGGTTGCTATGGTCTGAATATTTGTGTCCCGCCCCCAAAATTTATCTTTTAAAATCTAATGTTCAAGGTGATGGTATTAGGAGGGGGGACCTTTTGAGAGGTTATTATGTCATAAGGGAGGAGCCCTCAGGAATGGGGTTAGTGCCTTTCAAAGAGGCCTCACGGAGCTTCCTTACCCCTTCCGCCATGTGAGGATACAAAGAGAAGTATGTAACCCAGAAAAGGGCCCTCACTCAACCATGCTGGCACCCTGATATCAGACTTCCATCCATGCTTCAGAACTGTGAAGAATAAATTTCTGTTGTTTATAAGCCACTCAGTCTGTGGTATTTTGTTATAGCAGCCTCAGCGGACTAAGACAACAGTAAATTGTAAAATGCCTTTCCAGCTCTTTCCTCTTCCTGTATGTTTCCTTCTGTTCCTTTATCTTTTATTTTGGTCTGTTTTCCTATTACCTTTCTATTGTGATTTCTGGTATATACCTCTGTAATACGGTGGATGCTGGTTTGGAAATCAGGAAAGCCAGCTCCTACTCCATATCTCTACTAATAATAATTAAATGGTTACATGAAAATACCCTCCATTGGGCCTCAGTTTCTTCTAATGTAGAATGAGAGATTTGGTGCAACTGGTTTCAGAGGCCATTTATAACACAAATAGTCTGTTATTTCAGATGTCTTACTATGATTCAATTTAGACATTGACTCATCTATTTCTTCCTCCTGCCAATAAAAAAAGAGTAACTCAAGTCATGGATGAACATTCTCTTGGGTAATTTCCATCTCAGTGTCCTAGGTTAGAGGATTCATGTATAAACCAGTGTTTTAGATATCAACATTCTGAGTTTGTCAGGAAGCCAGGTTTTTTTAACTGCAAAGATGAACTCCCACGTAAATAATAGAGACTTAGTAATTGTCCTGTCTTCAGAGAAGAATTACAAAATCTATCTTGAGTCTGTCATAATATCCTAATAGTGTTCATTGCATTATAAATTAAAGGCTTGTCAAGAAATCTATTATAAAAATGCAGTTTTTTAGTGTTTATAAATCCCATGGTACTGATACTTTTCATATAGGTTGTCAGCTGCACTATAAAATTTTATTTCTATAGGTTTAAATTTATAGATGAGTTTTATAAGTGAGAAGATTAAAGCCTGTAGTTCAGTGATAGAGAGCTGGACCAAATCCAGGGAACAGTGAGTGGTCCTTGATGATTATCCATCTCTAAAAATGAAGATGTCCTGTCCAGGCTACTTGGGTAATAGCTTGGAGGCAGCACATTTAAAATAGAATGTACAATACTTATGAAGGGAGCAATGACAGTCAAATTATTCTTCTAATAAATGAAAATTAAAAGTATATCAGATCAGAAGATTGAGTGTAATTATATTTCAATGCTCTTGAATCTTTCAGGTGATTTTCTTAATAAGGGAAATCCTAATGAATTCAACTGCATGACTTTCCAGCATCAGTTGACTTCCATTTCTCAGTTCCAGCAAATACATAGGAAATGAGTATAGATTCAGCTTACACTTTAAGTAGCAATGATGGGGGCTAGACTAGGAAAGTGAAGGTATTTTCAGAAAAGAAAAGCAGTCCATCCCAATGAACTTGACTTGCCAATACTGGCCTAGAAAAGACCAATTGGTTAGAGAGATTGTAGGTATTATTATGTCCCCATTTCTCCCTTCTCCCCACTCTCCCTCCATGATCTCCCAGTAAGCCTGGAACAGGGCCTTGCATCTAGGAGGTGCTCAATGAAGATTTCTTGACCTGAATCCTCTTTAGAAAGGCCTTTTTTCTGTAGAGGAGCATCTCCTCAGCTTTAGCAGCAGTCATAAAACAAGTTAAAAAGAGTATGCCTACTTAGGTCAGAATTTAATCCTAACCTCTCAGTTTGAGCCTGGGTATCCAATTTCAATTCATTGATTGCAGAGCTCCCACTCTGTCATGAATGAGGAAATCGTAAGTGAAACTCCTAGTTTTCAGGTCGTAAGAGGAATATTTCAGTTAAATTCTATTTTAGTCCATTCTAAGAAATGTATTGAATATATACCATGAGTCAGACTGTGCTAGGTACTATCAGTTACTCTTCAGAATAACATGGCAAAATAGTATTTTTATTTTTCTCATTTTATAGATGAATTTAGTGGGTCTAGAGAGGTTACAAGCCTTACTAGGGTGATCCTATAAATAGGAACATAGAGTGGGAGTGAAATATAAGTCTTTTGGCTGCAAACTACATATTTTTCCACCATACTAACCTGCTCTGTAACAAACCCTACTACTTGGACACAATTAAAAAACAGCTATTTCATGTGGCTGTTCACCAACCTTCAGAGCTGGGGAGGCCCTCAGATAATGACCAGTGTTCAGCATCCCTGTTCTGAGCCTAAGTAATCAGACCTGAGATGTAGGATCCACAGGACAAGGTAGCTAATTTGCTTACTTTTCTTCTTTAGGAACAAGTTAATTTCTCTAGGCTTTGTTTTTCTTATTCCTATAATAGGTTTAACAAAATCACTCATAGACAGGGATAATATGAATTTTCAGTCTTTCAGTTTCTTTAGATAAACCTGGTTTGACCGTCGGCCCTACTTAATCTAGGCCACTCTGCTACTTATTTATTGATTTGTCGATTGATTCATTCACTTGACATTTATTAAGTATTACTTTACATGTAATATGCTTGGGATAAGGGATTCAGATGCGAATTAGGCATAGCTCCCGCCCTTGTAGACTTATGGTCTATAGGGAAAGACAGGCATGAATCAGTCAATGAAATGACATATGACAGTAGAAGATGGTGTTATGGGACTAGTTTAGGGAATCCAGAATGACCACTCCCTGGAAGAAGTGATGTCCAAGATAGCTGAGAGGTAAAGGAGGGAATGGAAGTTACCAGACAAGGGGAGAGGAATGTAGGAGCAGGTCAAGCACGTTCCCTGGATCTCTATGCAGAATTGTTAATGGTGATGAACAACTGCTATCTTCAGCTGTTTCCTCCCTAATTCTCTAGCCCTAACTTCAGAAAAGTGGAGTAGCCAAGCCTTCTTTGCAGCCACAAAGCCATCATAAGTCATCCAATCCTATCAGCCTCCAGTGGTGTAATTGGCCACAGGGGAGCAGGTATAAGGATTAATGGCCCTGCACAAGGAAGGTCCTGCCCTAATGAATTAAGACTTACCCTTAGCCATATCCATTCAGGGCTTTCCACAACTTGGTAGGTTCACTTGGTTCTTGTATACTGTTAAAACCATCCACATCTGTCTTGGATGTTTAGAGACCTCATTAGGAAACAAATTCAATGGGAACTGTGGATAGAATGGAAGGGGCGGGGTAGCAATAGGCTATCTACTGAATGCAACTTTTTTCCCAGATCTGTGCGAATGTGGGTAGTGTAGGTGATGTGTGAATGGATCTTTTTTTCTCTCTTTTGATGAGCCAGTAGTCATTTACCTAACCTTCACATTTCCTCTTTGTTTTTCTTTTCTTTGACTCAAATTTTATCTATGTCCCTAGGAGCAAAAGAAACTAATGATAACTACAAAGGTAGCCTAGTCGGCAGACAGTTTCCTGTCTCGTTAGTGATTTTCCAGAAGCTTAAAACTGCACTATGTGTGTTGGGGGCTGACAACGGCTTAAAAAAATAAATCATTTCTGAAATCTTTGAATAGTCGTTAAAAACGGCAGTGTCTCTGAGTTAAAATGTTACTAGGTTTCCTACATGATCTGTTTGTTTCTTTCCTTCTATCAGTTGAGTTCTTGTCATCTGTAATTTAATGGGCCTATGGCATCTTCTTTATTTAGGTCACTCTGCATGAAAGGGACCTAGACTTTGATGAACAACTGCTATCTTCAGCTGTTTCCTCCCTAATTCTCTAGCCCTAACTTCAGAAAAGTGGAGTAGCCAAGCCTTCTTTGCAGCCACAAAGCCATCATAAGTCATCCAATTTGACTCTTTAATTAGTATCTGTACATTTATGCTTTTATTTAGTCATTTATCATATAGTTCATGATTGGAGCTCTGGGGAGTTACTGGGGAGAATCCAAGAAGAAAACAACATGATCCCTCTGCCTAAGGGAGTTACAAAAAAAAGCATAACTCATAAGGCAATGTGATCATGTGACAGCGATGTGTACAAATTATTATGTGACTACAATTGAGGGATACTCTCTCTCAAGTTGTCAGTGGTTTCTATAGGAGATGAGAATGTTTGACTCATATTCATTAAATCACTAAGATTTTTGAATAACATTATGAATGATGGTTATAACTCATCTGGTGACAATATGACCTTTGAGAACTTAAGCTGTACTTTCATGTATTCTGTACCCTACTCACATGGTCACAAGAATTTTACAAAGTGGTTGTCTTTGACTCAGGGCCCACCAGCAAAATCTCTGTAACCTGGATTCCCTCCCTCATTTTTCCCCTCATTCAGCAAAGGCAACCTGCATCCATACCTTTTTTCAGGCACATTTATTATAGTCTCAGCAATTTCCACTTTTATCTGTGCTACATACCTTATCCTTCCCTTTTGGTTCATTTTGTTGTCGTTTTTCTAGTCTCTTAGATGAATACCTAAGTATATTTAAATTTTTCTCTTTTTTCCTTTTTAAAAAAATTTTAGTTTCTAATTATAGTTAGCATAAAATATTGTATTAGTTTCAAGCGTACAACATAGTGATCAGACCACTATATAACTCACAGTGATCACCCCAATAAACCTGGTATACCTCTGACACCATACATAGTTATTACAATATTATTGACTATATTCTTTGTGCTGTGCCTTATATCTCCATGAGTATTTTGTAACCATCGGTTTGTACTTAATCCCTCCCCTATATGTCATTGAATTCTCCTCCCATCTGGTAACCCTCAAAATGTTCTCTCTAACTATGAATTTGTTTTTTTTATTTATTTTGTTCTTTAGATTCCACATGTAAGTGAAATCATATGGCATTTGTCTTTCTCTATCTGACTTACTCTACTCAGCATAATACCCTCTAGGTCCATCACAAAATATCTTTTTCCATCCCTTTACTTTCCATCTGTGTGTGTCTTTTAATCTGAAGTGAGTCTCTTGTAGGCAGCCTATGTAAGAATCTTGTTTTCTTATCCATTCAGCCTTTTCGTTGGAGCATTTAATTCTTTTTCATTTGAAGTATTTGTTGATAGATATTGTAGTTATTGCCATTCTTTATTCATATATTTGGTACATATTTTCTTCTTCTTAAGTCCGTCCAACATTTCTTATAATACTGGCTTGGTGGTGATAAACTCTTAGCTTTCTCTTGTAGGGGAGGCTCTTTATCTGTCCTTTGCTTCTAAATTATAGCTTTACTGGGTGGAGTAATTTTAATTGTAGGTCCTGGGTTTTCATCACTTTGAATTTTTTGTGCTAAGCCCTTCGGGCCTGAAAAGTTTCTGTTGAGAAATCAGCTAATGGTCTTATGTGAACTCCCTTTTCCTATAAGGTAACTGACTGCTTTTCTCTTGCTGCTTTTTAGATTCTCTCTGTCTTTAAACTTTGGTGTTTTAATTATGACATGTCTCGGTGTGGGTCTCTTTGGTTTCACCTTGTTTAGGACTCTGTGCTTCCTGAACTTGTATGTCTAATTCCTTTGCCAGGTTAGGGAAGTTTTCTGTCATTTCTTCAAATATATTCTCAATCCCTTGCTCTCTCTCTTCTCTTCAGGTACTCCTGTGATCCAGATATTGTTATTCTTCATGTCCTCCCAGAGGTCTCTTAAACTATCCTCATTTTTTAAAATTCTTTTTTATTTTTGTTGTTCTGATTGGGTGTGTTCTGCTACCTTGATTTCCAGTTTGCTGATTTGATCTTCTGCTCCATGCAATCAACTGTTGATTCCTTCTAGCATATTCTTCATTTCAGTTGTATTCTTCATTTCTGTCTGGTTCTTTTTTATGGTTTCTATGTCCTTTTTCATGCTTACTGTCTCTCTGTTGAGGTTCTCATTGAGCTCATCCATTCTCCTCCTAAGTTTGTTGTGTATCCTTATAACCATATTTTGAACTCTGTCTCTGGTAGGTTGCTTGCCTCCATTTCATTTAGTTTATTTTCTGAAGTTTTCTCCTGTTTCATTTGTGGCATGTTTCTCTGTTTTCTCATTTTATTAGCCTCTCTGTGTTTGTTTCTGTGTGTCAGGAATATTTGTTTCGTCTCTCAGCCTTGGCCAGATGGCCTAATGTGGAAGGTGTCCTATGTGGCCCAGTGGCACACTCTCTCTGATCCCCTATGCCGAGGGCTCAGGACATGATCTCTGCATGTGTGTACTGCTTATGGGGCTAGTCAGGAGTTGCTCTGTTGTGGTCTGGTGCCAGCCTCCAGATGCATTGGTTTTGTGGCCACTTGGAAGGGCCTCCCCTATAGGCCAAGGTCAGTCACTGCTTTTAATTACTCAGGGCCACCTGGTGGGAACTATAAAGTGATCCGCAGATGGTTGTTGCCTGTGCTACATCTTTAGGTAAGAGGAAGAGATAATGCCAATAGGCAGCAATCCGGTTATTCCCGGTCCCTGACCTAGGGCCGTTGTATCAGAGGGACCAGTGATCCTCCAGGCCTGTCACTGCCTGTCAATTGCCCGTAAGTCTCTGAAACTGGAAGGGCCTCTGGTTGATAAGCATCTTGGGTGGTGCAGGGCGCCTGGGAGTCTCCTGGGTCTATGGAGTAAACTTCCCCCTGCCACTGCAGTGTCAGTTTACATACCAGCGCTGTCTCTGTGGCTCCTGTACAGTTTTCCAGTTGTAGCGAGGCCAGCTGCTGCCCGCGTCAGGCCTGCAAACACCTAAGCTCTGTTTAAGAATTGCTGAAGCTCTAGGCATGAGTTCGTGGCCTGCCACTGAATGCTTCTCCCAGATGAATGGGCTTTGCGTGGGTCGTGAACTGAGTCTGTTGTTTGATGTTTAATTTGTGACCCGAGGAAAGCACAGCATGGAACTGGGTTGTCTGGGGGCAGGCTGGCCACAGGTCATTTGTGGGTTAGGTGGGATGTCGTGTCATTGAAGCCTACACAGCATCAGATTTGCTGCCAGTTCTGGGACTGTGGGCTCCCACCAGTCAGATATCACTGCACCACATACTGTGGTCTGTGATGGGCCCACAAAACACCTGAGATCTGCCCAGGCACTACTGTATCTTGAACTAGCAGCAGTGATCTTCCTGTCACTGTATTCCCTGAACTTTGCTCACTTTGCTGGCTGAGATCTATTGATTGCGCAGAATGTGCCACCCCAGGGCAGGGGCAGCTGCCTTTCAATGTGTGGTGGGCACTTTGTGGTATTGGATGAGGCAGGAGCTAAGGGAGTCCAGGGCCGTTGTTGTAGCCGCCAGACCCCGAAAGACACACGGACCACCAGAACTCAGTGAATTATAGGAAACACTCTTTATTCAGCCAGCTGGGTCTGCCAGGGGTATGCACACCCCAAATTAAGGAGCCCCGAAATGTAGAGGTGCAGGGTTTTTAAGCCCAAAATCCCATTCTTTATTCTGTCTAAACACAAAGGTTTATCCTTCTTCTATTCATTACCTGTCAACTCACAGGTCAGGTGCATAAGCCGGGGTACAGAAGCAGAGAGCTTATTGTTAGAATGTTATGTTCCTATGGGTGACAGCCTGTGTTCCCATGGACATAGCCATGTTCCCATGGACATAGCCAAGCAGTAATTTTCCTGCAAGTAATAAATTTCTAGCAGTCATTTTTCCATCAAGCCAGTAGCCTCCGTTTTCTGCAATTCCTTTGTCTACATGTCCCCACAGTAGTCACAGATCACAGTGAGACCAGCTGCTGTCTAGAGCGGTCCCACAGACCCCTGCACTCCCCCCACATGACATTGCAGTTTTTGTAGGGAACACAGGTCTGCCTGACACTGATTTCCGTGCAGTGCCCGCCCTGCGTGAGCTAGCCAAAGTTTGTTGTCTGGGTGGATTGGGAGATGTGGGTGGGGGCGCATGGTGGTGGCAGTTTTCTGTCAATGGGCTGCTTGGGGCAATTCGTGGGTAAGGTGGGTCTCAGTCTCAGGGAGACAATGGCAGTCAGATCAATAAAGCCTTAGTCTTGCTGCAACTTTGGTAAAGATTCATGCGTTCTCACAAAAGTCCCAGATCACAGCAAGATTAGCTGCTGTGACAGGCCCACAGATCCCCAAGATCTGCCCAAGTTCACGTTGGCAGCAGCGATCTGCCTGAAACTGTTTCTGAAATGTGGTGCTCACAGTGTTTTCTGCCTGCTGTGAATGTTTGGCCCTGAAGGGGCTCCGGGGGTGGCAGCCATCCAGCAACAATAGTCCTGGGCTATCTGCAGGTAGGGTGGGGCGGGCGGATCCCCTCAGGCCAAATTCCTAATGGCCCTGTGGGAGGGGTCTGCACGGTCAAGCAGGAGCAGTCTGCAGATTGCCCCGTAGGGGGCCGGACTAAGGCACAATGGTGGCTGGCTGCCTGTTCAACCCTGGTTCTGGCGCCAGGTGATGCGGATTTTCTTGGTATGGATCCCGCGAGTCTCTGACCCTCTGCCGGCGTCTGGGTGAGTGTTCACAGGTCAGAGACCCTGTGTGTGGGTCCTTCAAAGGGGCGTCTAGGGTTTTGGTCTCCTTCCATCTCACCCAGATGGCCCGAATCCCTTCTTTTACAGTCAGAATTATTGGAATCTCCTCTTCCCTGGGGTAGGACCCTGGGCTGGGAAGCCCCCAAATGAGGCCAGGACCCCCTTCTCCTTAAGGGGAGCCTCTGCAGCCTCACTTTCCTTCTTGGTGATCCTCCTCCACCCGTGGGTGCGGGTCCAGTCCAATTCCCGACTTTGCACTTCCCACCGATTTCAGTATGCCTCCTCTGTATTATCAGCTGTAGGTGTTATGATCAGCTGGACTTCAGGTGATTCTCCACATTGATTATTTTATAATTTGGTTGTAATTTCATTGCAGACCTGGGAGGAGGCGAACCCCGCTTTTACCTAGTCTGCCGTCTTCCAACCTGAGTCTAATTGGGTTTTATCGTGGCTAGGTATGTGACAGTTTTTATTAATGTTCCAATAACATGAGGGAATGTTCAACTATTATACAAGGTATTTTTGGTATGGTGTGCTCCCACTCCTGTCCCCAATAGTGATCTAGGTATTTTCTTTTTTGACTCTGCTGTCTTCCTAGAAGGTTTTCCTCAATGTATTCAGTAGTTAAGCTGTTTGCTGCATCATGGTTTAGTCTAGTTTTATTAACTTTGTCGGTTACAGCTTCACAAAATCTCTCCCCATCCAGTTTAATACTTTAGAACTTAGGGTAACCCTCTGATATGTATATTTTGACTTTTCATTTGCCCAATTTAACAACATACTCTTTTATTTATTTTCTTTATACTCTTAAAAAAACATCGTGTTTGGAAATAGGTAATTGGTGCAGAGTCTGGCTTGATACTCACCAAAACTGGCTGGGTCAATAGCTAAAAGACATTTTCTAGCACTCTTGCTAGAAACAAAGGATAGAGACAAAGGACTGGTCTGATCAAAAAAATATGGACAGAAGTAATGCGTGTCACTTAAAAGTCTTGCCTTTAAAAGGTCTCCTATGATCCTATATCTCACTCATTCTCTCTGTTCATGGGCTGACTAAACTCAGAGGATCCAAAAAGTACTTTGAGATCCTAGTGGAAGGCAGACATTACGATGGAGGGAGCCTGAGGCTTGTATGGAAAACGTCAAGAACACCCAAGTGCATTGTGACATGAGGGAATCTAGGTTTATTTTTTTTTGGCGGGGGGATCATAGTATTTAATCTACCTTGATATGGAAATAAATTTGCAATGCTTGAAATTGAAAAAGTACACAAGCGTATACATCGTAAAGTAATTCATCCTTCCTCTCTGTCTCCTAGAGACCACGTTCTCTCCAGAGGCAGCCATAGTCAACAGTTTCTTGTGCATCTTCCAAGAGAATTCTCTGTTCATACCCTTTAACCTATTTTGCTTTTGAATCATTCGTCCTTTCCTATTGATTTAAAGTTTCCATTTATAGATTAAGAAAATTAGGACTTTTTGGTGGTATGCGTGGCTAATCTTTTTCTGTTCATTAGTCTTGAAGTGCTTTTTTCACATTTAGAAAGTTTTGATGTATATGTAGTTAAATTGTCAAATTTTTAAAATCGAATCTGTTTTGTGTAGTAGTATGCACATTTTATATACATTTATCTATCAGTATATCACATTTACATAGACCTGTGCTTCCTCCTTCCCTAGTCATTTACTCATTCATTCTTTCATTTCCATTAACACTTTTAGAAATCTTTTGCTTTCCTATTTTTTGAACGCCCTCCTACTCCCCCACCTTCACCTTATATATCTTGGGTTTTGCTGAGATAGTTTATAGAATTTTAATTCCAAGTTCTATATATTTTCAATTAGAAATGTCTCTTCTGTTTCAAAAGTCCTTACAAAACCCTTTTGTTAGTTTCTAGTATCATTATCTTTATTCATTTAGACGTAATTATAAAAGTGATATCCATTGTTCAATGCCGTTTTGTGTACTTAGTTCAGAAGATTTTTGTTCCTGTTTAATTTTCTTTTGGCTAGAATACTTCCTTGAGTGAATTCTTCAGAAAGTGCCTTCTCAGCCCTTGCAAATCTTAAATTATCTTTTCTTTGTTCTTTCATATAAATGAGACCTTGACCAATATAGGTTTCTTAGGTCACAATTCTTGAATCTCTGTAAACTGTAAATGTTGCTGCATTGTATTCTAGCTTCTAGTGTCACACATGAGCTACTGGATGCTACTCTCCCTTTAACAAACAAAAAAAACCCTTTTATTTCTTTAGAAGCTTTTAAGAGTGTGGTTTTTTTTAACATTGAAGTTTAGAAATGTAATCAGGGTAGGTCCAACTATGTCTGTACTTTATTAACCTTGCCTGGGTCTCAGCAAGCTCTTAGAGCCTCAAACTTAAGTTATTCTTTAGCTCAAGGGAGTTGTTATTATATCCTCGATGGTTTATTTCTCTTCTATCTATTCCTCTTTTCTTTCTGGACCTTCTAGTAATCATGTTAGGCTACCTGGCTCTTTCTCCAGCATCTTTTATTTTTAGTCATTAGATTCGTTTCTTTTTCTTTATGCCCTGCACAATGGAATTGTTCCTCTTTTTGTCTTCCAGGAAATCAATTTGAATTTTAGTAGGGACTTTTTAAATTCAATTTAGACATCGAATTTTCGGTTACTGAAAACTTTTGTGTTTATAAGTTGAATCATCTTAAAACTTAATTCAACTTTTATTATTTTTTTCTGTTTCTTTTACTCTGTCTCCATAAGAACTACCCTGTTTAGATCATTCTCCTTTAAACAGCGTGGGGTCTTAATTTTACTCTTAATAACATCGAGATTTTTCTCAATATACCTGAAATTCAGGCTGTGATATCTTGGGTAGTGCTGTATCAACAGACAACAGGAGAGATGGTGGGAGTTTATCCTCCATAGGGAAAGCAGTCAACAGCTTGACAAAATAGGACTCTTGCAAGTCTGGTGTGAGGAGGTCTCTTTGGTGACAGGAAGGATGTGATGGATTGACATGGACTGAAACAGCTGGCTCCTCCCCACGCTGCATACAGATGTTTCTCTTCCCCCCTGTGAGGGAACCCACCAGGGTAAACTGAACTCTACCCTACCCTCATCCATCACTCTCCCCGGCAACTGCGAAGCCTTCTTTGTTCCATATGCTGAGAGGCAAGCCTCTTTACAAATTCTGGTTTCTAGGTCACTCACTTCCAAGCAATATAACTCATGAAGTTCTGCAACCAAATCTTCTTCCCAGTTGACACTGTATCTCAGATGTCATTATGGAACTTGTCTGTGCTCCCGCATGTTGTCAGGGAAACGTGGCTGTTCAGTTGGTCTTTCAAAGACTTGTCAGGAAGAGACAATCGAGGATTTGAGCTCAGGATTCCCTCTCCCCAGAATATCCCTCTCTCCTACCTCCACTCCCAAGAGCCATCTCACTGCAAAGGTTGGAAGGAGAGAGTGAGGGAGTGCTCTGCGCTTCCTCTTTAGTCTGTTCACCACTGCTTATACTCTCATGGTCTCAGTTCTGTCATCAGGAACAATGTGGTTCTTTATTTTTTGTTACAGCCCATGATCCCAAAAGGCCTGGCATAGTATCCCTGGGGTACTGTGTAGCCTGAGACCAGGAGATTCTGAAAAAAAAATCATCTCTTTCCTCTGACCCCCACTGAACACCAAATTGTATGCTTGTTCTAGCCTGGGCCCTCACTCTCTCTCACACGCTTTCTTCACTGCTTGGGAAGTTTACGGGGTACCTTGGTTCTCTCAGTGCTTGGGGGGCAACTCTAAACCTTCTCAGTCAAGATCCCCTTAGAATGCTTGTGGGTGATTCAGGTGAACAGATCACAGCTGGCATATCCTTCTGGATCTCTTCACATCTGTAAATTCAGAGTGAAGACTTTGTCTAGGTCCTTGCTCTGGGGAACTGGATACCTACCACTTCTCTTACCTAATAGCATTGTTGTGAGGTTGCAATGAAACAATGTTTGCAAAAGTGTTGTGTACAGAGACCCCACTTAATGTAACTGCCTTGATTTTTGCTGTATATGTATGTGATGTTTGAGCTTGTACCCTATATGTAAGGGCACATCTGTGCTTACTCTCCTCCAGGGTTTATTCGTTCCTTTTGATCATTCATGCAAGGCATTCCACCAGTTTTAAATGCTATGTCATCTCTTTGCCACCGTACTTCCCTTTGCCTGTTTTAAAACTCCTTGACTTTCATACATTTTGATATTCGCTTCCAGGAAACCCACCCCTCTCAGGAGTATATCTTTATACCACTTTATTCAGTTAGCTAAATGCATTTTTGAGTTATGTGGTTTGGAACTTTTTTATGTATCTTCATTGTGATTCCTGTTGTATTATACATTTCTTAAGAGCACAGACTTAACTTACTTTGTCCTTTACATATTCTCAGGATTGGGTATACTAACAGCAAATGTTCAAGAAACAGAACTAAAGCAATTTAAATGGCAGCACTTCCCTATCCCCCTTCCCCTGCTACTAAAAGCTCCAAGTCACCTTTTCTTTCCTAGAAAAATTTATCAGGGGGACACATATATGCAAATATTTTACTTTTTGATGGTTTTTCTTATACATATATGTGAAACTATGCAGGAAATGGAGTAATTTTTGAAAATGAAAGTATGTTAACACAGTACCCTTGCCATATGTGTTGGTCATAATGTTGGGGAGCAGGAATGGTGAAGGAAAAGAGAAGGATGGACAGATGGATGGATGGATGGGTTGATAGACAGATGACAGTAATTTTTTGCTTAGTTTTTGGAAACCACCTTTAATGTCCCAAAGTTCTGTTTTTGAAGAAGCTTTTTGAAATCATGGCTACTCAGCAGACAAGCTGGGAGAAGCCCTGGATTTAACACATGGCCCACATAATTGGTATCTGAGTACTGAATCTGATCCTTACTTGCACTCATTCCACAAGAAGTGATGAGCAGAGGAGCTGTCTCCAAGAGATTTGGCAGCATGAATTCATTACCTGAATTTCAACATTCTGTTTTATGGGAGACATTTGAGGTCAGAGCACTCGTGACATGTTTTGCAGCTCATGGAGTAAAAGAAAATATTAAGGGTCATGAGAAAATTATGACTTCTTGAGCGCTGGCATAAAGTAGGGCCTGCCAGCTTTTTTGAATTTGTGGAGCTAATTAAAAAGCAGCATCTTAGGAAATACATGCTGGAGAGAGAACATATTCAGTTGTTATCACTGAATATGTCTCTAGAGATTACTGTTTTATATGGCTAAAAGGCATTTGAAAGTGAAAGAGAAACTATTGCTCTGCAAACAGGCACAGGGAAATTTAATCTATGGTCATTCTCACTGTGGAATGTATAATTCTAGTAATGAATGCAGAAATGGGCTATTTGGAGCCTGGTTTAAAGATGCGTTAGAACATACAGAAAAAAAATAGTTTAAAGTATGCAATAGCCTGTTGGTTAACCTACTGGAGTAGAAAGTTTTAGGTTCAGTGTTGTTTTTTTCAAACTCTTGGAGACTGGGAACATTCCTGCTAGTTATCAGTCTGTTGTGAAGACTCAGTTTCTGTCTGCAGGAGTCTGTTCTGGATTTCAACTCATCCTGTCAGGCTCCTCTGATGGGAGCCTGTGCTACCACGCAACTAGGAAACCATTAATTAGACATTATATTTAAAATCATATGCGCCAGATAGTCTTAGGAGTGAAATAATTTATTTTAATGATGGGTCCTATAGGGGTAAATCTATAAACATCTTTCTGTAGTATAGCTTAATTAGAAAATATGAGTTTCCACTACATACGAAACTAAAATTTGATCAACACCAGCAACAAACTCTCTCATCTGTAAGAATGCAAGATCAAGTTATGGTAGAAAGCTGCTTCAGTCTTCAGTTATTGTTTTTCTCAAAATGTTTTGGAGAAATGCCGTCTGGAAATTAGATTTAGAAAACATGAGATCATTATGGTATTTACATCAAGAACCTGATTTTATTCCAAAAAGTTGAAAGATTAAAATCTTAGTTATTTGAAAATACTTCACGTAAGCAAATGAGGCTTTTGTTTGTTTGTTTTGTTTTTTTGTTTTTGTTTGCATTAGGCCAGTGTGTCCAGAAATAGAGAATTCTCACTCCTCTTGATATTTCTCTTTTTCATAATTTAAGTGTAAAGAGGGCCTCCTTTGGAATGTGTGTTTTGGAGACTGAAAGATAAAATTTAAACTCATGCCGCAAATATTTTCTTGAAGAGTCAAATCCTACTTTTTAAGTGTTTTGAGATTGCTTGTACCTTTTACACATTTGGAGACATGCACAATTATTTAAACAAATTAAGCATTGAAATGATTCTACAAGTGCAGCAAAAATTGCTCATGGAAGAGCGTTTCTCAAAATGCACTTAATGTTTTAATGACTTGAGTCTTACATTTGAAAGCGTAGAAATGCATCGTGCTATTTCTTGAGAGTAGAAGATGATGAATAATTCACTGGTATTTTATTTTTCTTCCAAAATCTCTTCTCCCCTAATCATGTTGTAGAGGTTAGAATGTTAAAGCCAAGAATCCCTGTCCTAGAGAAGGAATAATGTGTGCAGCAGTGTTGACATGGAAAGAAAGCAGCATTAGCGTCAATATGTCTGACTTATGAATGAAGAGGCTCATGGGACTTCCTTATTCCAATTCAGGTTTCCAGGTGCATGATTTTGGAGAGTGAGGGGCCTCTTTGTTTATCCATGTCATGCAGTGCATTGTCTTGCATGTGGCAGGCACTCCATAAATATTTATTGAATGAGAATTAAGCCCCTACTCTTTGACTGTCTACTCTGCCAGGTATTTCATTAAACAGTTTATTTGCATGATCTCATTTAATCTTATGTATTGCATCACTCCCATTTTAACGGATGAGAAAATTAAGGTGCAATTAGGTGTCTTGCCTGATGCCACAACACTAGGAGGTTGGTGAGAGTTAAACCCACATCTGCCTGATTCCAAAGCCTGTGAATATTGGATTTGGCTGCTTTTTCAGGTGAATGTACAAATGAATAATTTGATTCATATTATATCACTCCACTACTTGGAAGTTACTTAATTATCATTTCCTGGAACCTTTACCCACATATTCAGGTTTCTGTCTGCATCAATATTAGGATAAAAGAAGCAAACAGTCAGAATTTTATCTTCTTATAAATGCTCTTAGAATGCAGTCTTCAGGAATGTTTTGCATTTAAAAGTGGATATGGTTTTTAGTAGGTTTTCTGAGAAGATAAGGCATTTGAAAGGGTGACGAGAACACTGTTTTAAAGGCCCAGTGTTCAAAAGCTTTTCCCCTTTCCCATGCTGTTCAAGACCTGACAAGTTTAAGAGATATCGCTCTTATCTGGCCTCCCGATTTCCTGTATGAAAAGCACGTAACTTCAGTTGCTGTGAAAGAGAATCATTAGATGGTTGCATTGGATCACTGTCCCTGTTCAAGTATCTTCTGATAGTTTCTGGAAAGCAGCCGTGAACTGAATCTATTAGTTTACTGAGCTCTGAACGTAGTTCCAAGTTCTTAGACAACTAAGTGTCAGAGGACATTGACCAGAAGAATATCCACTTTCTCAGATGTAATTTTCTTTTACACTCATTGCGCCACTGTGTGTATCCCAAATAATTTGCAGTGCTGGTTTGTTTTCACTAAATTGGCCAGAAATTTTATTGAGTAAACATATTGCTAATTAAACATCATAAAAATTCAGACTAATAAATATGTATCTCATGGAAAAAATCCAAGGAACCATAAGTGCTCTCATCACCTAAATTCATGCTGCCTCCTCTGTTTCAGTGTCTGTTAATAGCCACCCCATTCTCCCAGGCACCCTAATATTAAGCTGAGAGACCTCTTTCCCTTCTCATACTTAGTTGTCTTCCGAATTAAGTCCCCAAGATCAGATGGATTTTGCATGTGGGGCATCATTAGTATATTTTGCCTTCCATGTTCGTTGTATTTGTCTAGACCGCCATTATTTCTCCTGTGAACTAGTGCAGCAGCCTTCTCATGGGTATCCTTATTCACGTTATTGTTATTCCTACAGCCCATTCTAAAGGAGTGTTCATTCTAAAATAGAAATCGGACATTGTTTCCGCTCATCTTAAAGGACTTCAATGCATCCCTGTTGTTCATGGCACAGGTGAAAACTTATTATAGCTTTCCAAGTATCTGCAGTTTGGTACTAACCATCATTTGGGATTATATTTCTTGATACTGCTCCTCTCGCACTCTACCTCCAGCAGTAGATGAGGTGGCTAAGCGTAGTGGATGGAGCAAGAATTTTAGAGTCATAAAAACCACCCGATTTTGAATTCGGGCTTTGTCATTTACCAGCTATGTGCCTTTTGGTGAGTTAGCTAACATCCCTGAGCCTCTCTGTTCTTATCTGTAAAGTGGGGGTAATGATGTGTGCCTCAAAGGTTGTCAGGAAGATTAAATGAGATGATGTATGCACATGACACATGGTGAGTCTATTTCAGTGTGATCCTCATTCTGTCTCTAGTTATGAGTGCACTTGACGTTCTTACTTTCTCCATGTTTTAAGTGCTACAGCAGGTTGTGTCTCGTTCATCTTTCTATCTCACATAAGCACTAAGCACAGTGTCTGACACATAATAATTGCTCAAAAGTGTGTTGAATTGATTGGAACTAAAATGACAGCCTAACAATTCGATATCTGACTTTTTAACTTTCTGAACAAAATGAGAGCCACCCATCTGAGTGTTCACATGTAGACATAAAATACCAGATATTTTTGCTCATTAACCAAAATACAACATAATAGATGATATCTAAACTTTCACTTATGTCAAATGCCCCTTATTCTGACCATAGCGTTCTGAGTTTTAACAGTTCCTTGGATATTTTGGACACAAGTCTTTTATCAGATAGTCGCTCTGCATTTACAAAGTGGAGCTACTTTTGAAAGTACAGTTAACAAGAATGAATGCATCCATTTCCTCCTCCAGTCTAACCATTTTAATTGCTCTCTGCAGGCAAACCTCCTTTTGTGCAATATACTTACTTATGCACAATCTGCAAATATTTATAGATCAGTTCATAATTGAACTGTAGAGAGCCTGTTGTGAGTATTTTTGCAAAGTTAATGAATTTTTAAAGGAAAATTAATTTATATATTTTGGGTGGGCAGTTTGAGGTCATCTATACTATACTTGTTTTCTTAAAGTGGGACATCATTCCCATGTGTCTAAAGCACTTAGCTTCGTGACTTGGGTGTTCTCACCCACACTGATCAGAGCTAAGAAGGAGTTGGTGATTAGATGAGACCTGGGAAAATAGGTCAAAGAGAGGGAAAGAGCATGAGCTTGGTTGGCTGCTTAGCTGTGTGCAGAGCTTGCCTGATGGATGCTCTGCAATGGGGCAGGGGGGTCTCATTGAAAGCGATGACTGAGGTCTAACATATTGGAGCTTGCATTTGGGAATCTCCCCACCATGTGCCTTTGTTTAATGGGGCTGAGTGGAAACAATGAAATCCTAAAGTTCACTAAGCCCTCCTAGAGCTATTTTCTCCCTTTTCCTCTCCTCCCATTAAGATTTTGTGTAAACTATAGAGGTAGTAAAAGTTCTGACTGACTTTTTGCATAGTTTTTCTTCAAATGTTTTGACTTAGACCTTGATTATTGAAACTCAGAAGCCAAAATCTAATTCATTTGCCTGTCTTCCTTGTGACCTCTTCCCTGAGTCCATGAGTGCTACATGTTTAATGGCCCTAATGTTTTTGGTAATGGGGTGACAAGAAGTACAAAAGCAACTGTTAGGATCACCAAATGTGATCATATCATGAGTTTTCCTCTATGACTAATCTATGCCTCTCTAAAAGGGAAGAACTATGTCCCTAGCTCCTAGCATAGTACTGGCTACTTATGAGGTACATGAGATATAAATAGGTTGGTGTAGTGAAAGAGAATACACATGACTTTGTTCATTTACTTATTAGTGCAACAAATGTTTCTGAGAATCTCCCATATTCCGGACCTTAGGCTAAGCACTGCAGATAGGTGGGTAAATAAGTCAGATGTGATCTCTAGCCTCAAGGAACTTACAGGCAGGTCAATTCTGACAGATTTAATGTCACAATATGTCAAAGATATGAAATATCAGTAAATTCAAAATAATAAATATTTGTAAGCATAGGGGATGAGAGAGATCTTAAGCAAGACTGAAAATCTCAGAAACCATAAAGAAAAAAAAATAAAGATATATGATTACATACATATTTGAAAATGTTTGCATTGTAAATACATCATAATAAAAGTAAAAAATTAAATTCTTAGAGACTAGGCAAAAATATTTGTGACACATATGATAAATGGTTAAGAACTCCAATGAGCAATGAGTTTCTACAAATTACTAAGAAAAAGATAAAGAATCCAATAGGAAAAATAGGCCCAGGATATGAGCTTTCAATTCCCAGATGAGAGTATATATTCCTAATAAACATATAAAACGATTTTCAAATAATCAGGGAAGTGTAAATTAATAAAATATGGAAATGTCATTTTCCCCATCAGATAAAGAAAAGAGTGGTGTCAATCCTGAGAAGGCTGTGGGACATAGACACTCTCACTCATTGCTGGCGAAAGGGTGAATTGCTACCTTTTATGGAAAAGTAATTGGGAAATATCTATTTAAAATGAGAAATGCATATTTTTTTTGGTTTTCTGGGAATATAATTTACAAAAATAAAAGTCCTTGCAGTACAAGGATGTTTATAGCAGTAGAAATTCCCCATAAGTGCCCTGAATGTCCATCCATAGAGGACTATCTGGATAAATTATAGTAGATCTTTGCTATGGTATAATGGAGCTATTAACAGCAATGAGTTAAATCTCTCTAGAGCCAAGGGGACTGGGAAGGTTATTAATTCTTCCATGTGTATCTCTGTAATGTTTGGCTTATTATAAAGAGCAATTATCTTTTGTAATTAAAAATCCCATAAAGTAAAAATAATTTTAAAAACGTAGCAATTATAGCACAACATGTCACACGTGTACAATAGGGGTCAATTAGGGGCTGTGGGGATTCACAGGAGGAGGCGCCTAACCCACTTGTACATCTAAAGAGGTTTTCTGGAGGACATGACATCCGTGTTTATTCCTGAAGGTTGAGTGGCAGTCAGCTTGCAGGCTGGGATGGAGAGCATTCCAAGGTACAGGAAGCAGCAGATGTGGAGGCTGAGAGAGAGCTTGAGTGGATGGAGTAACTAAGATCATAGGTTTAGCTGAAACACTGGAGGGGAAAAGTGAACAATAAGATAGAGAGGCCAGCAGAGTCTCGATTACCAGATTGCAAGGGGCCCTTATGGCATGTTCAGCTTGAATTTAATTATAAATAGTGAGAGCTACTTGGGAGTTGTAAACAGGGAGCGACATGGTGTGACTCTTGATAACTGCAAACCTATGTGGACCAGCCTTGAAGTCTAGCTTACCATTTATTCCCTATTCACACAGCTGTAGATGACTCTGGAGTTCAAGTCCCCTTGGATGCCCTGAGCCAGGACTCAGGGCCAGACCCAGGTTGTATAGGGCCTGAAGCTTATATAATTTTTTTGTGGGGAGGGTCTTCCTTAATAAGATTACAACATTAGAAATGAACATGAATGAATATTGACTTAAAATGAGAAGATAAAGCACTCCAAGTTACCTATTTTAGAAAGTAGAGAAAATCCAGAAAAAAATTTAACCACAGAACTATTAATTTTAATTAATTAATGCCTATAAAATTTTTTCCTTATCTATACATATCTGGTAAAAGACTTGTATCCAAAATATTCAAAGAACTCTTAAAATTCAAAAATAAGAAAACAACCCAATTAAAAAGTGGCAAAATGATCTAAACAAATGCCCCATCAAGGCATATCTGTAAATGGCAAATAAACATATGAACCAGATGGTCTACATCATATGTCATCAGGGAAATGCAAATTAGAACCTTAATGAGATGTGACTGCACATCTATTAGAACGGGCAAAATTGAGAGCTCTGACAGCATCAAGTGCTGGTGAGGATATAGAGCAATAGGAACACTCATTCAGTGCTGGTGGGAATGCCAAATGGTACAGCCACTGTAGAAGACTGGCGGGTTCTTACTAAACTAAACATGTTCCTACCAGATGATCCAGCAATCATGCTTCTTGATATTTACTCAAATGTGTTGGAAACCTATATTCACACCAAAACCCATATTCAAATATTTATAGTAACTTCACTCATAATGCCAAAACTTGGGACCAACCAAAGTGTCCCTCAGTAGGTAAATGGATAGATAACCTGGTCCATCCAGACAGTGGAATATCATTCATTGCTAAGAAGAAATGAGCTATCAAGCTGAAAACCTATGGAGGAACCCTAAAGGCATATTGCTAAGAAGCTAGTCTTAAATGGATACATATTGTGTGATTCCAACTATGTGACATTCTAGGAAAGGTAAAATTATGGAAAGAGTAAAAAGGTCAGTGGTTGTCAGGGGTTCAGGAGGAGGGAGGGATGTGTAGGTGCAGCAAAGGATTTTTAGGGCAGTGAAACATGAAAAGTGAACCCTAATGTAAGTTATGGGGTTCAGTTAATAGTAATGCACCAATATTGGTTTATTGATTGTAAGGAATGTACCACAGAAATGCAAGACCTTACTAATAGGGGAAACAACTGGGGTGCTGTGGGGAGCAGGTGTGGAACAGAGAAAACTCTGACTCAAGGTGTCTACCTGGCGACACAGAGTTTCACTCTGGAACAGGTTCTGGGCCCTGAGCCGTAAACTAGCAAGGAGGAGACTTGAAGACTCAGACAGGGCTGGCATTGGTGTCTTGTCTCCTCTAATTAGCATCAAATCCCTTGCACCTCAAACTTTTCTCATTTTCTTTGTGCATCTCTCAGCCTTAATGTCTATGTGCCTCCCACCCTCCAGCCATATCTGATTCTGGCATCTCTTGTTTAAATTGTTTTGTCCCTTGTCAGCTGTCTCATAGACTCTGGGATCGGAAACTTCGCACTTAGCTTCTCCATGACACTTGAACAGCATCTGCAATATTCTCCATACCTGTGTCTACTGGAAAGTCTGCAGATAAAACCATCGAGTACGTTTTAACATGGGGGAACAGTTTCAAGTGGGAGATGTTTTGCTTTTTCAAGGCCCAATCTGTCTCCCTGGTATTTTTAAAGTCATCAGTATTTACTGAATGAAGCCATCCAGAATAAGGAGCAGATTAGTTTATTCCTTCTCTCACGTGACAGCTCTCAGGGACTGGAAGACAGTGCTCTCAGATCTACACGCTTTCCGGTTAAATGTCCCAAGTTCCTTAGACTGCTTCTCATATGTCCGTCATCCCTTCTGCATTTGAGTGATTGCTCTCTAGGTGTGTGTCCCCTTAAATAGTGCTGCCCAGAGATGAGCCCACTGCTTCAGCTGTGCAAGGAGGATGGAGCCGGCCCATCTCTTGTTCTGCACGCTGTGTTTTTCTTACTGCAGTCAAGGTCATGTTAGCCCTTCTAGCAGTCACACAGCATTTCTCATTTCTACTGAGCTTGCAGATGACTAAAATCCCTGCCATCTTCATACGTGCTGTTGCTAAGCCACTCTTTCTCCTATCCTTATGTCTTTTGAGATTTTGGACTTAAACATTTTGTTTATCCTTCTTAATGAGAACATGGGCCCAGCATTCCTGCTTGGGAAGAACTCATAGCACCACAACACTACCATTTGCTGTTATTTCGTGTCATCTCTGGTTTTGCTGCGTAGGTCATTTGTGTCTTCATTTGGTAAAGGTGCAGCACATAGGCTTAAGCTGCTTTGGCTACAGTCTTTGTCGCTCAGGCAAGTAGAACACCATCTGACTAAACCCCTCATCAGCCAGCATTTGTCCATCTTAACTGCAACAAGGTAATATTTATGGAACTTCTATATTAGCCTCTGCTGAGAACAAGCCTTTCTAATCAGGCAATTCTTGCCACAACCTTCTGAATAGGTTTTATTATTATCCCCATTTTTCAGATGAGGAAACTGAGCATTGGGGAGATCGAATGCTTTTATGCAAAGTCATACGGCTAGTGTGGAGTGGTTCCAGGACTTAACCAAGCAAGGCGTGTTTGACACTGGTGCCCATGCTGTTAACCACTATGCTGTACTATCTTCATCCTCTGAAAAGCCAGTTGTCCCAAATCCAAACTTATATCGTATGTAACACAAATTTCAGGCAGAGGGAAAATATCGACAAGGCTAAGACAGAGCGTGCCTGATGTGTTTGTGATGCTCCAAAAATACCAGTGTGGCTGGAACTGAGTGGGCAAGGGAGTGGAGATGGGAGATATCTCTGAGAGGTAATTGGGGCCCAGATTATGTAGGAATTTGTAGGAAATTTGATTTGTGCTTTAAGTGAAATGAGGAAATATGAGAGGGTTTTGAGCAGAGAAGCGACATGACTTGGCATATATTTTTAAAAATAACAAGTCTGGTTGCTGTTTATGTTGAGAGTAGAGTGTGGGAGACATGGACAAAGTGTCAGGATGCTTAGTGGACAAGGTCACATTTTAGGGGATGGGGGCCAGAGGGAAGGTCAGAGGGGCTAATACACTCACATTATAATGCACTCACAATTAGGAATACGACTTAATTCCTATTTATGGGAGATTGAAATTAAACCAATTTTATCATCACCAGATGAATTTTACTTCACAAAAGGACTTCAGCTGAATTCCCCGGTCCTGGGAGTACTTTTCCCTTTGTCACTAGATGGCACTCGTGAGTAGTTCCCATTTCAAGAACATTTACTCCTTAAGCATTTACACTAGATGGCGCTCAGCCCATTTCTCCCTGAGGCTGGTCAACTCCCAGTACGTGTTGACACACGAGCCTACCTAGTTACCTCTTGTGCACAAAGATCTCTGAGAAATCCATCAATACTCAGTTCTGGTACAACAATCAACTCTATTATGACTACTTTTCAGTATGTATTGAATCATACATACCCAGTGTAGTGATTCCGAGTCAAATCACAATTCAACTTATATCCAAGAGGAGCTCCAGTTTATCTTATTACAGACTGAAGAGGGGCCCCCATCCTCTGTCTACCCTTTGCCATTGAGATTGAAGATCCATGCCTACTCTGCAGTGGGAGGTAATTTTTCCTGACTTATGTCAGCTGTGTGATCTGATGTTAGTTACATGTTAGTTACTGTCATATAGGTAAACATCTTGATGAAATGTCTCTTAAAGCCAGAAAACTGAACCATGATTTTCTTGCTTCAGCTAACATTCATTTTTTTGTTTTTCAGGGGTGGTACTTCCTTTAAAAAAATTAGAGGCCTCTGGTGTCCCTTCTCCCTCATGCTTAGTTCTAACTTTATTACCTTTCCCTGGTTGAGATACACAACCTCACCTGGTCCTTGAGATAGGAGTGCATTTCCTATTTGCAGTTTGTCTTTGGATGTTGAACTGACTGAAAGATTTTATACCCAGTCTAGAAGGCTAACTTTCTCATCCTTTTAGCATTCAAGTCTCATCCAGATTTTCTCTGGAGTTCTTTTAGTAAAAAGGAGACCAGACTGAAAAATCATAAGACCTGGATTTAGGCTGAATCTTGCCCCTTACTAATCGTGTACCTTGGACTTGAAACAATATTTGAGCTTCGATTTCCTCATCTATAAAATGATAAAAATAATTATAAATTACCAGCAGCTTCACTCAGCTCTTTCTCTTCCAATCAGACTTGATTCCAAGGAGAGTTCCCCCCCCCCTTTTTTTTCTAGACCTAACTATAAACTAGAAGTAGCTCCAGAAGTACTTCATCTTCTTTGGCGAAGAAACACAGTCTCTTCTGAGAAAAACCAACGTCTATAACCACACATTAAGAATACAGAAATTCACACACATCTACCTAATGATGAAACTTTTCTTTGTAAGAAAGGAGAGCAATGCAATTATCATCTCTTACTTTTGGAGAGTTGCAGAAGTATGTACACATTTCCTTCCTCATTTGATCCTCCCTAAAAAATGGTGTGGAATAAGGCATGCAGCAATTATAAATTCTATTTAATAGTTCAAGTATGTGAAGTTTAGAAAACTGAAAGGCCTAGCTCAGAGTCATAGGTTACTGGGTGATGGACCAGGGATGTGAGCTTATGTCTCCGTAAGTCTTGAGTGATCGGGGACCCACTTGACTAATGCTGGCTATTAGAGTTAAGTTAACTGGGTAAGGTGTCTCAAAACATTTGGGCATTTCTCAGGCAGTTGACCTAACCCACAGAAAAAGGGACAAGTAGTTACCTAAGGTCACATAAAGACTCATATAAATAGAGAATTGAAGAAAGAGTGAAGTCAACCTAACTTCAGCCCATGTTTATAACAACATCTCTTTCTCTTTAGTTAAGAGCCAGTCTCTTAAAAAAGAAATCTTTCTTCTTCTCAGAAGAACCAAATATATTTCCAAATGTGGCACCCTTTATTAAAATTCTAGGTGTAAAAAGTAAAAAATGTTTATGCTTAAAAAACAAAGCTTGCCCTATATGTTGAGCAAATGGGAATCCTTTGATTCAATCCGAAATTTCTATTCTAGGTATGGTTACGTGTTTTTTCTTTTTTAAGAAGTAAAAGTGGAAAATATTCAATGCTTTTAAATACTACCCTTTCTCATTTTGCTTGCTTATTATTAGAGTTTGAATGGATTCTTGCTTTGACATGGAAGTATATTTTTAAAAGAACCGTGAATAATCTGTTACTATAGCAATAATTTCTCACTCTGAAGCTATTTAATCTTCAAGCAACATGGAACTTTAAATGTCAAAATGGTCCATATCTAGGATGAATGCTGTGCATGACTAGACCAATCAATAATTAAGGTGTTCATGATGAAGAGAAATGGAGTTTTTGGTTTTTGTTGTTTGTTTTTAATTTTCTTAGGGTGTCCCTCAACTGTTAGGCATTGTTAGCAGGGGAGGAACCATTTGCATGTAATGTCAGTGTAGATGCCTGTGCTGCTGGCAACACATGAAAGTGATCAGCTGTGCACGAGCCACATCTGTTTGTATGCTAAGGATCTAAGGAAGAGGACAGGGATGCCCACGTTTCACATGCTAATGCAAATACACACCAGAAAATAGAACAGTAATTTGTGGCACAGTATGCCGCTGGGTAAATCACTTCCCCTATGGTTTGGCGAGAATATGAATCCAGCATCTGGGCAAGGACTGTCTTGCACCACCAATAGACTTTGTACTGTTTGGACAAGGCTTCGGTGAGTAACTGCTCTGTGAGAGGCAGTTCATGCAGTTTGGTGTAGCTGTTACCAGGTGGAGCTTAGGTGCAGAGCCAGCTTAGGTGCTTTTTCTGGTGTGATCTGCGTGTGAAATGGTCTTCATTTACCGGTTCCAGTTGCCTGTTCTGAAACACATTCTTATATATATTTAGCTGAAATGAGAACCACAACAGAAATACAACTTAAATCCATCACAGAATCAGATATGGATGGCGTTCTTTCTTCCTGTTTACTTGACTGGTCCTGAGAAAAACCAGTAAATGAAAACTGGTAAATGAAGACCATGAGCTACAGGGACCTGGGGACCTGATCATCTCCTATGACTCACATGTCTTTTTCCTCTTACTCTCTCTGCTCCAGCCACTCCAGAATTATTTTAATTCCTCAAATAATCATGCCATTATTTCTAGCTTCAGGGCCTTTGCACATGCCGCCTCTTTGCCTGAAATCTAGCCCATTCTTTCCTTCCCCACTGCCATTTTCACCCAGCTAATTCCTCTTTATTACTTAGATCTCAGCTCAAGATCTTTTCCTCAGAGAAACTTTCCCTAAACCCACATTAGGTGAGAATCCTTGTTCTATATTCCCATAGTACCCTCTGTTCCCCAATACATGAAGTTCAAGATCACTGAGACTGCTTATTGAACATGTACCTCCTTGGCGAGGCTAGAAATTCAGTGGCATATGGAATCTGTCTTGTTTATCATGGTATTTTCAGTGCCTAGCTCAGCATGAGCACTTAAATATTTGTTGGATTAATGAATGAATTATAGGCAGCTTTGGTGGGAGAAAATTAAGGCTGCTTGGTTTGAGTTCAAGAGCCTGCTTTAAGATAAGCCACTTCTGGAACTGGCAGAGTCCATTTTCAATGTGCCACTTAGTGACCCATGATAAGGAATACAACTATTTTTAACACAGAGACCAAAATATAAATGCCGCTAATTTCTCCAAATAACCTCTGAGAAGAAGCCTTTAGATCTTGTGGTATGTTTTTTTGTATTTTGAAGTTTGTTTGTTTATTTGTTTGTTTTTTGGTGGGGGACTTTGTCTAACGTCTTTTTAGGAGCATTCAGTTCATTCATAGATTCATTCAACAAATTCCTTTTTTTCCCCTCAGAAATAAGGTGTAACTACTAAACAATGGAACCAATTTTCTTGTGTGACTCACAAACTGACTCAGAGCACAATTCAGAGTGACATTTTTAATGAAAGCCATGGAAATTTTATTTCGTTCATCTTTGAAGTCACTGTACAGCTCAGACTTGTTGACTTCCTGAATAAGCCGAACATCTACTAAAATATTGTGCACATCACTCACATATCTCATGCTTGGATTGTCTTTTTTTCACAAAAGACGTGTCATGCTGTAGGACCACACCTGACCTCAGGCACGTGGGATCTAAAAAGCAAACAGGATCTCAGCAGTAAGTCTTCTTTGCCACTCTCCAGCCCTGATCTGTGGTCCAGGTTGTCTTTCTCCCCACTTCAGAGCCCATGCCTTACTCACTGAGTTTTCTTCCTGGCTTCTTCAGGCAAGTGTATGTAATGGGGTCCGTTTTGGACCCCATTAGTGTTCTATTACTTCAAGTTTGCTTAATTCACATGTGTTGAACACAATGACAAGTCTTTTGCTAAAGCGTTCATATTAAGGAGATTGAGAATATATAGGAAAACTATAGGGAAGTTACAGTCTAAGAGCAAAGATGGATAGATACTTAAATAATTACCATAAACTATTGGGAGTTGTGCAACAGTTTTCGTACATGCAAGACTTAAAGCAGGGAGGCTACAGGAGGGCTTTAATTCCTTTAGAGACCTCACACCAATACGCATGCATTTATATGCATTTACACTATGTGCTATAAAGGACTGTGACAGGCACAAGTGTGGGGCAGGGTGCCACATCATCTTGGAATATGAAAGAGTGGTTGTCTGGCCTGAAGCTTGCCATGTCGCCTTAAGGTGACAGTTTCTCCCTTAGATTGTAATGGTGTATTAGTTTTCTATTGGTTAATGTAACAAATCACCACAAATTTAGTGGCTTAAAATGACACAGATTTACTCCCTTCCACTTTCGGAGGATGGAAGTCTAAAATCAAGGCGTCAGTAGGGCTGTGTTTCTTCTGTATGCTTCGGAGGAGAATCTGTTCTATTGCTTCTTTTGGCTTCTGGAGGCTGCCTGTATCTCCTGGCTTGTGACCTTTTCCTCACGTGATTCTAACCTCTTGCTTCTGTCATCACATCTACTACTATAAGCTTCTTGTCATCCTCTTGTAGGGACTCTTGTGATTATAATGGACCCATTCGGAAAATCTAGGATAATCTCCCCATCTCGAGGTCCTTAATCACATCTTCAAAGTCCCTTTTTCCATGTAAGATAACTTCTAGATTCCAGGAATTACAGCGTGGACACATTTGGGGGCCATTATTATGGCTACCATAGGGACTAAGGCAATGGAAATAGCAATGACAAAAAGAATTTGATGTCATGCCAATCTTGCTTTAGCTCATCAACCGATTGAATCAAAATCATTGGCAGTGAATCTTCCCAACATTTGTTTTTTAAATTTTTACTTCAGACTTTCCTGTTTCTTTCAAACACATTATAAGTGCATACTACCCATTATATCTCTGGGTCGCTGTGTTTCTCTCTATTCCTATCAGCATTTTTGCCGGCATGACCTCTCCAACTCTGCCCTTCTAGTTGGGTGAGCTTTTATTATCGTTCATCATTTTCCTCAAGCCCAAATCAGCCACACAGTTCCTTGTCGACAATTCCAAAATTCCAATTTCAAGCATGCCATTCTCAATAATTATTTCCTCTTATCCTTACTTACTACAATACTTGCACTGATACAATTTAATTTATCCTTTCTCTTTAATTAGCTTCCCAATTCTTACCTCAAGTATTTCCTTACCCACTATATTTTATGAGCCATTTTTATATTCCTTCACTTAAATATTAACTGAACAACTGCTATGTGTTTTTCTTGGATACAGTAGTGAGAAAAATAAAGGTCCGGCTCTCATAAAACATATATTTTAGGTAAAATGTAATCACTCTCATATAATGGCCCATAAGTCCCTTGTACCACTTCTGAAGTTTCAATTTCATACATCCTAATTGAGACCTCCAGTCTATTGAGCTCACCAATTTCTATCAACACTCTTTTCTTCACCTTCATCTTTTGCTCAAACTTCCCCTTTCACAAACTCTGAGCTGATGAATGTACATCATACTTTATTGAAAAATAATAAAAGAGACCTCTCATCTTTCCATTACTGTGGTTTGAAATCACTCCATCGATTGTTCCTTCTTTCTCCTGTATCATCAGTTTCTCTCTTTCCATTACATCATCTAATCAGCATACAAACATGCTGTACTAGTTTCTGTCTTCAAACAAACAAAAACCTGTTTTGATCACATATCTCCTTCCATATTCTGTTCCATTTCTAGTCTCTATTTCACATCAAAACATCTTGAAAGAGTAGGGTAGTTTCTGGGATAACACCTCCTCATCTCCCATTTATTTTTCAAGTCACCATGATCTGACTTTTGTGAAAATATGTCCTTTTGTTGAGGTCAGTATTCATGACACCAGTGTGACATTGAAATTCTTGTCATCAGATCCAGTGAATACTGCATGTACATAAATGGGATGCCCAGTATCTTCTCTTAGATGTTTATAAGGTAGCTCTCTCTTAATATGTTCAAAATGTAACTCCAGCTCCTAGCCCCAAACCTGTTATTTCCCCAATTTTTACTTTCCAAATTTTATTCTGACCAAATTCATCACAAAATTTTATATTGAAAATATCTATCCATTTCTTTCTACCCCAATAACCTCTAGTGTAGTCTCCTACCCACTCTCCCTGCTGCTACTCCTGCCCTATTATCCATTCTCCACTCAGATGCCAGAGTAGTTGGAAAATCATTTGTACTTTTCCATTTTTCCTTTGGCATAGAGCAGGGCTTGCAAACTGACCTGCCTACCACACAACCAAGAAGATAAACAAGAAGACCAGGTATATTATTTCCTTTTAAAAAAACTACCAGAAAGCTAAATCATGCTTTTTAATTTTTTTTTACTGAATTATAGTGTAGACATGTAACATAACACGCATGATACTGTAGATTGTATTTTAAGATTAAATTGTAAGAAGAGACAAAACCAGCAAATTTAATTATCCAACTTTTCTTGATTTGTCTATATATTATTATCTCTATTATAAGAAAAACAGGGTAACAGTGATGGTAAATGGTGATAAGTATACCCTTGGACTCAGAGTGGGGCATACAACCACTGGTCTGTTTACTGTGTACAGGGTTTTGCCAGGATGCCATATAATTGGAATCATGCAGTATGTAGCCCTTCGAGACTGGCTTCTTTCACTTAGTAAAATGTATTTAAGGTTCCTGCATGTCTTTTCATGGCTTGAGAGCTCATTTCTTTTTAATATTGAATGATATTCCATTGTCTGGATGGACCACAGTTTATCCAAGTTTTGGCAATTATGCCATAAACATCCATGTGCAGGTTTTTGTGTGGATATAGGTTTTCAACTCATTTGGTAAATACCCAAAGGGTATGATTACTGGATTGTATGATATGGATTGTATGATAAGAGGTATGTTTAGTTTTGTAAGAAACTGCCAAACTGCATTCTCATCAGCAATGAAAGAGGCTCTCCATCATTCCACATCCTCACCAGAATTGGTGTTATAGTTTTGGATTTTAGACATTCTAATAGGTGTGTAGTGGTATCTGATGGTTTTAATTTGAAATTCCCTACTGACAAATAATGTTGTACATATCTTCATGTGTTTATTTGGTGAAGTGTGTGTTCAGATCTTTGACCCATTTTTTAAGTTGGATTATTCATTCATTAATTTTCTTTCTGTTGAGTTTTAAGAGTTTTTTTGGATGTTATAGCTACCAGTTCATTATCAGATATGTATTTTGCTAAGATTTTCTCTCAGTCTGTGGCTTGTCATTTCATTCTCTTAATAGCGTCTTTAGTCAAGCATAAGTTTTTAGTTTTAACGAAGTTCAACTTACCAGTTTTTCTTTCATGGATTTTGCTTTTGACGTTGTACCTAAAAAGTCATCACCAAACCCAAGATCACCTAGATTTTCTCCTATGTGATATTCTAGGAGTTTTATAGTTTTGTTTTTTACACTTAGATGTATAATCCTCCTTGAGTTAATTTTTGCTAAGGGTTTAATGTCTGCGTCTAGATTCGCTTTTTACACGTTCAGTTCTTCCATCAGCATTGTTTAAAAGATTATCTCTTCTCAATCAAATTGCTTTTGCCCTTGTGTCAAAGATCAGTTGACTGTATTTGTGTGGGTCCATTTTCGGGTTCTTTATTTTGTTCCATTGATCTGTTTATCTCTTCTTTTGCCAATACCACCCTGTCTTGTTTACTCTAGCTTTATGGTAAGTTTTGAAGTCAGAGTGTCAGTCATCCAACTTTGTTCTTCAATACTGCAGTGACTACTCTGGGTCTTTAGCTTTTCCAAATGAACTTCAGAATCAGTTTCTAACTAGCCACAAAATAACTTGCTGGGATTTTGTTTGGGATTGCGTGAATCTATAGATAAGTTTGGGAAAATCGACAGCTTAGATATATTGTCTTCCTATTCATGAACATGGATTTTCTTTCCATTTATTTAGATCTCTTGATTTTGTTCATCAGAGCTTTGCACTTTTTCCATTCTAGATCTTATATGTATTTTGTTAGAGATGTATCTAATTATTTGATTTCTTGGTGTCAACATTGATTGAATATTTGTAAAAAAAATGTATCACATTAACGTAAGATGTTGGTGATGGAAATAACTGTAGGAGAAGAGTAGGTTTAGAGGGGAAAAATGGTGAGAATAATGAGTGCAATTACAGCTTACATTTTATAGGATTTTTTAAGGGTTAGGACCCCAATAACTCGCAATTTTCTGTGTGGTTAATAAATGATTTTATTTAATTTTTATGATTGCCTTATAAGGTCAGTGTTACTATCCTTATTTACAGATGAGGAACCTTGATGGTAGAGGACATGCAGTTGTATAATTAATGAGGACAGACCTGCCACCTCTTTTGTGAAGGAGCACCTGTGGAGACTGTCACTTCTCATGGCTGGTAAACTCAAAAAAGGAATCAACCCTGAAAAAAATTCTAATATTAAGGTAGCAAGGCTGGATCATACTATGCTGAAGTTTAGTATTTTAATATTTTAAACATTGTTTTTTAGCTAATGATCACTTACATTGAATGGAAGGATTTGCTACTCTTTCAGATAAGAATGCTGTTTAATGGACAGCTAACACATAAACCAAATAAATTTGCCTCACTAGAAATGGAAGATAGCAATACAATACATATTTTTTCCAGAGCCGGTGGGCAGTGTCTACTGACAAGGGAGCTGGCTGTGCTTTACATGAGAATTCTACTGCTCTATTCCATACTTTGTTCCCAAAGACAAGGATACAATCTGGATGAAAAACTACAATTGGTTTTCATTTCATTTTGACTACTGAATTAATGTTTTTTTGCTATTTTCTTCCTTTTTTATTTTTTTATTTTTCTTCAATTATAGTTGATATTCAATATATTTTATGTTAGTTTCAGGTGTATAGCATAGTGGTTAGACATTTATATAATTTATGAAATGATCCCCCAATTAATCTAGTGCCCACCTGGCACTATACATAGTTATTACAATGTTATTGACTATATTCCCTAATCTGTACTTCACATCCCCATGACTATTTTGTAACTCCCAATTTGTACTTCTTAATCCCTTCACCTTTTTCACCCAGCCTGCCAAACCCCCTCACACTGGCAACCATAAGTTCTCTGTATCTATAATTCTGTTCGTTTTTTTTAATCGTTCAATGTATGTGCCTGAAATATGTTCACAAATACCATGTATATACATTATATATATATATATATGCACACATTTATATATATATATATATAAGTAAAATATATATATAAAATACAAATTTATTCCATCAACCAAAGCATGCCATTAATATAGTAAATTTTGGCTGATGGAATCAGTTTTTCGGTTCTCACTGTTAACAACAGCAACAATTTTTTTGCATGTCTATTTTCTTGTAGACTCTCATTTACCATCATAGAATGTAGGATAATTTTATAATTTTCTAATATGTAACTACTATATGTAGTAAATCTGTCTTTAAGTAGGGATAACTTTAATATTAGGTAGCTTTCTCCTCATGACAAGTGTCTTATAATTTAGATAAAGCATCATACTTAAAATGAAAAACACATATGTGGTCAACAGCAATATGTGGACTTGACATGTCCTCACACATCAAATCTCATGCTTATAGAATATTAGACCTGATAGCAACATCAGGAATGGCCTAGTTCAACTTTCTTATTTTATACTCGTGGAAAGGGAACACTACAGAGAGTAAGTGGCTTGAGAGGCCCAACATCCAGTTAGTGCAATAATCAAGACTAAATTTCAGGATATCCTGGTCCAGATAGAGTTGGGGGTCATAGGAAGATCTTAGCTTTTAAAGTAGAACAGGTAAGTCTTACAGTTTTGTGAACTTGGGAGAAGCCCTTAACTTACTTGAGCATCATTTTCCTCAGTTCTAAATTAAGGGATTCATTCATTCTGGTATGTTTTATGTCTCAAACAATAGTGAGAATAGAAGAGTGATTGTTAAGATATGACAATTTGTAACTGTCTACATGGGCCGTAAGTGCTCACTTACTATTAATGCTCTTTCTTTACGTGAGATAGTTTCATATAATCACAATAGACTTGAGAAAAGTAGCACAGGGTATATATTATCCTTGTTTTGTAGTCAGGAAATTCATCAAAGATCAGGAAGCTCATCTACAATCAGGACAAATGAAAACCAAAACCAACTCAGGAGGATCTTTGTATGCTTCTGAACCCGAGCTGCACATGAATCTGTTGAGAAGCTTTTCTTTTTCCTTTTTTTTTTTAATACTGATATCTAGACCTCATAGCTGGAGGTTCTGATTTAACTGTTGGCAGTGTGTGTGTGTGTGTGTGTGTAGGGGGATGGCCAAGTCCGTTAGTGTTACGAAAAGCTTGCAGATGCTTCTCCTGTACAAATGGGATGGAGATACCTTGGGCCAGACTGAGCAGCCTGAATTCTCAGTGGGCTGCATCAATCGACTCATTGTTTGTGGGTCCCATGTCTGGGTAGCCAGAAGGGGCTGAAGTTCCCAGCAGGGAAGCTCCCCTGCAGCTAGTGCAATTCCGTTAATGTCTTCCTAAGCTCAGCTACGATCCTAACACATCCTAGCTGAGCCTCTTCATTTTTACTGCTTTTTATTCCAAGCATAATAGTTACAGTTGGATGGGGGTGGCATAAAATTCAGGAAAAAAAAGGTGCTTGTCAAATTGAATATGGTGCCTTCCTATTTCCTGGATGTTTTGAGTTTGCTTTTGGAGAATGACACCCCCCTGGGGATGTCTGAAGAACACTATGACAAGTTGAAATCTAAATGTGTCATAGCTTTGTATCTTTTTGTTCAAATATTTTCTTGGAAACTATTTAACCTAGGATTATCTTTTTTTCTTAATTAATCCATGGGGAAAACGGGGCTCAGGCAGGGGCATTAGAAACCTACTCCAGCTCCTTTTGCTACGTTCTCACCATGTTATGCCCAGGAGATGTCTAATAGGAATATTAATGCAAACATCTATTGGTCAGGAAGTTCTGAGTACTGGACAAGAGGAGATATAAGGCAGGATGAGCAGAACAGAAAGGGTGGTGTATCTGGGTGATTTACTGCAGTTTTGGAGGTCAACCCGGCCTGGGTTTCTTGTATTCACCAGGTCCCTCATCCCCACCCCCTATCCCCCACATAGACACACACACATTTACACTCTCCCTGGCCACCCCAGTACTGTTAGACACACCACAGTTCTTCGAAAGCCCTGGTAAGAAATAAGTTTATGTATCTTAGTAGCCTCCACCTCCCCATCTTCTCTATTTTCAAAGTCTTGGGAATAAAGGTGATTTCTCAAAACTAGGATAAGGGATCCAGTCGTCAGTGGATTCTTCTCCTCTCTGTCACCTCCCTATATTAGCTGTTGCTGCCAAGGAGATTTGAGCCAGGGGCAGTCCCTTTCCTCAGAAATGGATGCTGCCTTTCCCACTCTGGCCTTTTGGCTGATGATACTGCCGTGTGTAAACAGGTCTCTAGATGATACTGCCCTTGCACTGGGGGACATGTGAACATTGACTACTTCACGAATCCCCTGCTTTTGTCCCCACTTGTCTGCCTGAATGCAAGTTGCAGAATTGGCCTTTGCCTGCATTATGATGAGCTTGCTACAACCCATAGACAAAGGCGACAGCCCCTGGCTTCTTTGTACATCATTCACCATTGTCTCTGTTTCCGCCTTTCCTCACTCTGATAGCTGTATTGCTACATTAAACACAAATTTTTCTGAGCTCCCTACATGATACCAGGGAAGTACTGGGTGGACTGGCCTGCCTGAAATAACCTCTGTTTCCCAGCACTCCTTAAACTTACCAACCTTGACCTGGCTACATTCATTCGGCCTACAGGAAACCTTGTGTTATCAGGTTCGACCATTTTAGACCTTTGGTTTTGCTATTGAGTTCTGATCCTTTGAATTCACTCTAAGTTCTAGGGAAGGCTCCCTTGTCCCAGTCTCTCTCCAACCTGCAGGCCTAGACACTGAAGAGTAAGCCTATTACTTTACAGACAGAATGGAACCTGTGTCTCTTTGTTCCCAGCCACCACATATTGCCACCAAATCAGTCTGATCTTTACCCTGGGTGTGAAATTTGGAAATGTTGACATTAATGTATGACCATTTATAAATTTTTCCCATGCGGTTTTTATTCTTAAAATCTTTCCCTCATAAGACCCATAGGTTATAATGTATGTTTTCTATGTGCATTTATATTTTAGCAACAAACCAAAAGTGCCTTTGGCTTCTAGATGCTATATAAGGAAAACGTACAATATTATGACTTGCATTTTCATCTCCTTCTTGCTAAAGCTATTTTTCTTTTAGCGACTCACAGCAAGAGTAGACATCTGGGGAAGGAGGACTGCCACTGGTGAATATTCTCAAGACCTTTCCAATACGATTTATTTTATTTAATATAAATCTGTAAATAAATGGTATTTAATATATAGTGGCTAGGAATCAATGATGTCTTGTTGAGTCGGGCCACCTGCTACCACAGTGAACCTGGCCTTTTCCTGGGTCCAGCAGGATAATTCGGAGTGAATCCTGCAGGAGGGGTGGGCGCTTTATCAGAGAAGTTGCTCTGGGGAAGTTATTTCTGAACTGTGAGAGCTTTAAACAAAAAGAAAAAAGAACAGAGTAAAATAAAGCAAAGGAGAAGTGAAAGCTCGTTTGCAGTTTTTCTGTAGCGATGCTAATTCCCCAGTAGAGTTGAGGCAGGGCTATGCGATGTAGCTTCCTGCAGTGCTGCAAATATTCTATGTCCGTGCCATGCAGTGTGGTAGCTACTAGCTGAGTGTGGCCACTGAGTGCTTGAAATGTGGCTATTGTGACCGAGGGATTAATTTCAATTGTAGTGTAAGAAACTACATGGCTAGCATCTGCAGTATTGGACAGCTAAGAGTTTGAGGATTGGACTCCAGAATGTGGCTCATTGCTTGCAATGCTAAGTTTCTCACAGTCTTTGTAGACATGCACTTCAAGGCTGGGGATTTTTTGTTTAACCAATCTCCCCTGTCACTATAGTTTCTGGGTTCTCTAGTCCATTGCCTTTCCTTGTAGATTCCTATTTACCATATTTGTTCAACCAGTCTGTTCTAATACATTGAGTGTTGTGACATGTGCTATTTCTGAAGACATGCAACTTTTATTCAGAATGACATTTACAGAGATTTGATTAAATACATTTAATTTCCTCCTACTAAATTACTTCTTTGGTGTGAACAAGTAATTCTCCACTAAGAATACAGACTGAGGAAGAGGAATAAGCAGATGGAGGACATAGATAGTTTTAATTTACCAACACATTCTGACTACTAGTATCTCATTTATTACTTTTTAAAGAAATCACTCATCACATATAAGTCAACACACTCGAGGCCTGCAGCGGGTCATGGAGACGTCTAGAACAGCCTCCAGCTGGATTCTTCTTTTTCTCCTCGCCACTGCCCCTCCTCACTTCTTTCTCCACAGTTGGCAACTGGGCCTCTTTTAGGAGTGTCAGTGACAGGAACCCCTTCCTTCTGCTTCCTGAGGCTGTCCATTCCACTGTTGGATGACATCCATCTTTAGGAAGTTCCTCCTTACGGTGTGACAGAATTGGTTTTTAGCCGTGGTTTCTACTTGTGGGATAGTACCAGTACATGTAACTCTATTTCCCTGTGTCAGTCCAGTAAATCTTTGAAGATAAAACTCTTATTTTTACATAGAATTTTTTGGATTGGCTTTTAATTAATTTATTCATGGCAGACTTTCAGGTTTCCTTTCTGTCCTGTCCTGGTTATCTGGATCTGGACATATGCCAGTTTGTCAATGAAACGGACACTTCAGGTGGAATTTTATCAGTAACAGAGTTGAGCAGAGTGCTCACTTCCTGAGTTCTGGATGCTACATCTTTATTGACAGAGCCTGAGATTACTTTAGCTTTTTTTTCTTTAAAATAGTACTTATATTTAAAATGGTACTTATATTTCTTTAAAACCAATACTTATATTGCCCTTCCAGTCAGCTAAAGGGCCATAATCTTTTCCACAAGTGTTATACCTCTCCTGTGTGTTAGAGTTTATTGGGCGATCAAGTCAGGACTTTATATTAAGCCTTGATAACTTCAGCGCATGATGCCGGATCTTTCTTCAGAGGTGAAGAGCTTATTTCTCCTGCTGCTGGGAATGTTGTTGTCAGGAACCCTCAGCTGTCAGCAGTCCCTGGAGATGGCCTCAGCCAAAAAATCCTCCTTTGCCAGCAGTGTCGCACTTAATTTTGCGGGCAGCCTTCATCTACTGACTGATCAGCTCAGAGGTGTAAAGCACCTTGCCCCGCTTGGTACTACTTTTCCTGTTAATCTCAGGTCCAGTATTTCCTTTGGGAAGTAAGCTGGACCTTCACTGGGACTGCATCATAAATCAGTACATCAGTCCCTCTCTCCACTTATCCTGCTTTCTTTCTCTTCCTTTCACAGGTGCTGATACCCAGAGCCTCTTCACTAATGAATCTCCTGCATGCTAATTTCTAGCTCAGAGTCCGCCTCACAGAGAGCTCCATTTGTACTCATGAATTTCTCCAGTCTGAGCAGCAAATTCATTTTGGATCCTGTATCTGTCATCAAAGGTATCAGCTATTTTAATTTTCAGATGTGATTCCTTTCCTGAGGTCCAGATCCATACTTTAAACTCTTTACTGGATATTTATACCTTGATGTGTCATGGGCGTCTCGAATTCAACAAATCTAGAATTGCACTCATTATTCCTACTATATTCCACTCCAATCCCACTCTTACTACATTAGCTCAGTCACCCACACTTGAAACCTTATTGTCCTCTCCCTCAGCCTAAACATTCAAAGCTTCTCTCTTTCCTTTCTCACTGCCATTTCCCTAATTCAAGCCCTTACTGTCCGCAACTTATACTATTCTTATTGCCTCCTTCCTGACCTTCTATGCCATCAGTCTTTCCTAACGACACTCCAGCTCTCTTCACATGGCCACCAGAGAATCTTTCCAAAACATAAGTCTGATCATTTTACCTTCTGATTTAAAAACTTCGATGCCCTTTCCCCTTCCCCATTGCTTAAAGGATCAAGTTACTACTTCCTAGATTGGCCTTACATCCTTTACCCAACTTTTCTCTCTTTCCTATTTTATCTGCTTCTGTTCTTTTTGTATGTTCTCCAGTCTCTAGTTATACTAGTCTCTGAGCTTAAACTCTCTCCCACGTGTATGCCTTCGAAGCTGCTTTTCTCTCCATCATCCTTGCTCTCCAACACATAACGCAGTACCTAACATAGTGTGGTTCCACTGGGTCCCCAGCATGGCATGAAGGTTCTAGGATGTGTGTCTCTTAAATGGAGTTGAACATGGGATTCCAAGTTAGAAGCTGAAAAAAAGGAAAGAAAAAAAGTACTGAAATCATAACCAGATAGACCACAAATATGGATTTATAGGTTTTATTTTAGGGATTTAAAAAATAGTTTGATGTTACACTACTTTTCTTACTATTAGTGAATCTAAGAAGTTTGAACTTCTTATATCTTGTCGATGAATGAAACTAGCGTGCCCCAGACTGAGGTGTCGTGGTGGATCAGAAGTGCATTTCTGTGGAGTATATGCTCTTAGGGTTCTTAGAATCGCTGAGGGGGAAGAAGAAAAAAAACAAGTTGCACAGGTTGTTTAATGAAACCTTAAACATATTTTCCCTACAAAAGACACATTTACCCGTATTTTTCTCTGAGGAGGCAAATGGAGATTTAAACAGTGTTTCTTATGGATTTTGCATGAGGTAATTCAACAACAGTGAAAGTGACAGAATCCTCTAATATGACCCAAATGGGAATGCTGGACTGCAGTCAGCAAGAAGAAACTTATAAAAATAATTGTTTAATCATGAATTTCATTTTGAAATTGCCATCACGTGACAGAGGCCTGATTTAGAAGTGGTATATGTGAAAAAGAATTGTAAGTTTTTGTAAGCAAACAGTTTGATGTGACTTTTAAAAGGGGATGCAATTTTGGTGTCACCAGAACTACAATGTCCAGATCACAGAATAAATACATAACCACTGTTATATTGATTCAAACATGTCAGGGATATTGTATTCAAATTTAAAAGGAACAGTGCCAAATTAGGATGCCTTCAAAGGAGGGTAAGTTGCTGCTTTCAACTAGGAAGAATTGAAACAGCCTAAACTGGGGAAGAGGTGTGTGTGTGTGTGGGGGGTCCCATTAAAGCATGGTCATGGAGAGGGACCAAGTATTGGGTTATATCAATGGCAGTATCAATGGGTAAAAGTAAAAAAGAATGGCAATTTTGACTCAAAATAAGACTGTATATTTTAATTCATCTGAAGATATTTAGAAGTAAAATGTCCTGCCTTTCATGGTAATGAATTTCATGTCATTAGGAGCAAGCAAGATAAGGCTCTGTGGCATTTAAGAAAGCTGTTGAAAATACCAGATGGGAGGCAGGACCAGATGGCTACCAAGGGCCCCTACTGGTTTCAGTTTAACATGGTATGAACTCACCTAGTGTCAGAATGCATCATTATATATTAATGAGTTGTTGATGATGGCTATTTTAGATTCTCATCCTTTTTTTACCAAAGTTCCCTTAAATTATGTTATGTAATGTCTCTTTATTTTTTTAAACATTAAATTTGTTTTGAAAAGCAGGTAGATTGTGAATATTATATGTCATAGAAATTAAGAGAAGGATGTTTCTTCTTGTCCTGGTTCTACCACTTGTTAGCTATATGACCTTGCATAAGTCGCTTTGCCTCTGTGAACATTAGTTGTTTTTTTTTTGATGTTATAAATGACTAATAATAGTACCCAAATTATGGGCAGTCTTAAGGATGAAAGGAAACATGTAAAGCACTCAGCTCAGTGCTTGTCATATAGTAAGTATTCAGTAAGTGGTTATTATTGTTATTATTATTACTTGTTTCTCTGTAATGATTGAGGTTTAAACCAAAAGTGTCCCCTCCCTTGAAATAATGCAGATATTTTACTCTTTACTCATAACATAGTAAAAGCTTGCCCTGCAATTGCATTTTGTAATTACTTGATAAGTATTCTTATTAAGTCTATGGGCATTTTCAAACTTTAATTCTTTCACCTTTATTTGCAACATAAAAAAATAACAGAATTCGTAAGGCAACAGATGAAATATGTTATCACTTTTTGAATAATACAATCAGTTGAAAATTAAATGATTTAAAATATAATTGCTTCTGGAAATGACTTTATGAGCAATGGAAGGATTTAGTGGAGAAATAAAAAATAAAGCAATTGCACAAAGCATGATTTGATTTTTCACCATGGCTTCATGTGAAAAAGTCAGTTATTGCCCTATTTTTCAAAATGTGGTTATTTCGATATTTGTAAACAGCAATGTTCTAATCTCTAGTCACATATTTGAAGTACAGTTAGTGCATGTTTATGTTGGTAAAATTGGGACTCAGATGTAAGTTATATCTTTTTTCAGATGGAAACACGAGCCGAATTGTATAAAATAATTGTTTTTATTTGCTTAAAGTGATCTTAATAGTAAAACTGTTCTCATCTGGAAAGTAATGATGCTTACTTCATGGAGGTAATAGTGATATTAAAGACAGTGTGTATGACATAAAAAGCTTTGTAAACTGAGAAACTTTAGATTAAATAGTTTTAAACAAACTCATTTACCTCAGGAGTACTTAAATATTTAAGTATAATAATGTTCACTGGGAAACTCCGGAAGAATTGTATTTGGCATTTTCCAAACGCTCTTGACTAAGGTGCCATTTTTTGTCTCCTGGATCATCTTGAGTGACAAATTCTGTTGATGGCTTAGTCTAAGACCCTCATTTTGTAGAAAGGAATCTAGACTTTTCAAAGATCACATAGCAGTTTAGTGGTAGATACATAACTAGAATGCAAATATTTCCCCCTTATAGTCCAGAGTTCTGTGTTCTCTAAAATGTTGGCTCCTTAATTTGACTTGTTGGAAATGACTAGTGAGCAATGAATTCATCTTTATTTCTGCCAGCGAGGGAAATTAAATGCATATCAAGGTCTTAATCCATAAAACAAAGGTGGTGACGAAAGTCTTTCTTTAGAAGCATCAGTGACTGAAACTTTTGGGTTTGAAATGTCTCGTTGGTGAAGATTTTCCTTTCTTTAGCATTCCCTTTAGGTGTCCTTGGCCTTACAATACAGTAGTCTGGTTCATTTTGACACACTTATTAATAAATATAATTATACATGTTGATCTATGCATTTATAAAGCTAGATACATAGATATAATTTTACAAATTGAGATTGTACTATACTGGATGATTTAATAATAGGTATGAAATTGAATTCTAGTTAATTTAACAGAGAAAAAAATCAGTATAACTAAAGATATCTCTAAACTTCAAATAAATATTACTTTTCCAAAAGAAATATTAGATGCTATACTTCTAAAGATAATAAAAATATTATGAAAAAGGAGGGATTGGGATTCTTATTTTTAAAACTACCTTTGTGGTAGGCTGCCCTCAGATGGCCCTCAATGATTTTGCTATTACTTTATCAAGTTTTTAGCGTTTTTGCAGTGTCAGTTTTATTTTTTTTCATTTTAATTCTGTTTTGTAACCATAATTCCCTGAAATGTCTGGTGCCAACAGAGTGTTTCTACTGTCTCTTAGTTGTGACTACCTTTTTTTCAGTGGTTCTCATGAACTGATGCCCTCTGTTATTCCAGAGATTACAGTAAGAGCATGCCTCTCAAAACTGAAAGATGTAGATTCGCTTACAGAGATAGAACTGTAATGGGGAAGACTCTGCTCTGCTCTTTGGGCTGTCTTAGAGAAGAAAGACGCACAAAACCAGGGAGGTGATGGCAACTCTGAATTGGAAGGGAGAACAATCAAGATCTGACACCCCACAGCAAGGAAGCAGACACAGAAGGAAGTGACACGTCGATGTGTTAATAGCTAATAGGTGGTAGAATTGGGATTAGAGCCAAGGTAGTTTCCATTTCAGTGTAAGTCTGTGTCCTTAACCACCGTTCTCTACTGCTGTGTGAGGGAATGAGAATGCTGTGAATGGTGATCAGCATTATGACCATTGCTTTGGCTCCGTGATGTGAAAAGGAGCATTGACTTGGCTCCGCATGGATGTTTGATAGTAGAGAAAATGTATGTTCATTCCTTTCCATTCTAGGAAATATCAGAAGCAGAGCTCGGTAACTAGGGCTTTACTTGTTACCGAGTGACAGTTGCTAGAATGGAAATAAACCACTTTCTAAGAGTAAATCTACCAAGAGCTCTCCTTGTAATTAAACCACCCTTTTCATTGGTTCCTTTCCCCCTCACACTTTCAAGTACTACTTAGCCTCGCTGTCGGTGCTAAAGGTTTGATGTTTCCAGACACTTTGGAGGCTAGCAGGGTAGCTGATACCCATTGTTCTCTTGTTCTCTCGTGGCTTTGGTGCTCTTGATACCCACCCTCACCCAGTGCATATATCCTCTTGCACAAGCTAGGTATGACTGGTAGGAGTTACATCTTTCTTTCTGCGCTGCGTGTAGCTCCTGAGATGCAGCTAGAACATCGCATCACGTGCTCAGGTGGATTTACCCACAAGCTGCATTAGGTTTAGGGTTTGGGCTGTCACTGCTGGACCAAGCCCTCCCAACTCCAGCTGTCTTGTGGACTTACCAATTCAATTAGATGTCTAGCTTTTTTTTTTCTTTCTTTTTATTAGTTTCAAATATACAGAACATTGGTTAGGTATATAGTTTATAAAACAATCCCCCTAATTGCCCTTTCTCTCATTCCCTATGCTGTGCTTCCCATCCCCGTGACCCTCTATCAACTACTAATTTGTACTTCTTTAACCCTTCAAACCCAAACAATAATTTGTAAAGATCTATGCATCCTTGTGTTCATGGCAGCACTGTTTACAATAGCCAAGATGTCGAGCTTTAAATCAAATTGAATTGATATCAATATAGTAATCTGGTTGGGCTTTTTATAATTTAGGAAAATGGAGACATCTTGAACTCAATTGAAATTTTACACATTTAATGTGAAAAGAAAGAAACTACTTGTTGAGGATTTTACTCCAATTAAGAATTAGGTAATTTTCTGGCCAAAATGTGCAAAGTATAAAAGTGGTTCCATACAATAATATAAGCAAGTTGGTTCAAAATGGAAATATAGCTCAATTTAAAAAGTTCTGACACAGAAGCTTCTTCTCACACACACATTTAAACTTTTCTTTGATTTTTAAATTTCAGAGAAGATTTTTGTATATATTTGAATACTGCTTTCTGCTTGTTTTGTTCTGAGTCATAAATGAATCATTGAACATGAATCATAATAATCTGTTTATTTATGGTGGCATTTTGTATTTGTTTCTTACCCTCAATGTTGCTTTGTAAATTACTGAAATGCAATGATGATATCATCAGGAAAGTTTGAATTTTTTTGCGGTTTTTTTTGTCTGTAATAATATCAGTCCCTTACGTTTATACAGTGCTGTAAAGAGCATTCATGTGTGGTCTTTTGATTATTACTGCAGAATTGTGAGGCAAGAACATCAGATATTCTTATTCTAATTTTATAGATGCACAAATTGAGATTCCATGAGATTATCCTGTTCAGAAGTCTTTTAGTTGCAATTCCAACATACACTCAAAATTGCTGAAAAGGAATTTATTTGTTCAGGTATCTGGGAAGACTGGGCAGATCTGACCTCAGAAGCTAGTAGATCTAGGGGCTCATGTGTCTAATGGTCTCTTTTTTGCTCCTTGGTCTCTTTCTTGCTCTTTCCCCGGGTCCTATTCCAGTTGCTGTTTGCATATTAGTCTTTTACTCTCAGATTCCTTCAATTAGCTAAGGACATGGTTACTGGCAGCTTTAGCGGGGGGCAGGGTGGGGGCTCATATCATTGTTGTTTCGAAACCACCACGCTGCTCAGCACTAACTCTTCAAACCCCACAGAAAAATTCTGGGAGGCCTACCTTGGGTTACATGCCATTTCTTGGATTAAAATCTGTACTCAAGGAGATACAGGCTTGTGATTAACCTGGGCTTTTTCAGATAGGCACATATGTGGTCAGGGGAGCAAGGTCTGTAACTAGAAGCTGAGCTACAGAGAAGACAACTATAGAAATCACAGAGGTTAAATAATGGCTAAAAGTATTCTCATTCTCAGTACTGTCCCCTTCTTCCCATCATAACTTACTGTCATATGCTGCTTTTGTTCTCCAGAATGTTTTGTCTTAGAAGGAATTCTGTTCAGAAGTACATAAAGGTCGCATTCATTTATTTTTTTAAAAAAATTAATTTTGAAATGGTTACGGATACTCAGAAAATTGCAAAAATAGGACCTAGAAGTGCCATATATCTTCTACTCAGCTTCTCCCAATGTGAACATCTTGCATAATGATAGTACTATATGAAAACCAAGAAATCGACGCTAATACAGACCACAAGTTGATCAGATATCACCAGCTTCACATGCATTCACTAGTATGTATGTGTGCAGTTTCATGTAATTTTATGACACATGTTGAGTCATGAAACTGCCACCACAATCAAGACACAGAACTGTACCACCATCACAAAGATTTCTTATGTTAACCCTTTATATTCACACCCACCTTCCTTCACCTCATCATGAATGCCTGGCAAACGGTAATGTCTTCTCTGTCTCTATACTTTTGTCATTTTGAGAATGGCATGCAAATGGAAATCATATGGCATGTGACCTTTGAGACTGACTTTTTGCATTCAGCATAATATCTTTGAGGCACATCCAAGTTTTGAGTATATCAGTAATCTGTTACTTTTCATGGCTCAGTAGTACCCCATAGTATGGATGTACCACATTTCGTTTAACCACTCACCTGTTAAAGGACATCTGTTCTTTGTTTCCACTTTTCAGCTGTTAAAAACATTTGTGCGTACATCCTTATGTGAGCATGAATTGTCATTTGTCTAGGGCAATTGCCCAAGACTGCAATGGCTGGGTCACATGGTAAGCACATCATTAGTTTTGCTAAACTGTTTTCCACAGTAGTTGTATCATTTTACATTCTCACCAGCAATTCTCGAGTGATCTGGTGCCTTCATATCTTTGCCAGCATTTGGTGTTGTCACTATTTTTTTCTTTCAACCATTCTGAAGTGATCTCATTGTGTTTTAATTTGCATTTCCCTGATGACGTTGACCATCTTTTCATGTGCTTACTTGGTATCTCTGTATCTTCTTCAGTGAAATTGATTCCTGTCTTATGTCCATTTTCTAAATGGATTTTTTTTTCTGTTGAGTTTTAGGAGAGGTATTATACTTGGATATGTGGTTTGTAAATATTTTTCCCAGTCTATAACCTTATATTTTTACCCCTTTAACAGACTCCTTTGTATAGCAGAAGTTTTTAATTCTGATGAAGTCTAATTTATCCATTTTTTGTTTTATATATCATGCTTTTCGATGTCATATCTGAGAACTCTCCACAAAGCCCTAGGTCCTGAAGATTTCCTCCTATTCTTCTAAATGTTTTAGAGTTTTGCATTTTACATTTCGGTCTATGATCCATTTTAAGTTAATCTTGTGTAAAGTGCGATGTTTGGGTAGAAGGTTTTTTCCTTTGGATTTCTTTTAACTTTTAATTCGTATTGGATTTCTTTTAACTTTTAATTCATATTGTCCCAGAAATTGTTTGTACAAACATAATTCTGGATGATTTCAGTATCTTGTTGGTGCTACAAACATTGCTGGACTGAAGGTAGAAGTTCACTAAGCACTTGGTTAAGGCAGCAGAAAGTTCTGGGTTCAAATTCACCACTCTAAGCTTCTTATACATAAAATTGGATAACAATGCCTGATTTATCTCTCTCACAGAAGGTCAAGTGAAACTATATGTTACTGTAAACTTTTCAAACTATACTTAAGTACTTAAATACCTCTAGGATGATAATGGAAATGTTTGTGGCTGCCTGCCTAGCTGTCTCTCATCTTCTAAGGGCCAGCATTCCCTGGCCTACAAGAGCAATCAGGTTTGCTCTTACTCTTTTACATTCCTGCCTCTTGTGACTTCTTGAAGTGGCTGACAGTCACCACCTGGGACTCTGAACTGCCATTCCCTCATCCATGCAAAAGTCTGAGGCCTGCTCCACTGCATCCTGGGAGAAGATGGTGTAGAATAGTCCTCCCTTTCATTGTCCACACTGTCCCGTCAATCTAACTTTAAAACTAATGCCCCTGATGATACAGGTTTGGAAGCCCAGGATGCTCCCACCAGAATTGTACTATTAATTGAGCAAGCATTTTTATTTTATTTTAAATAATACCCAGCATGTTGCAAACAGTCCCTTTCATTTTCCATGCAGAGTACATCTTAAATGAAATCTGGGCATTTCCTCACCCTTCCCCATGATCCCCTGGACTTTTTATCGCCCTCTTTTTTCTCCCTGAATCTTGATTTCATCCACAAGGAGGAAGCACCAAACCCCTGAAGTCCTCTAAGAACTTCCAATTGTCAAATGAACCTCCTTTTAAAGCCCACACTGACCATACAAACTCAAGCAGTACACTCAGCACATTCTCTTACCCTATTGTGTTTTATTCGATGTTGATCACTATCTGATGATGCATATTTGTTGTCTGTCTCCCCTATTGTATCTGATTCATGAAAGGGAAGGATTTAATCTGCTTTTGTTCACAGCCGAATCACCAGAACTTTGAACATAGGATATGCTAAATAAATATTTTTAATGAATAAATGAATAAATTCTTTTAGAGTGGAGTCTCTGTAAGTCAGATATTTGACCATCTTTTATAGCATAATCATATCATAGTTTAGCAGGTTTAGTTATGTGGTTTATCTATTCCAAACCCTTCTTTCCTTACAGAGTGTGTATGGGGTAGGAAGGAAGGGGTGAGGAAGAAGGAAAATCCTGCCCCGCCAAAGGACATTTTCAGAGGAAGAAATGGAAGGCAAGGACACTGTGATCGGGGGACTTGGGTATAATAACGAGATAATAGATTTCTATCCTTACTAAGTAAGACAGCTGTGAACGTAATAAACAAATATAAAACTATGCAGCAGAAAATGATTATAAGTAATTAGCAGTAAACGGTTTATTAGTCAGAGAGAAAGACAAATGAAAGGGAGGTTTGAGGATATCGTCAGCAAAGAACAGATACCGAGACTGCGTTTTTTGTGGTCAGGGTCTGGAACCTGCCGTACAGGGAGGGACAGGTTTATGAAAGGGAAATGGAGCTGCCTTCACAAAAATGCTTTGCTCTTATAAATGCCTTCACTGTGTTAAAATGCCATGGATAACAATAATGCTTGCGAAAGCTCACTCTGACGGATCATTTCCTATGTGCCAGGCACTGTGTGAAGTGCATTGTGTGGATCATTTGGTTTAATCCTTACTACAGACCTATGAGGGAAGTGTTACTATAGTTTCTCTTCGATTGAGAAAACTGAGCCAAAGTAACTTGCCAAAAATAATAATAAGCCTCCTTCCAGCCAGTTAGGTTCATTGTACTTTATTTCGGTTGGAAAGATGGAATGCATTTTTTATATTTGGAAGGATTTGATTATGACTTTAATGCATAAACTAAAGTCTTCTAAGTCATCAGAGCTTCTGTAAGTACAAGATAATAGGGTATATTTTCCCTGGGGACTTAAGTCCCCCAGTAGTTAGGTAGGTATATCTGGATAGACATCATCATTTTAAGGCCACTAAGGAATCTTATAGACACAGACTCCTCCTTTCTTATAGTGAGACAGCACAGTTTTCATTTTTGCCTCTTTATTTGTCAGGTACCTTGCCACTGTCAACACAATATCCCCTATTTATTTCAAGGCGGAGTCACGAACATAACAGGCTCAGTCAAAAAGGCATTGCAAGGATGATTGTGAGTCCAAGCATTATGGACAGAATTTCATTTCTCTCATTCATGCAACAAATATTTATTGAGCACTTACACTGTATGCTAGGCACTCTCCTAGCTGCTGGGGATAAAACAGTTGAACCAGGATGTTAAGGTGCCACCTCTCATGGAACTTAGGTTCTAATGAGGATGGAGAAAAAGAAGGTTCTCTTTAGATAAAGGGTAAGAAATGCATTTCAGAGTCAATGATATGTAAGCCAAACCCTGAATGGTGAGAAAGGAAGAGACTTGGAGAAAAAGTGTTCCAGAAAGAGGGATTATCTGGTGCTGCAGTGGTGTTGGCCCAGTAGGATAAGTCTAAATCCCTTAGTGTGAGACACAGATGTCTTCATGATGAGATGAGCCTCCTATATCTGCATTCTCGTCTCCAGCCAGTCTCCCCTGCTGCATGACCTCCTTGGCAATGCACGTATCGTGTCCACGGCCCTTAATTCCTTTCCCAAATTTGTTTTCTGGCAAATCGCTGTTGATCCTTCAAGACCCAGATCAAGGGTCAGCTTCTCCTACTTCCTCAGTAGAACTGATCACATCCTTTTTTTATGACCCTCCCATATTTGGTAGCTAGAGCTGTTTTAGCACTTGTCACGCCATAGTACATTTACCTGTTAATACATCAGACTTGGGCTCAAAACCTGACCTTGCCACTAGATGTTTGAGATCATCAGCTTCCTCAGCAGGATACCTCAACAAATGGTACTCATTATGATTATTACTGATATTGACGATCAGTTATAGGTCGCCCAGCCTCTGCTTTATACATCCTTTGAATGCAGGAGCTGAACAGTAGCTTTGATTTCTTCTATCATAAGCCAGAATAGAATTCTATAAAACTGGAAGGGCCTTGTTAACGGTTTTCAAACTATGCTTACAGAAGTTTTAGGAGTCTCTTAAATGTGTTTCTGGAGCTAAGTTGACAAGTATCTGGGCTACCGTCTTGCTTTACCCAGAAAAATCCGTATATTTTTAATGTCATTTATTAACCGAATTTTCATAAGATTCCACTTAAATTCTGAAAAATTTCAGTGTTATTAGAAGAGTTTGCAAATCATCCATTTCATGCAACTCCTCATTTTACAGAGCTCTGTCTTTTTCAGGGGGACAGAACCAGTTGGTGGCAGTACCAAAATTCAGGTCTCTCAACTCCCACAAAGCCCTTAAGATACAGGACTCAAAGCCATGGATTAGAGATTCCGGGTCTTGCTTTGGACTGAGTGAGCAGACCATGCCTAGGTATAGAATTCTCCAGAATCCTCAGACTCCAAGATTTGGTTTGTTTTTAGAATTTGCAGTTCTAGAATATGTACAGATAAATCCCCTAATACGCTTGATCTGCTTTTTACCATGTACAAATTTACACCACAGAGTAGGCCAGTGCACCGGGAGGTAGAAAATGCTGACTCATCGGTGCTCTCTGAGTGAGAATGTGCTCAGGGCACACAAATCTGGTTCATGCCTTTACAGAGAGAGAAGGGATCTTCCTCTTTTTTTGCTTTCCATGGTAATTATTCTGCTCACTGACATTTTGTGTGAGTCGGGCTCAAATATGAAAGTATCACTTTGTATTTTTCACATCTGTAAACTCTCACCTTTCTCTTTCCTTTTCTCAAGCTAGAATTTATTTTTATTTCCCAGAGTGTTGGATACAATTGTCCTAGTAGCAGGCTGTACAGAAGCTATGTTTTAATTTCAGACTTGAACATTTAACTTCTGGTACCTTTTGCATTAAAGGCCATATGTTTGCTTTAAATAGTATGAAGTGATTAAGTCATTAAAACAACTGTTGCCTTCTTAGGGATCCAAGAAGGCTGAATGGGATGCTTGAAGTGAAAACTAACCACGTTGATTTAGCTTTCAGTGCACATGTGCATGTGTGTTTTCCAAGCAAATGATTCTGCAGTGCAAATTTGCAAATAAAATGAGACTGGAAGAGATTTCTAAGGCTTTAGAGATAGCTAATGCCTTAGGATCCAAAAAAGATCTTGACAGCTTAGAAGGAATGGCCAATTCCAACAAAATAATAAAGAAAAAATGTCCACTGTGCTCAAGTTCCAAAAACCAACTCGACAGGATAGACTTTGAAATGAGAATTTTAGTTGATCATAAATTCAATAAGTCAGTCTTATCTACAATAATAGATGTGTAAAATCTAGAACAGGTGAAGCAATAATACTGTTATCCTCAGTGTTGATTGTATCTTCCTGTTGTAACCAGGCCCAGGACCGACCTGTTTTATTTTGCTGCCGTCGTTTGCTTTCATTTTTGTTTTGCCCTCCTTTCATCACCTCCAATGGCCCTTCTCCCCACATGTCTCTGTAACCTTTGTTTTGGGGAACTGACATTCTCTTAATCTTCTATAAAGTGCTACGCACATATAGTGTCTCTGACTGGCACACTTCCTTTCAAGCAGATTGCCACTCAATAGCCCCAAGTGTAGAAATTCTAGAGCAGCGTTTTAAGGGGACATAGCCAAAACTGAGCACATTCAGGGAAGGTGGTCAAACACTCGTCCAGTTAGGAGCAGTTTGGAGGATCTGGTCATGGTTAATCTGAAATGATATTTGAGTGGGGGCATTAGAGACACACAAATTCTGAGAGGCCCTCTTAGGACTGTCCTGTTCGAGAACTGGGTCCACTTGCCCTTATCACCTGGCCAACATCGAGAGGACTCAGGACAGAGACTGTAGATGGCCACGTTGAGTGGTGCATCCAGTCCTGGTACGAGGGTAACTGATAATGGTGTTACCTCAGAATTGTATATATCCTGCAATGAAAGGAAAGAGGTTGGAGCCACGAGTAACTAAGAGAATGTAATTCCAATACAAATTAACTGAAACTTGGGGAGAGCAGTACACTTTCCACAAAAAAGTGGGGGGTGGGGGGGATGTGGGTTCCAGACACTCTCACCCATGTCTTAAGGAGTCGACATCAAATAAAGTGATTCTGCTGATAAATATAAAATTGACCAAGGACACTCAGCACAATTGTTGGTACATAATAATAATACATGCTAAATAAATTCTTGTCATCATTATGGTTATTATTATAAGAGTCAACTTATGTTTAAGGCATTATGAGCAACTGTATTTGTAACCTTCAGTTTTGGCAGTTCCTCTGTCACCCTTCTCATCTGGACTCTACTCTTTAGTGGCTCTGTCTTTGACCTATGGCGTCTACGTCTGCATCCGACCTAGGTCCCTCCAGACAGGCTGGTACCCATGCAGATAACATTCTCAGTCTGTTTGCATTTGCACAAAGTTCTTTCCCTATAATACACAAGTCTCCTGTCTTCATTCCACAGAGTTTGGTGATCACATTGCTTTTGGTCTCCTCTGGCTAATTTTTATTTTTAAACGCAAGTACATATACCCATGCGATTCTTCTCTGCTGTGTTAACTCCCCGTAAAGCTCCACAATGCTTTCTGTGTCTGTACTAGAATGTTTACTGCTGTTGTGCATGGTGAGGGTTTGTAGTAAAAACTGCATTGATTTAGACAAGAAAAAAGAATTTCCTCCTGAGCTGAAGACTTCCTAGAACCTGTTCACTTATTACTTTTTTTTTCTGGTCACTTCTTGGCTTTAAGGACAAATATCCCCATAGTAAATACAACATCAAAGGAACTGTCTGAACCCATATTTACCCGTTTCATATCTACTGCATGTGCATTGCAACAGTCATTCCTAAATAACTAAATTCTGAGGCTTCGTTCCATCTTTCGATAATTGGTTGTTTTTTTTCCCTCTGACCTGAAAACAGAAGGACAAGTATCTATAAGTCAACAGCAGATTTCATCATCATCATCATCATCATCATCATTATTATTATTAAAGAGATAAATGACCCTGTTACCTATGTTTAGCAGGCACTACTTAACATTAACTTGGACAAAATAGATCTTTTAAGCCCTCCATTTTAAACAGTTTCCTGTCCATTCGTTCAGTTCCATTGACTGCATTTTGTTGCTATTTTATCCTGCAATAACAGTTAAAAGTGGTATTGTTTAGAACTAGGTTACAGGAATATCATTGATCTTTTTCCTTCTCATTATAACATTATTTTCTTTTTAACCTTCCTTTATAGAAAATGTGAAAGTACATAAAAAATCTAAAATATGGGAAATCACACACAAATTCTATAGTCTCGTTACACGACGATAACCCTTATGGGCATTTTAAGTTCTAGTTATATCCCTTCACCCCCTCTATATATATTCAGTATATTACTGTCCTTAAAGTATACAGGTCTATATAATGTACATAGTATGTATGTGTTTGTCATGCATTTAAAAATTATCATACTACTGTATCTATATTTTTTTAGTTTTACATATTTGAGATTATGCTCTAGGTACTACATGATATTATGATTTATTCATTTAATATTCCATTGTGAAGATTTCCCCATGTTATATGATTTTATAATGACATAATTTTAAATGATTGCAGACTATTCCATTTTAATTTTTGTATAACATTCTACTTGACTTCTTTATAACAACAGCACACAAAGAGTGTTTCTAATTTGTCATTCTTATAGGTAGTGTCATGAAGGGAAACCTAATATAGACCTTAGTCCAACTAGACCATTTATTTACTTAGCATAGATTCCTAGACATGAAAAATTTTCATTTATTCATTCACTCATTCACTCAACACATATTTATTGAGAATCTTCTATGTGTCACGCTCTCTGGAAGGGATTATGTATTTGGCAATGGGTAAAAGAAGAATCCCTTTCCTCATTGGGTGAGGGACGATAAACCATGAAAAAAGGGAGAATATAGAATATATCAGGTGCTAGTGTGTGAAGTGGATAAAAATAATGTAGGGTAGCAGGATGGGGAGCTCTGGGGTTGGGCATGGGGTTGAATGACTTTTTTAAGTGGCTGGAGAAGATCTGGAGATATTTGAAGGGAAACTTGAAGGAAGGGTAAAGTGGAAGGGAGGGAGATGCTTATGTATCCAGAGAAGAGAATTCCCAGCAGAGAGAATGGCAAATGTGTAAAGTCTCTGAGCCAGGTGCATGTCTAAGGTATTGGGGGAACCATGAGGAAGGAACTTTGGCTGGAACGGAGTGAACGAAGAGAGAGCAGTAGCCCATATGGCCAGAATGATAGAGGGATGGGGAATGACAGATAATGTAGACTCTTGTAGGCCTTTTTGGACATTAGCTTCGACTCCAAGGGAGATAGGTCATGGGAAGATTTTGAGAAGAGAACAAAGAAGGTGTGTCTTATGTTTTAAAATACAGACAATTTTCCCTCCAAAATGATTGTACCAATTTTTACTTCCAACCAGCAGTATATGAGAGGTCTTGCCTAACACCAACCACATATTGTACTAAAACATAATAAAAAAAAAGCAATTGGAACAAAAAACCTTCATTATTTGTTTGACAAAAAGTAATTGAGTACCTGCTTTGTGCCAGACACCATGCTACATATTGGATATATATTGGTAAAAAAATATACTCCTTACTCTTATGGAATATTGTATATAGTAGTGTAGAGAGGAAACAAATATATTCTTAAGGTATTTGCTGTGAAGGACACCGTGTTTCAATTGTGAAAAACGCCTGTGCCTGCTGGAGGCATGTGTGGCTACTTAAATAAGACAGGAAGTTCTTTTTGAGGAGGTGCCAACTAATCAGGGAGTCAAAAAGTGAGAAGGGATCAGTCACACAAAGAACAGGTAGGAGGGCGAGAAATACAGGAAACAGCACAAACAAAGTTGTAAGGTTGAACATGCTGTTTGTTATGTACTTATTGGCCATTTGCATTTTTTTCTTAGTGAAATTTTGGCTTGTGTCCTTTGCCATTTTCTTTGGGTTGTATTCACCCTTTTCTGACTGGTTTGTAGACAACAGGGCATTAACAGTTTGTTGTCTTATCTGCCATATTCCTTGAAATGTGTCCAAGTTTCTTTCTTTCCTTTAAAGTTTTTTTAGGCATTGATGAAGTTTCTGCTGTTGTCTCCAACGTGTTTGATTATGTTTGGTTGCTAACCCTGGCAGCCTTAAGTTTACAGGGTCTGTTTTAGGGTTCTGCCTTATGTCAGCCAGCCCTTGAACAAATATCTATCCAAGTAAATACTTGCCCTTTGAGAAGACACTTCTGGAGTCATCATTCCTCTTTTCAGAATTTTCATAAATTACTCTCTAATATTCTTCATATGAATTTTAGTCTTCTCTAAGAACTTTAGTTCAGTTTTATTAAGGGCTTAAACTATGATTATGTTAAGACTATGAATAATTAAGGAGAAGTTGACATTTTTACTGTATTAATTCTTCCCATCCAAGAATATAGTATATCTTTTCATTTATTCAAAGGCATTATGCTGCCAGCAAAACTTAATATTCTCTTTATATGGATCCGATGTTTTAATTTAGGCTACTGTGGGTGGAATCTTTTTTATTATCAAATGCAAATCTGATCATATTACTTCGTGCCTTATCATTGATAATGTTCTGATGTATTTTGCTTATCATTTTCTAGTCTTTTATTTAGTACTACGTGTTTATCTAGCTTTCGTTATTTCCAGTGTCCCATTATTATGAACAATGCCATGATTTCTTATTTTCTTTGCATTTCTAATAGCTTCTTCATATTAGCTATTGTGACTGTTCTTTTCATCAGTGAAATATGACCTTTCCCAGTTTAGTGCCCTTTTGCTTTACATTCTTTTTGTTTGATTTTGATATTATTGAACCTATTTTAAGTTCACTTGCATTTACCTGTCAAATCTTTGCCTTTTCTTTCATTTCAACCTTTATCAAAGTTTTTATGTGTAAATGGTAGCAGTTGGAACATATTAATTGAAAAATACGTAATATTAAAGTAAATAAAATATGCTGAAAAATGCACTGACCTATGTCAGTCTTGAGAAGAACAACCTAAGAAACTTATCAAGATGTCTGGAATTGACGTGTTTGCTTATTTGGAAACTTCTCTCGGCATGTGACATAATTCCCATTTATAGAATAGAACACTGAAACTGCTAGCCAAAATTTTAGGATGGATCATCCACAAATGTACAATGTCTTTGGTGAACAGATGCATTTATTAATCTGATTCAAGTGGTACACTCTAGATTTATCATATTGCAGAAAGGGAAGTATTGTTGGTAGTTTGAAAATCCAAATAATGTTATATGGAATTCCCAGATTTCCTTCCCTTGATGCGACCTCAATGAGGACTACCATGAGGTTTGGTGACTCTATAGTAGCCCAGGCTATCTCCTCCTCCCTTTGCCTCTGCCTACGTGAGATGAGAAGAGAGCATTAAGTCCCTTTTATCATTTTGCTTCTTCAGTGAGCCACCACCTTCCTCTGCCCCAGGATTCCCTGCAGCTTACTGACATTGTAGAGACTTAGGTGTTCACAATTTCTGTTACCTTTTACTTCCATCCAGTCTGAGGAATACTTCTCCTTTTGGTTTCCTTGCACAGTTTCTCTTCTACCATGCAGGTTGTTCATTCTCCAGGCCCTCTTTTAGGCTCCTCTATCCGATTTCTAAATATTGAAATACTCAGAGGTCTCCTGTATCTATACTCTTCATATGATCTCAGTTACCCCTATGACATCATACATGTAGGTGTCCATACTTATGTGTAAATAACTCACAAACGAGAGTGAAAAAAGGGGGGCCAGGGAGATTAGTTCAGTAGTATTTATATAATATTAAATAATAACATTCATTGAATAATCACATTGTGCCAGGGTAAGGGCTTTCACTGTCTTTTCTAATTAAATTCTTGCAAAAATTCTGTACTGCCATACCACGCCACACCACACCACACCATATTATACTATATTATACTTGTCCTTCTTTCTTGTTGCCCTTCCATTTACACTAGACCCCAACCCCTCCTCAGAGATATGGTTTCAACAATTCCCTCCACCCATAACATTACCAGTTCTAATCCAATGGATCCTTTCTAATACCAAGATGCAGTAATCTCTCCAATTGCAAGAACAGAAGTCTCTCTCCACACAGCCCTTCCTCCAGCACCTCATATCTCTGCTCCTTCTTAGTAAACCTCTTCAAAAGAGTTATGTCCTTTGCTATTTCCAATTTCTCTCCTCTCTTTCTCTCTTGAACCCACAGCAATCGGCTTTCACCACCACTATTTTGCCAAAACTGCTCTTTCAATTTCAGTAATGAAATCCACATTGCTAAGTCTGATGGTCAGGTGTTAGCCCTCATCGCACTTGACCTATGAGTAGTAGTGGATGAAGTTCATCACTCATCACTGCCTTCTTGCTGTCACATTTCCCTGACTTCGCTTTCAGTAGTTCTCCAGTTTTCCTCTCATGTCACTGGCTGCTGCTCCTCAGTCTCCCTCACTGGTTACTTTTCCTTTTCATTAACTCTAAAAGTTGTAGCGACTTAGGGTTCAAATTCAGTTCGGGGACAGTTTTCTCTATCCACAGTCACTCATCAGGTTAATGTATTAGTTTGTTAGAGCTGCTGCAACAAATAGCAGAAATTGATTGTCTCCCAGCCCTGGGTGGTGGGGGTAGGTGTCTAAAATGAAAGTGTCGAGAGGGTTGTTTCCTTCTGAGGGCCGCGAGGGCAGGATCTGTTCCTTGCCTCTCTCCTTGCCTTGTAGATGGCTGTCTTCATGTTCACACGGCCTCCTTCCTGTGTGTGTATGTGTATGTTTCAAATTTCCCCTTTTTATAAGGACACCAGTCCTATTAGAATGGAACCATACTAATGACCCCATTTTAACTTGGTTACATCTGTAAGAACCCTATCTTCAAATAAGGTCACATTCTGAGGTATGGGGGCGGAGCGGGTAGGACTTCAATGTAAGAATTTGGGCAAGGGCCACAATTCTACTATTGGTTCCATTAAATAATTTTACTTTATGTACCATCTGTATGCTGATGGATTCCTAAATTATGTGTCCAGCCTGGGCCCCTGCCATCGATTCCAACTGCCTACTTTATGAATCCTCTTGGAAATCTACCAGACATCTCAGATATAATGTACCCTTATCAAACTCTGCTCTCTGCACCCCAGCCTTCAAGAAAAGCCCTGCTCTTTCCTAGTCTTCCTCATTTCAGTAAATGGAAACTTCATCCTTCCAGTTTCTTAGGCCACAAATATTAGCGTCATCCTTAACTCTTCTCTCTGTCTCATACCCAACGTCTAATCCCTCAGCAAATGTTGGCTGTTCCATATTCGAAATGTATCCAGAATCTGACCACTTTCCACTATGTCCTCTGCTACCAACCTGATCCAAGTCACCATTCAGTTCCACCTAAATTATTGAAGATAGCCTCCTGATAGGACTCCTTGTTCATCCCTTGTTCCCTATGGCATATTGCAATCACAGAGGCCCAGGTGATTTATTTAGACGTAAGTCAGATCATGTCAGTTTCCTGCTCTGAACCTTCCACTGGCTTCCCTTACAGTGGCCTTCCAGATCCTTCATGATACTGTACCCCGGTCACGCTTCTGACTTTAATTAAGTCCTACAATGCTTCTGCCTGTTCAGCATCCTCCAGTTACACAGGTTTCTTGCTGTTCCTCAGATAGGGAGGCTCTTGCATTAAGACCTTTGGAGTAGTCTTTGCCTCTGCTTGGAATACTTTTCTCCCTTTCAACAGCATAGTTGAGTCTGTTGCCTTTTTCAAATCCCCCTCAAATACCACTTTCACAGTGAGGCCTCTCCTGACCTCCCTGTTTAAAATCTCAAACCCCCTTCCGTCTCCCCAGTACTCTCTATAACTCTGTCCTGCTTGTTTTCCCACAGCATTTATCACCATCTGATAAACTGTATAATTTATTTTTATCCTATCAGTTTCTATCTACAAAAACATCACAAGTCTATTTGCTTAGAGATTTATATGTACAAAATATTTAATTTGAAGAAATATTAGTTAACTCCCTCAAATTTTCTTCAACCGACAGTCATTGCGTTCTTTCTTCTCAGTGTGAGACATTGTTCTGAAGAATAGGGATACAATGACGAGGACGTCAAGATCTTTGTCCTTGTCCTTGCCCTTGAGGAAATCATAGTCTAATCAGAGAGAAAGACACAAATACCACTTTTCCCAGAGGGAGTGACACATGGCTGTGTGAGTGACAAACATGACTGCTCTGGAAGGGCTGTTCATAACAAACCAAGAAAAAAATCACTCACCGAGTCAAACCCAAATGTGCCTTTCCCCTAAGGCTCCTCTGACTTTGCAATTTTTCTGTATATAAATACCAAATGCTCATCTCCACTACGTCTCTGATTTATATGCTTGTAAAGTCATGACTGTGATTATTTATGCTAATGAAATTAATTTCCAGCTTCATCAGAGTCTTTATTTAGTGTTTAGGGAACCAGGACTCCGCACCAGTACAGGGCTCCCTCATTTTCAGTCAGAGTCAGATCTAATTTCAAATGCAGGAAGAGAGCCGATGTTAAAAAAAAAGAAAACCCTGCTGTGAGTTTTTTAAAGCAAAGTCTTTTTATTTCAAAGTGAATAATTTCCCCCAATTTATCTTTGTATGATTTCAAAAAAAATCTGGTGCACGAACTTCTAATAAATGGGAGTTTGAGTTTGCGCATGACTTGGCTGAAAGAACCCTTGATTGACTGGCCAAGTACTGTAACTGATCACTTCTGTGACCTTGAATGAGTTATTTTTTAAATGTATGTCTCAGTTTCCCCCTTAACTAAGCAAAGGGCTTCACTTCCCATTTTTAAAGGAGACTTAGCCATTCAAATAATTTGTTGTTCTATTAGCCTTTTGGTGTCCTTGCTTTTTCCAACTATTCGATTGACTCTTTCCTACATCATTGGTTTAGAGTGAATTCTCACTGTACCCCATGAGTGCTGAACCTAATTTCTGCCCTGTGGAAGCTACACACCTGAGTCCAAGGAGAGCCAGATTTTACTTCTGTTTCTTTTATTTGTTATCAATCCCATGAGATTATAAAATCTCTCCATATAAATGAGACCTCGTTCTTACTGTTATTTATCAGAATATTCCTCAAGAATATAATGGACTAGTAACACACAATTTCATATATAGGCATACCTCATTTTATTGCACTTCACTTTATTATGTTTCGCAGATATCGCATTTTTACAAACTAAAGTTCTGTGGTAACCTGCATTGAACAAGTCTGTTGGCGCCATTCTTCAGACAGCATTTGCTGATTTTGTGTATCTGTGTCACAGTTTGGTAATTCTTGTAATATTTCAGACTATTTCATTATAATTATATTTAAGTGATCTATGATCTTTGATGTTATTATTGTAATTGTTTGGGTGCCACAAACTGCATCCGTGTAAGCCAGTGAACTTAATCTGTAAATGTGTGACTGTCCCACTGACCGGCCAACCCCCATCTCTCCCCCTCTCCTCTGGCCACCCATTCCTTGAGGCACAACAGTATTGAAATTAGGACAAATAATAACTCTATAATGAATGCTCTCTAAGCATTGAAGTGAAGAGTACCACATCTCTTGCTTTAAATCAAAAGCTAGAAATGATAAGCTTAGTGAGGAAGCAATGTCAAATGTCAACACAGGCCAAAAGCTCTTGTGCCAAACAGCTCATTGTGAATACGAAAGAAAAGTTTTGGAAGTAAATTAAAAGTGCTACTCCAGTGAACACATGAATGATAAAAAAGCAAAACAGCCTTTTTGCCGATATGGAGAAAGTTTTAATGGTCTAGATAGAGGATCAAACCAGCCACCATATTCCCTTAAGCCAAAGCCTAATCCAGAGCAAGACCCTTAATTCTCTTCAAGTCTGTGAAAGCTGAGAGAGGCAAAGAAGCTACAGAAAAGAAGTTTGCAGCCAGCAGAGGTTGGGTCATGAGGTTTAAGAAAAGAAGCCATCTCTGTAACATAAAAGTACAAGGTGAAGCAGCAAGCATTGATGTAGAAGCTGCAGCAAGTTGTTCAGACGATCTAGCCAAGATGATTCATTGAAGGTGGCCGCACTAAGCCACAGATTTTCAATGTAGACTAAGCAGCCATCTATTGAAAGATGCCATCTAGGAATTTCATAGCTAGAGAGGAGAAGTCAATGCCTGGCTTCAAGGCTTCAATGGATAAGGTGACTCTCTTGTTGGGAGCTAATGCAGCTGGTGACTTTAAGTTGAAGCCAGTCTCATTTACCATTCTGAAAATCCTAGACCCTTAAGAAGTATGCTAAATCTACTCTACTTGTGCGCTATAAATGAAATGACAAAGCCTGGATGATGGCACATCTGTCTATAACATTTACCAAATATTTTAAGTCCACCATTGAGACCTACTACTCAGAAAAAAAGGGTCCTTTCAAAATAGTACTGCTCATTGACACTGCACCTGGTCACCCAAGAGCTCTGATGGAGGTGCACAAGATTAATTTTGCTTTCATGCCTGCTAACATAACATCCATGCGCAGCCCATGGATCAAGGAGTCATTTTGACTTTTGAGTCTTATTATTTAAGAAATACATTTCACAAGGCTATGGCTGCCATTGGTGGGGATTGCTCTGATGGATGTGGGAAAGTGAATCAAAAACCTCTGGAAAGGATTCACTGTTCTGGATGCCATTAAGAACATTTGTGATTCATGGAAAGAGGTCAAAATAGCAACATAACAGAAGTTTGAAGAAAATGGTTCCAACTCTCAGGCTTGAGATTTCAGTGGAGGAAGTAACCGCAGATTTGGTGAAAATAGCAAGAGATAGGATTAGAAGGAGAGCCTGAAGATGTGACTGAACTGTTAAGATTTCATAAAATTTTGATGGATGAGGAGTTACTTCTTTTGGATGGAGAAAGAAAATGGTTTCTTGAGATGAAATCTCCTGGTGAAGATTATTGAAATAACGACAAAGAATTTCAAATACTACATAAACTTAGTTGATAAAGCAGCAGCAGGGTTAGAGGGGATTGACTCTAATTTAGAAAACAAGTTCTACTGTGGGTAAAATACTGTCAGACAGCATCACGTGCTACAGAGAAATCATTCATGAGAGTCAGTTGATGTGGCAAATTTCATTATTGTCTTATTTTAAGAAATCGCCACAACAGCCCCAACCTTCAGCACCCACCACCCTGATCAGTCAGCAGCCATCAACATCGAGACAAGACCATTCTCTAGGAAAAAAGAAATTTCAGCTCTGAAGGCTCAGATTATGACTACCAGTTTTTAGCTATAAAATACTTTAAAAATTAAGATATGTGCATTTTTGAAACATAATGCTATTGCACACTTAATAGTGTAAACATAACTTTCGTATGTACTAGGCAACCAAAAAAGCTGTGTAATTTGCTTTATTGTGGTATTTGCTTTATTGTGGTGGTCTGGAATCAAATCCGCAGCATCTAAGGTATGCCACTACTTAATGCATTTATTTATCCCTCTATAAAATGCATGGGAGGTAGATAGTATTTTGTAAATGTGAAAGCTCTTATTTATAGAGGATTTAAAAAAAAACCTCTACATACATTTAAGAGCACTTCCCATGCCCCAGGCACAGCTTTTAGCATTGGCAATATTAACTCAATCCTCATTTTACCCCATGAGGAACTGAGGCATCCAGGATTTAAGCAGCTTTCCCAGAGTCATAGAGCTCTTGATTGGTAAAGCTAATGCTTGGAGTGAGGCAGTCTAGCTCGGGATTCATGCTGTTACCCCATACAATAAACTAAGGAAGGTGCCTAAGTTTGCCTAAGTTCACACAGTCACACTGTCAGGGAGCCTGGACCTCTATCTTTTCTTCACCTAGGTCTCTGCCGGTCTGCATAAGTGTATGTTATGCCTACATGCATAACACCAGTCTCCAAAGACACTATACATTTATTTTTCGGTATCAGCAGATTTCAGTGATCTCTCCGCATTTGGCAGTTCCTAATAGGAAAGTAAATTCTGTTTCTTAATGATTGCCTTGTGAACTGATAGTATTGGTTAATGCTAGTTCTTATGGACTTTCTTGGATAGTTTTCCTTCATTTTTATCATCTATAAAATAGTGAGGTTGAACAAAATCAATTGGCAAAGTCCTAATAAACCGTTGATGTCTTTAGGAACCCTCTGAGTTTCTAGATAATTCTGCTTTGTGGATCCATTGGTGTGCATCATTGGGGAAATTGATGGTAGATTTATATCATGGAATACTATGCACTTGTCATAAGAAATGATCTAGATGTACATATGGCAACATGAATGAATATTAAAAAAACGATATTCAATGGAAAATAGTAACCACATGTAATCTATAAAGTAATTCATTTATAGATAAAACACTATATATGTATATTTTCAAATATACATATATATATATTTAAGGACATATATAGAAAACATTGTGGCTTTCTTTGTGGATGAGAGTAGGGAGACGGAGTGAAGAGAAAATCTGAAAATAAAGTATGCAAAGGCAAGACCTTTGCATGAACTCTTGACAGTGAGCCAGGCAGCATGTTGTGATGGGAAGAACACTGGCTCCAAATCTTAGTCTTGAACTCATTAGTTTTATGTCATTGGGTGGATTTTTAATACCACTAAGCCTTAGTCTCCCCATGATGTAAAAGGCTTCTTGTAAGGATTACATAAGGAGATAGGTAGGTAGGTAGGTAGGTAGGTAGATAGAGGTATAGGTATACTGAAAGAAAGCATTTGTCCAGCCCCAGTCCCTTATTTCCCTTATTTTGCAATTAAACTCTTAGCCTATTTTCAATATTTTATTTGTTTTAACCGACATCTACTTGCTCCTATGAGACCCAAAGCCATGACGTCCTTTGTCTGCTATTAACACCACCAGCCTTCCAACCCACATGCACTTCTGCTAGGCTGCTAGCCTTACAGCATTTCAACAAGCTTGTTATTTACAGACAATCCCTTTTAAATTTTAATTTCATTAAGAATGGAATGCTTTCTGACCTGCAGAATGAGGAAGATGAACTAAATGATCCTAAGGAACTTCGTGGCTCTAATGCTCTATGGTTAGTAATATCCAGGAAAGTCACAAAAGGGCATTTACAATAAATTCAGGAGTCATACGCTGAGGCTATCATTTTGCTATATTCCAAGGGAGTGATTATATAAAAATGGCACTTGTTTTGGAATAGTTTATATTAGAATCGCATTTAGAGTTAGCATAATCCCATTAAAAGCTGTTAATGGAATTATTATTCTGATAATAAGCTCTTATTAGATTCTTAGTATTAATGATATTCATTACAGCACAAGATTCATATGGTGCTAACATTTAAGCTCTCATTCTGAGTATAAGGGCCATTTTCAATGTGATAAGAATGCAATGATTAAGAATAACATGGCAAGAAAAGGGTTTTTTTGCGGGGGGGGGGCGGAATGGAAGAAAACGTGCTTGTGTTTTTTTACAACACTGGGGAAAAACAACTTTGCTTTCTGCTTTAATCAAAAGCTTTTAATAAGCAATATAAACTTGCTCAATGAACTAGAATCTGGATTTTTGTATTCAGTTACTCAGTTAACCCAGTTATAATCGATTATTTCTACAATGTGTTTAAATTTTGTCACCTTCGCTACTCATTACTATTTTATCATTTGCAGCCTACTTATTGGTTTGAAGTGTAACATTTTTATGAAAACACTAATTTCCTGTTTTTATTAAAGCTTGAAATGTTTTGTGGCACATCATATATATCCTTTCGCTGTTGGACATTGCTGCTCTAGCAGTTCTTGGCAAGCGTGCTGGGTCACATGTCACCTTTACTGAAGTCCTTTTCTCGAGATGTGTCATTCATTAATAGTGCTGTATTTATGGTGAGTTTGGTGAGGGGTAGGGGAGATTATGAGAGTTTGTGGTTTTTTATCAACTATACCTTTGCTTCATCCATTGTTTGACTAGGATGGGAGCATTGCATTTATTTCAGCATCCCAACAATTACTTATTAAAGTTTATAAATAACTATTGTGCTTTCAAAAAATTCTGTAATAATCCAATTAACTATGAGATAGTTCTTATTTTATGAAGATTCATATACTTTATCCTACTGAATCTTCATAAGGGCCCTACAAATTAAGAAGGAGAAATAGTCCTTGCCTCATTTTACAGATGTAGACACTAAGGCTCAGAACCAAGACAGAACTTCTAGAAAATGACGGAGTCCTGGTTTGCTTACTACTGCAAGACACATCCTTCCACTATACTACATTGCCCCTCCATAGGCAGAGGGCAGTTATGAGTTTTGGGACTGTCCATTCAATAATCTCTTCCTTATCAGTATTAAAATCAACTGACTCAATAATTTTCCTGATGGGCATTAGAGTATTTGGGGGAATCACTTCGTAACTTATATATAAATGTCTAACCACTATACTGTATACTTGAAACTAATATAAAATTTTTAAAAAAGTTTTCTAAATAGGTTCACTTTGTGAACCAAGGTTATTTAACTTTAATGTTGCGTGGCATTTTAACTTCATAAAAATGGCTTTAATCTCATTTAAAGACTCCTGAGCCAGTTAATACACTAATTACCAGCCGTGGATGTTCTCTCAGAGCTGAGGGTCTTCCTAGTATGATGAATGCTCATCTCTACTAGGTTGAATGGATTCTAAATGAAGTGATTAATTTAAAAGATCAGTTAATATGGAGAGCAAATATTTTATTCACAACCATCTCCAGTTTAGAGCACTCCCCTTTGTACAGAGGTGGCCATGTGACAATCAAGGCGAGTGGGGAGGAACCCAAGCCAGGGAAACAACCCCTGGGACATACTAACTGTTCTTTGCCCAGGAGGGGGAAGGAATTTTCTGAGCTAACAACTTTCTCTCCCCTGGCCCACTAAATAATGACCGCCCTCGACTCGTTCCTTCAGTTTGCCAGTGATCTGGTTCTAAGATGAATGTGTATTATTTCGAGCACCTACCTATCTTTTTCTTTCATTCCAAGTTAGAGAATTAGAAAGTAATAGATCAGCGATGGTTATACACTTCCCTACCCTGAAATTTGTCCAAATCTCTGAACTTAAGCTCCGTCAGCCTCAGGATATTTTGGAAATGAACAAAATGTCAAAGTCAATTATGCGGAGGTAATTAACTAGGGCTGATGTTATTCTGAACTTAACTCATATTTTTGCAAGCTAATTGATAGCTATAGTTAAATTAACGAGATTACTCTAGTGGAACTAGTGAATCATGTGTTAGCAAACTCGGCTGATGGAGCTTGGGGGGGTATATACATCCTTGTTCTCCATTGCTAGGGAGATCACAATTCCTGGCCTCTCCTGTTTTTATGCTTACCAATAATGTATTGAGTCTATTTATTAATGTCCCTTTTCATCCTCAAAATTATCCCAGTTTGGGTGATAAATTGTATGGCTACCCTATTTAATGCTTCTCTTTACCTGCCTATAACTTGATAAATGTGGATACCCCAACCTTTCAAACAGACTACAATTAGTTTTACATACCTTATTTTCTGGGATCTCCAAGCATACATACTGACCAAAAAGAGATGTATATTATGCAGTCAGATTTATTACAGATGATTATTGTAATAGTTTGCTAGGGCTTCTGTAACAAAGTACAACCATCTGGGTGCCTTAAAACAAAATTTATCATGTCACAATTCTAGAGGTTAGAAGTCTGAAATCAAGGTACGTCAGCAGGGTTGGTTCCCTCTGAGGGCTGTGGGGGCAGGAGCTGTTCCAGGACACTCTCCTTGGCGTGTGGGTGGCTGTCTCTCCCTGGGTGTGTTCACCTGGCATTCTCTTTGTATGCCTCCTCCCTGTATCCAAATTTACCTTTTTTATAAGGACACCAGTCATATTGGTGGCCTTATTTTAACTCGGTTACCCTTGTAAAGACCAGATAAAGTCTTTACATTTCCAAAGAAGGTTACATTCTGAGGTACGAAAGATTAGGACTGCAATACATGAATTGGGGACACAATTCAAACCATAACAATTATTAATAATTTATAAAACTCATACCACATACCAGGGAAATGTTTTACAAGGATTATTCCACAGAAAGCAAGGAACACACTTATAAATAGATGCTATCTCATCCCCAGATGGGGGAATTATGGTTCAATGAGGTGACTCTCTCCAAAGCATATATCTACTGAGGTGGGCCACCTACATGTGTACTGTGGGTCTGGACCTTCAGTCACTCTGCTCAGCTGGTCCTGTCACATACTGAGGTAGAAGAGGCTGCTGTATATTGGTGTAATTCTGAGGCTATAGACCTCTAATGTAGAATTTAGTCCCCTAATATTTTCCTTATTTGGAATTTTATTTAATGGAGGACAGCATCTTCTGCTCCCAAGTCAAAAAGAGTCCCCATACATTGATTTAAATGTGGGAGAGGAGGAGGAAAATGGGCCCCTTGAAGCCGGTAAGGTTATAAGGAGAAAAGAATCCCTTGAATGAGGAAACAGCACAGAAAGGGGCTGCAGCCCCCTACAGGAGCTGCTCACTTGAGAAGTGTGGTAGGGCCCAGACCTTCTCATTTCTGCCTCTCCATTCCCCTGGCGTGAATACTTTGTTATAGAGTGAGTGACGGGTTTAAGGGCCTGAAGCCTTACAAATGGGCTGAGAGTGAGGGTGAAAGTGACAGCAACAGGCTAGTACATCCCTTCAGTGGTATGGCCTTACAGTGGTGTCCATAAGACATGCTCACTGGTGGGCCCACTTGGAAGTGATTGAACCTGTCACTATAATTCCTGTGTGGAATATGAATGGGTAGAAATACATGTAAACTAAAGACCATTTTTCCCTTGTGATTTAGGGTCAATTTTTAGGAGGACTCTGTTGTCAGGGAACTCTAAGGGTGCTATTTTTCCACATTTTCTTCATATCATTTATTCTGGAAACAAGTCTCTTCTTAAGCACTGAGAAGCACTGTTCAGAGGAATGGTGAAAATTCTTTATGTTGGATGACAAACAAGCAATATATTCAAGAAAGAACTGTAAAATATCCGTATTGTTAAGGTTTCGTACTGACTGTAGACCTGAGGAAGATCCCAGGATTCCAGCTGGGAGATGGATGATTTGACATCTGTTCCCACTTTTCCACAATGCTCTCTGACTTAGGCAGTGGTGGTTGTCCTGCGTTTTTTCCCATTTGCCACTCAGGTTTCATGAATTGGAAGAAGGTATATAAATTAGGGAAGTGAGCACTACTACTGTGACCTTTTCAACATTCTGCCTTTTGAGTAGTCAGCTTTTTCTCCTCGATGGAGAACCAGGGCACGCCACCATCTTTCAGTGGAGTCTGAGAAAACATGTTTACATGGTCTTTCATAAAACCATGTGCCAATCTGTGGGGGGAAAACAGGTAGAGCAATTAAATCTTTTTCTGAAACATAAAACAGACCAGACAGGCGCTAAAAAAGTGACAAAGTTCACAGTCCTCCAAGCACACAGCTTCTCTCTGAAGGATCTGGAGAGTAAAATACCTTTAACAACTGTTCGTAAACAATAAGATGAAGCACTAACATCTGAATAAATCTTTACAGTTTTCAAAGCATTTTCACATTTATCGTTCGTTTAATTCCTTTAACCACTTTGTGAGGTAGGCAGAGCAGATGTTTTCATTACTTGGCTGCCTTGGGGATGAGGCATATCGAAACCTCAGCACTGCTGGGTGGCAAGGAAGGAGAGGAAGGTGGTATGAGTTGGGACATAGTTGTCATTTTTCTCTTGTTCATTGGTAAAAGTTCTGTTATATATTGAAGATCCTAACTCTGTCATATTTTGCAGACGTTTATCCATGTAATCATCTGCCTGCTGTTTTTTAATGCTTTCTCGTAGTCATGCACGAGCTTTTCATTTTCAGGGAGTTGAATCTTTTTCTTTAAGGTTTCTACTTTTATGTTCTGCTTAGAAATGTCTCCCTTTGCTCCAAGATTTTATGAAAATGTAGCTATTGTTGTCTCCTTTTCAGGGAGGGGTGTGAAAGGGAGAGAATAGGCTCCCATGCTTGCCTTGTGATTGTGGGAGTCTTTGTGTGAAGGCATTTTTTATTATGCTTATTCAAGTAATTGTTTCCTTTTTGTCCTTGTTTTATAGCACAGCCGCAAGATGGAAAACTTTAAAAGTGTTTAATAAAAGTATGTAAGCTTATATGATTCTAGTTCAGTATAATCCCTCAGGCATTTTCTTCTTCAAGACTTCTATTTTATCTTCTTTTGCATCGATATGTTTTAAATATAGAACTTATGCTGATTTCTTCAAATCCAATTTTTCTTATATAAGGTTTTAAATACATATCACTTCTCTTTTCTCTTGCATTGCAGACCCTAATTTTGAAATGATTCCTGAGCCTCTCCACTTGGCAATTTTATATGCATCTTAAACTCAAAATGTTCAAAAGCAGATGAATTATCCTCCATAAAGTAAAGCAATTCTCTTCCACTTTCTGTGCATGTTGAATTGGTTAATGGCTTCATAATTGACATAGCAGTAACAGTCTTAGCACCCTCTCAGGACCTCCCTCTTTCTCTGCCCTCCTCTGAAAATAGTTACTACGTCCTGATGAGTTTCTGTTCTTAAAAGGTCTACAGATGTCATCTCTCCTTTCTAGTTCCTCTTCTGACATATTTTAGGGCTTCTTCTCTTCCCTTGAATGAGGGAAGCCATCTAACTGGTCTGCCCTGCCTTCATTCTCTTGCCTTTCTAATCAATCTTCCAGAATCATTTATCTAAAATAGAATTCTGATTGTTGCCAAAGGACATATCTGGACAGGGCTTGCCCATCCATAGTGGTCGTTCTGGAGTGCTGGAGTAAGGATGACGGCAACCGTTCCTCTGAGTAGATTCTCCTGAAGTGGCACTTTTGTTCACTAGTCGATAAGCCTGTAAAGATAAAAAAGCAAGGTGATAAGACATATGGGGAAGATAGACAAAGGCCATATGCTTGCTCCATCTACCACTGATCACATATTTGGCCTCATGTGCTATTTAAATCCCCTCATTTTTAAAGAAAGGTAGAATGAAAGAAAAACTACATTCTACTTTTTACTTATCAGGTTGCAAAAGATAAAATGAAAATATGACATGGTCGTATATATATGGAGAAACAGGTATGCCCTTCATCAAAGGCATTGTGATTGGTATAGCTTTCCTTGGTGACTAGTTTGGTAATACCTATCAAAACTTAAAAGCCACTGATTCTTTGACTTGTTAGTACCACTTATAGGGATTTTTCTAGTAGATATATTTGTATATGCATAGAGAGAACCTTGTTAGAACATTGAGTGTAAGAAAAGGGAAATTTTTCGTTTGCCAGCAGGAGGCATATCTACATATTGGAATATTATTCAGTTGATAAAAATTATAAATACACACATAAGTGTGGAACAGTTTTTAAGATAGGTTGTTAAATGAAACAAAAGAAATTGAAAGAAAAAATATATGCAAATATATATGCTTATGTTGTGTAAAAGGAATATGTGAAACATAATAGGTATATACTGTTTGATTATTTTAAATAAACTATATATTATAAATAATATACTATTTGAAAAAAAAATTGAGGTGATATTAGATAACTAATAAAGTTATATAGGTTTCAAATGTAGTTTCACAATGTCATGTAAATATTGCATTATGAGTTCACTGCCCCAAATCACATCTCCTTCCATCACCATCTATTTGACTGCCTTTACCCTTATCTACCTCCTACCTCCCCTCATTCCCTCTGGTAAACACTAAACCGTTGTCTGTGTCTATGAGATTTTGCTTGTTTGTCTTATTTCTTTGTTGCTTTCAGTTTAATATCCCACGTATGAGTGAAAACATATGGCTCTTGACTTTTTTTGTCTGACTTATTTTGCTTAAACTCATTTTTTCCTACTTCCTTTTACCCTGTTGCCTTTTCTCTTTTAGCCAAGAGCTCAGGCACTGTATACCTTTTACCTGAAGGAAAGGAGAGTCCAGAAGAGAAAAACCAACCATTTTTCTGGCCATTGAAGTTTCAAAAACCTAGGTTCTCTCGGAGAAAGAGAAAGGGCAAATACAAGTCCATAGACCATTCAATAGCACTGTGTAAATTCAGATGAGCTGAGAGTGGGACTTGTCATCAACTCAGGGCTAGACACTACTCCCTGGACTAAGGGAGGTGGGAGGGGAAGTGGGAAGAGGTGTACCTGGAGGGAAAAGATCTTGTGAGTTCTTGGGACAGGTTATGGTTAATAAGAGTTGAAAAGCAGCCGAGGATGTGTAAATCATTTCTCAAATAGAGTTTATGGAAGAAGCAAGAGCCTAGAGTAGAGAAAGTTGTGTGACATGTTTATGGCAGAAGGTCAAATTTAAATACCTACAGGTAATAGTCCGGTAATGTGAATGGATGGCATGGGCCCTTTGGGAACAATCAAAGTGGAGAACTCATGCTTAGATGACTAGCTCCAGCCAAGTATTGCTGTGTGAGATTATAGGTCCAGTGGTGCCAGATTTGATTATTCAAGAGATGCTAGAAATCTAGGTTTTATTAGCAATATCCTTAGTTTATATGTTGACAACTAGCTCACATTTAAAAGCAAAGAAATAAGGAACAAAGAAAAACAGTGTGGCCACTTAAAACACATACGCAGGCTACCACTTTGTAATTCTGGCATAGGCTGCAGACCTGAGCTAGCCTCAGAGAATTCTCCCTGAGTTGCAGGAAGGTGGTAGGGGATGTAAGTGGTTCCTCTGTTCCTCAGAACAGCACAGAAGTGCAAAAGGCCTGAGTTTCTGAATTTCCTCAGAGCTTAGCAGGGTTCAGGAGCCTCCAAGGTCTGATCCTAGAATCTGGAAGTGTGTGTGGGGGGTGGGGTGGGGAGAAGAGTTAGAAAACAGGGAGAGGGGAGGAGGGGGAGCAGGTGGGAAGAATTTTCTGGGACCATCAGATTGGGTGGATGATAACTCAGACCAAATTTATGTCGCTATCCTCCTTTCTTGAAGGTCGAGACCAAGTAAATTTAAATTTCTGGAACTTGGATGCTATCTAGGAAAACTCTACATGGGTGTGTGTGTGCACATATGCGTGTTGGGTACATTGTTGGCTTAGGTGACATCGAGTGCCTCTACCTGATAGAATTGAGGTTCACATAAAAATTAAGGGCGAATATGGGAGAATTACAGTTCCATATTTTAAATGGAACTGTAAACTTTTAAAAGGCTGAGAATTGTACACAGTAAGTGTGTGTATTTTTAAAATTGCTGTGGAAATGATGTACCAAAAACTACCAACAAGGATTTGGAAGTTAGGAACCAGGAATTGAACTCTCTATTAAATAGACATTTGAACACCATATGAACCTAATGTGTGAAACCAGAAATGAACGAGTGAACCCACCTCTCCAGCCTGGTCTCTTCTTGTTCTATGGCTCTACTTGTCATTTAGCCTGATTGGATTACTTTCCCTTCCCCTTGCCAGTTTTCTTAATCATTTGGCAATCTACCCGCACCCCCCCCCGCCACCACCACCACCACACACACACACACACACACATCTCAAATGTCCTGCCCTGGCACTCTGACTTATCTTTTAGAGTCCAGATCTACAACCATTTTCTTTCTGGAATTTCCCAACCTCTCTCAGCATCTAAATCAACCATTTGCTTTCTGAAATTTATAGCACATTGTAAGTAACACATGCATCAAATTCTCATAGGAGTACTGGAATACTCGCCTGTCTCTTTCACTATGCTGTGAATCCTCGGATGTAGAACTTATGTCTGATTTCCCATAATTCCATGAAATATTCCACGAATGAAAGAAAATTTCAGTTCTTTAGTTTTCCTCTGAGCATTAAAATATATCTGCATTTTTAATTCAGTAACAGAGATGATGATGATCTTGATTCTAAGACCTGGTGTGGCATTCTGGGCCAAGGGATCCTAAATCCTTGCAAATTATAGTTGCCTAGATTGCTTTCCAAAATGATCATGCCCAGCCTGTGGCCCAGACCAGTCAAGTCAGAATCACTGAGTATGGAATGCAGGCATCAGTGTTTTTTACAACTCCGTAGGTGATTCCAGTGCACAGCCAAGTTTGAAAATCAGTGTTCTCAATATTTTTGAATCAGATTTGAAGGTAGAAAAGCATTCTAGAGAATGTTTTATTTCTTATAGCTTTTGTACACTTTCCTGCTCCATTTATTTGCTTTTAAGACTCTTTGGAGTCAGACTATCCAACACCTCTGAGCCCAGCTGCTGTCTAAAAAATGATGACAATATTTGTTTTTCTTGTTTTTCATAGTTGTGCTGAGGATTAAATGAGATGATATAGGGAAAAGTGCTTTGTAAACTCTAAAGTACTGTAAAAATATTTGTTCTTATTCTTAGCAGACCCATATTTTCCTTCTGTACATATTTTATTCTTGTAAATGAATTGGCTTCCAAAGAGAGTGCAGTTTATTTCCACACTTAAAACTCATCTCGCCTTTTAAATTAACTTTAATATTCTTTGTCTTGAACATCTACAGCTATTTCTTCTATTTTGTTTTCTTGAATGGCAATAAGAGAGCTTTGCATCGATCCATGTGTTAATCAGAGTTCTCCAGAGAAACGGAACCAGTAGTTGAAGTCCATACACTCGAGAGACAATGGTACGGTTCTAGTCCAAACCTGAAGGCCTGAGACCCAGGGGAGCCAGTGGTATAAGTTCCACTCTCGGTCTGAGTCTGAAGGCAGAGTACCTATGTCACAGCTCAAAGAAAGTTAGGTAGAGAATTCTCTCACTCAGCCTTTTGTTCTGCTGAGGCCTACCCCATGGAGGAGGGAAATCTGCTTTACTCATTCCACCAGTTCACATGTTAATCTCATCCAGAAATATCCTCGCAGACACACCCAGAAAAACACGAGTAAACAAATATCTAGGCACCTTGTGCCCAGTCGAGTTAACACATAAAATTAATCATCACAATGCAAAATAGAATATTTATAAACTTTCTGCATATTGTGGGCAAAATCTGTTCTAGGTAGTGGGATCATTCATATAACCTCAAAAGAATTTGTAGTTTTCTTTCATAGGCATATTTTTGCCTCTGAGAAATTACTGTGATGTCTGATGAGACATGAGATATCATCTTTGTTAAGTTCCCCATCAATTTGCATGGCAGATACCTCATAGAATAATTTCTGTCCAGCGCTGATCACTGAGTCATTGTCAATTTGATTAGGTATCTTTCTTTTGACATAAATGTACTTTGGTGACATTTATAATGGAACAAACACTATTCTGGGCAAGAGAACAAAGTGATAGATTTCTCATGCTTTGCAACTCTGAGTCTTCTCAAGGTAGCATACCTTAAAATCAAACATATGGGCAGTATAATTTTATATGCTCCACCAATGCATTTTTCTTACCTCTCTGTTTAATTATTTGGGGGGGGGGGCTTTCAGAAGAAACAGAAGTATAGCAGAGAGCTCTGCAGTCTTCTGAGTCACATCTATAGGAAGTATTTCCACTTATTGTCTTAAGCCAGTTTTTTAAAAGATAAAACTGGTTAGGTTTAAATTGCCATCTGAGTGCAGTATCCTTATGGCATCAGCATGGTTGCTCCAGAAGGTGCAATATAACACTGATGATGCTTAGAGCAAGGCCCCCAGAGGTAAGAGAACAGGATTAGAACACAAATTCCACCACACTTGCTTTATAGGTTAAGTTAAAACTCTCAGTGCCTTCAATTTTTCATCTGTAAGAGACAGGTACTACCAGATGTCTAAATCACACTGAATGGTTTTGTAAAGAAAAACAAGTCTCTTGAAAAAATAACGTTGTTGCATAGGAATACATAATTAAGTAGAGTTTTAATTTTTTTTAAAGCTACAGAGTGATACAGATGACTTTATGTCTTGACTCTCACTGTGGTCTAGCAAGGCAGGGCTTATAATAATAATATGAGCAAACCCAGAGTCAGAAAAGTCCTATGACCAGTCATTGGCACAGCCAAGACTCGGGCCGAGGTCTGACCAAAGCCCTTGTCCTTTTCACTGTACCTTTTTAGAAGAAAGGTGTAAGTGTGCATGTACACTTGAATGTCTTGTGCATATATGAATGTGCATATGAACATTATGCACATGTTGTATACATGTGTCTTTGTGTGCACTTTCAAGTTCATGTACATGCGAGTACGCATATGTGGGTATGTGTGCAAAGGTGTTCACATGTGCACATGTGCATATTTTTGAGTGTGTGTACATGTTTGTGTTGATGGTAGAGGCAGGAGTAGGGGGATAATAGATGAAGTTATTCTAAGTTAGTACAAGTCTTGTTATATATATATATATTTTTTTGAAAATTATAAGAGGTATCAATGAGCAGAAAGTTATGGAAATGTCTCATAGTGTCAGTGGATGGCTTCTTTGGCATTAGGTACTCTATTATTTTAAAGAAGGTATCATAAGACAAAGTCAAAATACCAGATCTGAAATAAAAATTAGAAAGTTTGACAAGTGCACCAGAATTGCCTGTGACCCTTGTTAAAACTAAAAACAAACAAACAAAACAAAAACTTGGGCTCCTTTCCAGGCCTACCGAATAAGCATCTCTAAGAGTGGAACCTATAGAGATATTTTGGATAAGCTCTGAAGAAGAATGGATCCAACACTCCTAGGTTGAAACCTTTTATGGAGACTGTTTCTCATTTAAAATAACATTGTAATATAATTTCTTACATATTACCTTCTTGAAATTAACTGAAAACAGAATGAAAAATCATGGGAGATAGTTACAGAAGTTATCTAAGAGCTACCACTTAAAAAACACTAGGCCTAGGAAGATTCCCTGATGAATTTTTCTAAATATTCAAGGAATTGAAAAATCCATTTTAATTTAACATTTCCCAGAACATAGACATAAAACTTTTCAATTTTTTATAAACCCATTATATTTTCAATATCAAAACTCAACAAAGATAGCATAAAAAAGAAAACTATAGACCACACTTGAATTTCAAAGCAAACACCTGAAACAAAATGTAATCAAGTAGAATACATCCATATGCTAAAAGGAAAATGGAAGACAAATAGGAAATAAGAATGGTTCTCTATTAGGGAATTTATTAATATAATTCACCACACTAATACATTGAAGGAGAAAATCCATATGAACATTTTCATGAATATTGAAAAGGTACTTCATAAACTTCAATGTTTACTCATAAAATCTTAATAAAATTGGCATAGACATTTACTTAAATGACATGAATCTGTGAACAATTGTATGCCAACAAATTAGATAATCTTGCTGAAATGGACAGATTCCTAGAATTTCATAGAAACACAAACTCCTAAAACTTATTTAAGAAAAAAGTGGAAAATCTGAGTAGACTTCTCACAAGTTAAGTGATTTAATTTGTAATTTTAAAAAAATCCCAAAATGATTAGCTCAAGACCAGATCTATTCACTGATGAATTCTACCACATTTGTAAAATTTTCGCTCAAATCTTCACAAATTGTTCCAAAAAATAGAAGAATAGGGAACACTTTCCAAGGCATTAATGAAGCTGATATTAACCCGATAGGAAAACCAGAGAAAAGACCTCACAGGAAAACTAGATTAATACCACGTTTGAATATATGTACAAAAATCCTTAACTAAATAGCAGCAAACAAAATCCAGAAACAACAAAAATGATTATGCACCATGACCAAATGAAAGTTATTCCAGGAATGCAAGGTTGGTGCCAGATATGAAAATCAGTATGTGTAATATATTATGTTGATATAATGAAGGGGAAGAAAAGCAACATTTGATCACCTATGTAGATACAGCAAATGTTTTTGACAAAATTCAGCACCTTTTCATGATAAAAGCACTCAAACTAGGGTTAGAAGGGAACTTCCTCCATCTGATAAAGGACGTCTATGCTCAATACACAGCTGGCATCATATTTCTTGGTGAAAGACTGCAAGCTGTTCCTGTAAGATCAGGAATAAGAAAAGAATGACTTTTTAAAAATCAGTTCTAGTCCACATTGTACTAGAGAGTCTATTCAGGAAAATTAGGTAAGAAAAAGTAATAAAAGGCATCCAGATTGGAAAGAAAGAAGTACATCATCGCTACTCAGAGATAAATTGATTTTGTATATGGATCTTAAGAAATCCACACAAAAATATTAGAGCTAATAAATGAATTCAGCAAGGTTTCAGGATATAAGATCAATTTACAAAAAAATCAATTGTATTTCTTTATACTAGCCATAAATAATCTGAAAAAGAAAGAAGAAAATTCTTTTTACAATATCATCAAGCAGAAAAAAAATATTTAGGAATAAATAATGTTGAAAATATTAAAGAAGACCTAAACAATTGGAAAGATACCATATATTTGTAGATAGGGAATCAACATTGTAAAGGTGACACTACTTCCCAAATTGATATATTTAATTAATACCTATGAAAATTGCAGCTGCTTTTTTTTATAAATAAATCAATAGGCTGACCCTAAAATTATTATTGAAATGCAAGGGACCCAGAATAGCCAAAATAATCTTGAAAAAGAAGAATAAAGCTGGAAGACTCACACTTCTTGATAACAAAACTTATCACTAAGCTACAATAATCATGAAAGTGTGGTAACAAAACAACAGACATGTAAACAATAACATAAAATTGAGGGTCCAGAAATAAAACCTTAACTTCATGGTCAATTGATTTTCAACTCAGAGGCCATGACAATTAAATGAAGAAAGAATAGTCTTTTCAACAAATGGTGTTTGGGATGACTAGGTGTCCACATGTTAAAGAAAGTAAAGTAATTAGAACCTTTGCTCATGTAATACACAAAACTCAGAGTGGATCAAAGACCACAATGAAAGGGCTAAAACTGTGAAACTCTTAGAAGAAACCGGCATAAATATTTGTGACCTTGGATTAGGCAATGGTTTCTTAGAATAGGACACACCAGAAACATAAGCAACAAAATAAAAATGGTTAATTGGACTTTATTAAGAAGAAGTTTTGTATTTTGGAGGACAAAATTAGGAAAGTGAAGAGACGACTCTCTGGGAGAAATGTTTACAAATCATGTTTGTAAAGGACTTGCATCCAGACTATATTAAAAAGTCGTCTAACTCAGCAATAAACTAAATATCCCAATTACAAATGGGCAAATGAATTGAATAGTTATTTCTTCAAAGAAAATATATGAGTGTCCAATAAGCACATGAAAAGATGCTCAGCATCGTTAACCATCAGTTAAAGACAAATCAAAATCACAGTGAAACCATACTTCACACCCACTAGATGGTTATAAGAATAAATGCAGACAGCAACAAGTGTTGGCTAGGTTTGAAGAAATTGGAGTCCTCACACATTGCTGGTAGAAATGCAAACAGATGCAGCTTCTGCAACAGTTTGGCCATTCCTCCAATATTTAAACATAGAGTTTCCAAAGGACGCAGCGATTCCATTCCTCCATATATACCCAAGAGAAATGGAAACATGTACATGCAGAGACTTTGGCATGAATGTTAATGACAACATTATTCACAATAGCCGTAAAGAGCAGGCAAACCAAATGTCTATCGATTGATATATGGAGAAACAAATGTGCTATATCCATATGATGGAATATTATTCAGCCATGTAAAGGACTGCACCATGCTGCACCATGGATGAATCCTGACATATGCTAAGTGAAAGAACCCAGACACAGAAGGCCACATAGTGTATGATTCCATTTACATGAAATGTCAACAATGAGCAAATCTGTAGAAAAAGTATACTTGTGGTTAGCAGGGGCTGGGCGGGAGAGTTGGTGATGCAGAATGATTGCAAATATTGTGCTGGCTGTACTTCCGGGTGATGAAGATGTTGTGAATTAGGACAGTGGTGATGTTTGCACCACCATGTGAATATACTAAGTGGTATTGAATAGTACACTTTAAATGTCTGAATTTTATGACATGTGAGTTATATTTTTAAAAGTAAACAAAGCACATGGACAGACAGTTGATAGGAAGAGGAATTTATAAACACCTGAGATGATACTAAGCTCTATGCATAATGAAATAAATGTAAATTAAAACAGGAGACCATTTCTGCCAGTAAGAGTGAAAAGGTACCAAGAAGTTTAACATTGCACAGTGTTGTTGGAAGTGTAGGAAAACCAACATTCTTATTTCTTCCTGATGAACATGTATACTGATGATACCACTTTCAGTGGCAATTCGTTAATATCTATCAAAATTGTAATGCATTTAAACTTGACTGTATGCACAAAACATTCTGTGCAAGGTTACTCACTAAAACAGTTGCTTACCAAGGAAGGAGAGACAGTACCTGAATACCTTGTTGGTAGTGAATTTAAGAACAATAAACATATGACTAAATGTTGGTCTGCCTTTTATTATCATCATGAACAGCTAATTCTACACTATGTCAGTGTTAATACCCTGCTTGCCAGGGTAGTTTCTTCCCATTGTCTCCCATTCCTTGCTTGATGTGCCATAGCACTGTAGCATTGTTTATAAAAGCAAAGGACCCAAAGCAACTGAAATGTCCGTTTATAGGGCAATTGTCAAATAAAGACAGTATATCAATATATGGAATACTATGCAGCCATTAAAAAGAGTACAGGGATTTATGGTATGGAGTGATCTCTGTGATATATTTTTAAGGGAGAAAAGTCAAGGTGGAAAATGTGTGTAGAGTGTGCTTTAATTTAGGCTTGATTTGCATAGAAAATTGCTGGAAGGTACAGGAGAAAACTTATCAGTTGCCTCTGGAGTGGAACTGGGAGAGTTGGATTTTAGGGGGCAGAAAAAAACTAGGTTTCACCGTACATCCTTTTTTATTGTTTGGGATTCATTCCATGTTCATATGTTATTAAACAAGCTTTGCCTGTTTGTCACATGCATGTTTAGACTTTTTTTCAGTCGAAGTGTGTGTGTTTTACAGGAAAACCCCTGGTCCCAGACATTTTAATGGATGACTTTATTGCTGCAGTGAATTGTATTTGGCTGGATGCGAGAAAAAATGTCACAGCACTTAAGGGCATGATTTTCTCACTTAATAAAGAATGTGGAGATAGGTACACCAGGCCTGGTGCAGCTGCTCCAGAAACTGTGTGGCTTCTGTGTTTGCGCCTGCCGTCCTAGCAAATGGATATGGGAATGTCCAAGAGGGAATAATTTCTTAGATTTTAGGAAATATAAGGTGATTTCATAGTTTCCACTCCAAGGTGATTGGTGAATCGTATAAGGGGCTTAAATAAATCACTGCTTTTATTAGGAGGAACACAGTAAGCTTCTTCAAATGAAAAGAGCTCTATGGTTTACAACAGACTTTGGAGTAGGATGTAGGCCTGAATATTAACTTTTTAGTAACTAGTTGGACAACTTTGTTCAAGACATTTAAACTCTCGTAACGTCGGTTTTCTCATTTTAAAAAGTGGAGTCCATAATAGCTGCCTCTGAAGATTGTCATGGGTACTAAATGAGGTAATGCAGCTAAAGCTCCAGGAAGGGCATCTGACACTGTCACTGGATTTTTCTATTTCACAACCTTTTGGTTTTAAATGGTTGCTCTGGTTCACATAGAAAAACTAGATATTAGGCGTTCTGCTTTGTAGGACTTGTATTGTAAAAGCCCTTCATTCTGTTTTTAAAATGATGCAGGCATGAAAAAAAAATTGTATGCTACTAGAAGGTATTTCATTGCTCCTCAGGAACGGTTAATTACTTTCCTGCTTTATTAAAAACCCGTTAATTATTCTATAGAGAATTTAAATTTCACAGATGAAACCAACATGCCAATGAGGGTAACACGTATCATGATGTATGGAGCAGAGATTAAGCAAAGAATTTCCTGTTTGCCTTCTTTTTCTTGATAGCCAGCTTTTCAGGCTGGACAGTAAGGGGGTGTACGGTGAACTCTTTACGGAAACATGGGCCTGCATCGCCAAGGATGGGCCTGGCAAGCCACTGCCACAGTCCTTTTTTAGGCCACAATAGCAAGTTACCGGAAGGCAAAGAATATGGAGCTGTGAAATAGACTCTGCCCTTCTTTTCACCTTCATTGAGCATTTTACCTTTTGTACATGCTCAAAATTATGTCTAACCAACAGCCAGAAACACTTCATTTAGCAACACTTGTATTTGGAAATTCTCCCCAAAGAGAAGTATATATTAACATAACCATCACTGATTTTAATTGAAAAAGCAACCCTCATGCTGACAGTGCCTAATCTACTCAATCTCAATATTTCGGTCTGGTGCTTGGAATCAGTTTGCAAAGCTCCTTTAAACAGCCTTTTTGTCACTATAAAGAAGAGTGGATATTAAATGAAAATTGAAAATAAATACTGGCAATGCATATATCTCTCCTAGTAGCTTTACAATTTAACAAGATGACAAATATTTATAGCCCACGCTGATGACAATCTCTCAGAATTAAAGAAAAATACATAGAACAGGGAACCATTGGAATATAAATTGATCAGATTATTCATTTGGTAAAATTAAGTTCTGTGATGGCAGGGAATGAATCTGTCTTTTTCAGTGCTCTATCCTTGTTGCCTGGCCTGCTGCCTGGCACATGGCAGGCAGGGTTTAATAAATATGTATTAGCTATATGAATAAATAACCTGAGCTTGGGTGGGGGGAAATGCCAGATCCTACTGCAGTGGTATTTCGACTTCTATATAAAGAGAAAACCACATTTATCATCAATAAACACCTGATTGGACATAGCCATATAAATCTACTTTTCTTTCTTCTAGAGTCTTTGTTCTTGGCATAGAAGAACTCTTAATTTCTCCTCTCAAGTATTCTGCAAGACCGTGTAGGGCATTTTTCAATTTGTTCCTCTTCTCCATCTCTTCCATTTAACAAGTCACCAGGTCTTCCAATTCCACTTTAGAGATGTCTCTACTATGCAAAATCTTCTCTCTTTCCTGTCTACCATGGCCTTAGTTCAGTCATCATTTCTCACCTAAATATATTTTTTAAAGTAGAAATAAATTAGTAAACAACATTTTAACCAGTCTTTCTGTCTCCAGTCTCTCTTCCTTCTAATCTGTTATCAATGCAGCAGATAATCATGTTGATTTTTGACTAAATTATATTTCAGTAGATGCAGATTTCTACCAAATAAGTCTCTTATCATTAATTAAAATTTTTTAATGCTTTGGATCCAAATTATCTTTCTAGTGCCAGTTCTTGGCATTTCTTTCCAGTCTTGTTTCCTGTCTTTGAACGTGTCATACTCTTTTCCACTTCAGGATCCTGATACATGCTGTTTAATCATTTTGGATCACTCTTGCTCTCACTTCTTCACCTAGCTGACTATTACTTTTAAGGTTTCGGCTTAAACATTAATTATTCTGTTGAGCCTTAATTTAAGCCCTCTTGGCTAAATTAGACCATCCTGCTATAGAATCCTATAATGCTCCATCCATATTTCTCCTTTGTAACTGTCATAACTCTTCTAGTAACTTATTCAGTATCTGTCTTCTTTACACAATTGTAAAAACACCATATCTGTTTTGGCATCTCTGTGTAAAAATAGGGTGATCGGCACATAATAGGTACTCAAAAAGTATTTGATGAATGAATGAATGAATGTTAACTCATATATGAACACATCATGCACTTCCAATGACTTGGTGACTTTCTATATGACATCCATATAAAATTCATATCCAACCAACCTGAAATGTCATTCCCCTATTCTTCACTGAAATATTATAATCATATGAGTATTTATTATGCCCTAGTCATGTACCAGTAACTGTGCTAGATGGTGGGGATGTAAAGACGGACAAGATATAGATCCTTATATGAAGGAGTGCAAGGTCTAATGAAGAGATACAGGCAGATCAATGAATAATACTCTGTGATGAGTGAATTGATGGAATTTTCTAGAAAACCTAATAGTAGCACAGAAGAAAGATTATTGAATTATATACTGGGTGGGGGTGACAGTTGAGGAGAAAGTTCAAGAAAGGAGTAACAGAAGAGATCATGCTTGATTTGATTCTTCAAGGATCATTAAGTATTCACCATGAGGATACATAGAGGAGCAAGTGTGAGGGTGTCATAGCTTGGGTTTCCTGAGAAGCAGACTCTGAGTTGGAGTTTAGTGTGCAGGCTATTTATTAAGGTTCAATACTAATGGAAGCAAGAAAGGAGAAGCAGTACTGGTCGGGGGGAGAAGACCAGTTGTGATACAGGTCTAGGAGGATACCACAGGGGTCTCAGAAGGTGAGATGGCCTTACAGGGTTGTGAGTTATGACCTCTTGGGCAAAAATGTCCTGCGTTGGTCATTTAGATGTGAGTTGCCCTGGGAATGGGTGTGACCTTGGGTAACGCAGCTGTCTCCAACTGAGGCAATCTGTCATTGGGCTGCCAGTAGAAGGTTGTCCACTGATAAGATTCCCAGAAGCTGGGGCAGAAAGCCCTTCTTTGAAGAGGGATCTAGGTGATGCATTATAGATGACAGGTAAGAGTGAAATAGCTTTTCAGGTTTAGAAACCAGTAAGTAATTATTATTATTATTATTATTATTATTATTATTATTATTATTTCATAAGGTGGTGATGTTAGGCTGATGGCAGAAGATAATGCTGGTGAGATCAGTAGAAGCCAGATACTGATGACATGTTATACTGTACGGACAAGTAGAGAGGGACACGCAAATGTAAATTCCCAAAACAGCAATAAATGTTTCAAGTTTTGGGGAAAGAAAGGTATATTTAGACAAAAGATGATGACATTAGAGCAGTGGCAATGGGGATGGGAGAGAAGGACTGGAATCAGGACATAGGATCAAAAGTAAGAAATATGTTGACTAATTGAATGTGTGTGTGTGTGTGTGTGTGTGTGTGTGTGTGTGTGTGTGTGTGTTTGGGGGCCTTGATAAGAGGAAGGAGTGGTTGAAAATGATGCACATTTTCTAACTGGGGACATTAGGCAGTTGGTGGCGCCATTAACCATGACAGGCAAAATGGAAGGACAGATCTGAATAGTGGGTGAAAGAGATAATAACAGGTGTGGGCAGGTGGACTTGAAAGTATTTGTAGGACATCAAGGGTTGCCATTCAGTAGGCAGGTGGATATGGGATCTCGAAACATAGGAGAGAAGAGCCGAAGACATAAATTTGGGGTCTGTAGCATATAGATGATAACTGAAGTTGTGGTACTGTATGAGAAAGAGGATTTGAGGGTTGAAGGCTTTAAGAGAACCCCAGCTTCATATAGGATGCCAAGGACTAAGCCTGTTTCGACCTCAGAAGTGTTGAAAGTAGATAATGGTGCCGAATGAATTAAAGCAAAAGTTTGTTTTTCATGCTACAACAAACAAGGTAAATACCAACATAGTCATATAGTTTCCCTGCTTCCAGGTCCCATGTGACAACGCGATAGCCCCAGATAGATGCTAGCCACACAGTGGATGGCATTGCACCATAGCTGAGGAAACAAGGGCCAAGGACTCAGCATGTTTTGAGCAAGAAAGAAACATTGTAGCAAGCAGCAAACAAGCCATGCCAGTGACATTTCCCTAGAGAGTGAGCATTTCCACAGTATTCATGCTGTGGTCGCCTTGACCTACTTAGCTGCCTATGTGACTAGCTGCAGAAGTAACTTAGTATCAGGAGACCGATAAGCCTTGCAGTTTGGCACAGTCAGCAAGAACTTGCAGGGATGCTCAGGGCAGGGCTAGTGGTGAACTGCCTTTCCCTAAAAGGATGTGATTTCATTTGACCCTCACGAACACAGGTGGCCAAATGGGGATCTATGCCCCATTTCCAAGGAGGAAGTTGCCCCTAAGAAAGGAAAACTGACTTTTCCTTCTATAGCTCATGAAAAAACCAGGACCGAAACCTGTTCTCCTTGACTTCCGTAGATGCTTCTCTTGGTACTTAAAACGATAAGCATCAATCACAATTAGGAATCCAGGGCTATGCCCGAGTTTGGGCAGCCTGAAGTGTGTCAGATCTAAATGGGAATTGCCTTGAATGATTTTTCGATATTTTGGAATTCACTCCATTGAATTTTCCCAGCAAGTGTCCCCAAAGCTGCCTTAGAGTCCCATGGGTGTGATGCTCAAGGTTAACAAGAGGCAAAACCAAAAGGAATGAATGTCGGTAACTTGTATACACTTGCCCTTCCAATTTCCGAGAGTTTCCTCTGCTGTGATTTCCAGTAATTGTAGAAAGTAACACCACATAGTTTTTCGCTGAATGTAATTAACAATTTAATGAAACTTGGATTCATTAACGTGTGTAGATTTTCACAGAATCACCTTGCTGAAGCCTGCAGAATGTGTCCTAATGACCCATGAGCAAGCCACATGTATAGTCTTTAAGTTATACCTTGACTTTTATAAACAAGCTCTGCAGTAAATACAGTGACTGGTCTGAACTATGTCATCTTGCTCTCTTTTATAAGCTACTTAATTTTTTAAAAATGAAGAACACAATTTAGCTGACAATCATTTCTTTGCTGCTGCATTGGAATAAAGTAGATTCAAAGACATAGAGTACACTATATAAAAAGTGGGTCTTTATGCAGAAAGAAATAAAATAGAAAATGTAAGGAACACAGAGAATCGAGGATTTGATTCTGAATATTGAAGATATTTGAGTATTGAATTATTTTATCACTGTAACAGAATGTTGATAATAAGGGACAGGGAATTGAGCAGGAGAAGTAGATTGGGTACATTGAAAAAAGAGGTCAGAGAGGGATCTGTGTAGACCAAATGAAGTTACACAACTCCTCTATGTTGGAATTGATGCATGGCTGGTATCATGAGAATGGGTGAAGACAAGGGCCAAGTCCTGCAAACCAGCCTGATCCACTGATGCAGACTACATGAGACCCCAAAACCAGGCCACAGCAAAAGTTTTGGAAAACAGGCTGAATGTCAAAAGAGTCAGATATTGAAACTCAGGGAGGCAAGAATCAGCATCAAGTCAGTGCCGTCAAGCAGCTGGAACTGGGCCTGGTTGCGGAAAGGAACAAACCTATGAAAAGAGCCAACATACATGCTTCTGGTGGAGGTATTATTAAGGCCTGCTTTCTTTAGCTGGTCAACTATGGGCTATATGCCACGAATAGGGATGGGCTGTGAGTGGAAAACGAATTGTTTCATATCTGTGAACTAACAGAATTCAGCCAGAGCTGATGGTCAATTCTGAGTCCCTTTCTAACATGACTTCTCAGCAGCCTTTGCTGCTGTGGACCATTACCTCTTTCTTGAAATGCCCCTTTTATTAGTCATCACACCACACGTTCTTAGTTGTCTCCTTGCCTCTTCAGCTGCCACTTCTCCATCTCCTTTACTGTTTCGTCTTCCCTCTCTGCTTCTCTTCTAAATATTAATGATTCTCAAAGCTCTGAAATGGACTTTCTTGTTTTTTACTTATTCTCCATCCTAGTCTCATGGCTTCTATACCATCGACATAGTCGATTCTTAAAAATATATATATATCCACATATGTGTGTGTGTGTGTGTGTGTGTGTGTATCTTCAATTCAAATATAAGCCTTGAGCATTAACCCAGTGTTTCTCACATTTGCTTTGAAACCTTAAATAATGTACTGGTTCTTTTTTAAAAGAAAGAAAGAAAATTCGTGCAGATGCCTGAGCGCTGACTTTAATGATTCTTATATTATTCTTATAAGAATTCTTTAAAGATGTAAATCCTGTGTGTGACAGTATTCTTTATAATTAAAGATAAAATGACAACATTTCAAGTTAAATATAATAAATACTGCAAAACAACAGCATAATGTGACAGATAATGTTCTTTGCTCAAACTAAATAACTTCCTTCATCGTGGATATGGTGCTGACTGCTAAAGGTCAGATTCTTTTGAGTTCAGCATGCCTTCCCTGTGTGCTCCGAGATGACTCAGTTCTGTCACCACGTCTTCTTTTACTCCATGATGAAACTTCTTTTACATATATAGCGTAGTGCCACAACATCATTTGGATTTTGTTCGTTATTTAATCTAATTTGGTAGATGATCCAAAAAAATGCTATTTATTTCTATAAATTTTTACCATTAAAGTGAAAACAGAATTAATGAAAACAAAAGGTTCCTGAGAATATGCCTGTGGACCCCGCTTTGAGATACAGTGCCTCGTTTAGAAATTCCATGGGAAAGTTAAATTGTAAAGGTCTAAATAAAACTCATTTTCATCTACCTCAACAATCTTTTTATCCTGCGTTTCCTATCTCAGCAGTGGGTATCACCTGGTCTACCCAGTCATTCAAGTAAAACATTCACCCATGACCCCTGCCTTCCTTCTGTGATCTACAGGAAATAAAACATCTTGCTCAGTCTACTTTCCATATATCTCTAGAATTTATCTGACTACTGTTTCCCATTTCATGACATCAGCATATCTAACCCAATTGTTGTTACTGTACAACTACCTTCTGTATTTTTTGTTTGTTGTTCTTTTTCTTTTTTAGAAAACTAGAATAGTAAATTGGATCCTGAACTAAAACCTTACTCAAAATCTGTAGTCTGGCTCTTTGGGAACTTACTTTTTAGTCTAGTATTTTTATTGACTAAGTAAGTCATAGAAAGTACATTGGATGAACTTTGCAAGCCAATGAACTTTTTGGTTCATTTGCTATTGCTTTTTAGTTATTTGCAATTGGCTTCACTCCAGTGACCAAAGTATAGGGGAAAGTCAAGTAGATTATGTTGGAGTCATATATAGATTACTTATTTTGCAGTTGAAAAGTTTTGAGCAAATAAACTTATTTAAGTAGAAGAGATTACTGCTGTAATAGAAAAAATGAAGGCTCTAAGGTACTATGACCTAAGGTATAGAAAGGTCATGATATTTTTTCATTCACATGTTTAGATGTGATCCCCATTTTTTGGAAGAGATGGGGATGGGTGCCATGGGAATAGAAATAGAGAATGGCTTAGGAAATTCATCCGATTAGATCTTAGAATCTCCATGCTTTTTTCATGTTGTTCATCCACCCCTTCATGTGACATAGTACCTAGAATACAGAAAACACTCAAATACTTGTTAAATGAATGAATTCTCAACTCATCGTCGCCTGCCCATATCCCTCACTGCCCCTGGAATCTGGTGCATGACAAAATCATAAAGTCGTAGGATGTTAAAGATGGCAGAGACTTTCAGGAGCATCTGGTGCATGAGTTCCCACTCTGTGCTCTGTACACTTGATAAGGTCTGGGCCCTCCTGCCCTCACTTCAACCAGAGCAGAAACTCCCCAATTTGTATCACATACTGGGATTCCCAGCAAGGTCTTTTTGTTTGGGGGGGGGGAGCATTTTTGCTATTTAAAGTTTTTCTTAAATGGAGGTTTCCCCCCACCCCCATAAGATCAGTTTTCCCCAACCCATCATCTGGCAGATGAGGAAACTGAGGCACAAAAAGAGCAACATATTTTTCAAGTACACAAACTAGGGGTTAAAAGACTAACTTTCCACCTCAAGATAGCAGAGAAACAGGATTCCGTGATCTTGGAAACTTGTCGCACTAAAATTCCTCACTCCACCTTTGCTATCCTATCTGTGGTAAGAATTTTTCCAAGTGATAATAATATCAAATCCTAGAATTGGAAGAGCTCAAATGTTTTTTTATACTTTTAGGCAGAAAAATGTGTTCTCATTCAAATGAAATATTACATGGAAGCCTGTTGTTTCAACTTTCAGTATCAATAAACCTTTGTTGAGCACTGTTCTAAGCTCTGAATACAGCAGTGAACAAGAGAGGGTCTTTATTTTCATGAGGGTCACATTCTGTTGTGACTGGAGGAGAGAGCTATTCAACAACTAAACTAATAAACAGTGTAACCTGACAGAGGAAATGGGGGTAGACTTTTATAAAAAAAAAAAAACCAATCATTTAGAATAAACCAAGGATGAAAGTCAGACACTAGAAATTAGTATATGGTTTTCAAATTATTTTACTACTCCTGTATTTCATTATGTTAACAATTAAATACAAGAGTTCCAAGTTGTGTGTAGCTAAATAGTGTTAAAGAGGAAGGAATGTTTGGATAAAGTTGGTTCTTTCTCATGAGGGAAAATATGCCAGTTTAAAGATTGTACAGCACTTTTTCAGTTGGCTCAAATCAGTGATTATATGTCGTGATAGGTGGTAGAAAGGAAACAGAGTAGGTACTATGATAGAGGATACTGAGACTGTGGCTGTTCATATAGACTGGTGAGGGGCAGTGCCCCATGCATGGTTGTGTAGTTTGGCATTGCACAGAGGTGCGAGTGAGGGCTAAAACTTAGTGCAAACACTGCTTGCCAAGTTGAGTGTCCTATGTCAGGTTGCATTTTCTTTTGAGTTGGGGCCACCTTTTACTTCCTCCAAAGATACTGTCTTCTCTCCAAATCCTGTCCTTGCAGGGATGAACCCCACCCAAGAGGGGACTTTGTTCTAATTTGCACAAAAAGACGACAGCACTGATCAAGGAAGATGTCTTTCCAAAGGTGCTATTTGAGGTTTGACTTAAAAGATAAGCAGGAGTCCGCAGGCAGATTCGTACTTGAGGGAGAAAGAACAGCAAGCAGGTGTCTGGTTGTTCTTTAGTTGAGAGTTTGCCCAGTGCGTTTGAGGATCAGTAAACAGACTAATGTCGTTAGAACAGCATATGTAAAGGAAAAGAAGAGGTGATGAAATTAGAGAAGTAATGAGGGGCAAAGTGCATAAAATTTCCCAAGCCATTGCAAAGGTTTTGGCTTTCCTTTTGAGTTGGGTGGGCTGTTATCAGAGGATTAGAATCAGAGCCACTCTGATTAAAGAGCCTAACACCAGAGATGTGCTGCTAAATGCCGAACAACAAACTGCCCAGTTATTGATTTTTATGATGGAAATACCCCCGTCATAGCTAATTTCACATCACCAAAGAAATGTCAGTAGTGTGAGCTCATTGTAGCACCTCATTTTGCAGATGTAAAGCCTGCAGAGATAAATATGGTCAGATCAAGGAGGACCAAGTTTACCTAGATGAGGAGTATGGGCTTCATTCTGCAGGCAGCAGGAAGCCACTGGTGGGTTTTAAGCATAGATAACATGGCGACATTTGTGTTTTGCAAAGTGTTGGGAGTAATTTGAAGGTAGTACGTGTGTTATATTTATTTTATAAATGAGAAATTGGGCAGAGAAATGCTAAATATCTTTTTTTGGCAATGAGATTCGAAGAGAATATTGGCAAAACAAAAACACGAATTGGTGGCAAAACTGACAAATTGAACCCAGGTTTTCCAAATATCTCTTTTTATAAAGCATCAATAAATGGAAAGTAGAAAAGATATACTTTCTTGATTTGAGATGTTTAACAGAATGACAATAAAAGGACATCTGAGAGGGTGGTGTTGGCAACACAAAAGTATGTATCTTGTCAATCCCATAAAAATGTCACTATTCAAAATAGGTGACTCTAAAAAGCTGAATCATCTCCAAGGATTTTGAAGCAGTAGGGAACGTAGAATTAGAACAGAATCACTAATTGTACCTCTTTGTCTCCTTCTAAAAGGATAAACAAATGGCTAAGGACTGCCACTCATAATACAGATCCATTAATAAAGTATTTAACACTGAAATATCCCTTAATTACAGTAGACTTAATAGTGTATAATCAACCTGAGAGAGGAAATACAGGTAGACTTTAGTAATAAAGCAATCATTTGAAATACATCGAGGATGAAAGTCAGACTCTAGTTAATTTACTGAAATTAGTATGTGATTTCCAAATTATTTTACTACTTCTATATTTCATTATGCTAAGAGATACCAGGGTTCCAAGTCGTATGTTGCTAAATGGTGTTAAAAAGTGAGAAATGTTTGAATAAAATGTTGGTTTTTTTCTCATGGGGAAAATATGCAAATTTAAAAATTATACATGGTTTCTTCAGTTGACTTAAGTCGGTATCAAGATACATTGTAAATAAGGTAAAATTTGTCATTTCTGTTGGAATACAACCAAGAAGAACTAATTAGTGGGACAAGTTTTCCCTGGCAGGCTACAAAATTAATCTTGAGGTCAAAATAAATGATAATGAGTAAGTTGGGTTATTAAGTCTAAGCATAATTTCCAAAGGATAAATATGAAAGGTCATTGAATAGAATATTATCATAGAGAAGCTTTCAGACTTGCAGATTGAGATTTAGTTGACATAGGTTGTTGAATTTTTAACAAATTTGCATCATATGCATTTCCTTCATCTCTACTGAATCATTAAATTAGAACATATAAGCTCCCAAGATGTTTTAATATGAGTGTTGAATTCAAAATGATCTCGTGTCTTAATTTTTCAATAGCAAACTGTTGATTTATTTCCTCAAGAACCACACTCTGGTTTAAGTAGAATTGGATCACTTCCTATGTTTTTTACCTGGGAGTTGGAAACTTGTAATTCTGTCTTCTGTTAGACTTTTATTCACATATTGCCACTCATAATCAGTGGATATTTATTGAGCATCTATTATGTGCAGTGTACTGTGGTAGGCGCTGTGTTAAATGTATCAATGAATCCATTAGGAATCCTGAATCCAGTAAAGGCGTGGCTTAGTAGGGGAAATAAAACACATCCTTTGATTTGTTTGCCACAAGGTGCAATGTTACAAGCATCACATGAGAGATGCAAATACAATGTTCCGGGAGCCCAGAAAAGGAAGCTATTACTTCTAATTGGGGCAAAAGTGAAGATAACTAGGTTAGGATAAGAACACATGAAAATGAATGGTGGGAGCGCATTCCAGGTGAAAGGAATAAGTTTGAACAAAGACTTGGACCTGAGAGAGTAGCCTGCATATGAGGAGAACCTAATTTAATGAGGCTGAACTCTGGGATGGGTACTAAGAAGACTAATGGGAAATAAAGTAAAATGTAGGTTTGTTAACTAATTCATTAATCAACAACTGTTTATTGAGTACCACCTGTGTGCCAGGGATTGTTCTAGAAAGTGGTAATGGAAGAATGGACAAGACAATCTTTAAATTCATGTAATATTGAGAAATTTCTTGGATGCTAAATATAGAATTTTTAGTCTATAGGCAAGGGATTATCCAAAGTAGTATAGCAGCAACATGATCACAAGCGCAGCTTTTCATAAAAAAGGAGTATTATACAAAGCTACTAGCAATGCATTGTCAGTAGCAGAAATTTAAACTGCTGTAAAACCTGTGCTATTCCCAGTTAACACTTGTAGAAAGTAAAACAACTGACATGATAAAATAAACGACATTGTGTATAATATCACATTTTAAAGAATCGATTTCACATCTATTATCTCATTTGTTCCTCTGTCAACTCTATGAGTTCAGGTATTATCATTATTTCCATTTTATAGATGAGGCTTAGAGACTAAATGACTTGCTGACAAACATAGCTTTTAGTGTCTGAGCCAGAATTTGAACTAAAATATTCTGTCACCTCAGATCCCACACTATTTCTCTAGTGTTCAGCCTGTATAGAATCAAAGGCTCCAAAAACAATCTTCCTCTATATATTTTTTCCTATCTTGTTTCTTGTCTCATTATTCCAATACTAGGTACAAGAAAATGCTAAAAAATATATTCATTATGGGCATAGATTTCTGAAAATCTTTTCAACGGTCAGTTTGGATATAAATTTAAAACAGTATTGTGAAAAATCATATGAGAACATCACAAGACTGGATCCCAATTGCATTACAGATGCTGATTCCTTGACGTCTGGTGGGGTTTTTTGTATACCATTTTATAACATTTCTGGATTGGTCTGTGCTAGTCTGCTGAAATCCCCTGTTGGCATTCTTTTTCTCACCCCAAAGATCCCCCATATTGGTATAATAGGTATCTCATAAAGGTGACTTCCTTCCAACGCTACAGCAACATTGATCTTTCATGGACTGCAGGAGTGGTGTTTTCCTTGAGAGAAGCCATATTGATTATTTATTAGAATCTTAGCTCAGTGATGCTGAGATAGTAGGAGACTTCAAAGGAGGAATTGGGGTTTTGATACCTACTTGTCAAGTTTGAAAGACAGCAACAACCTATTCATAAATTCTTCTTGCTGATACAACAGCAGCATTAAATGGCACTGAGACATCCAGGCAATTGTATAACAGTTCTGTCAAAGAGATTTTTTGGAAACACATAGATAAAACCATGTGTAACAAATATTCTTCACATGGCTCCAACAGAAACTATGGGGAACCATTCCACACCACTCAGATTCATGATCTTGTCGAATGCTCATAACCATTTTATGAGACACCTGATATGATCCCCCTGTGTTACAGAATTGTGACTCTTGCTAAACTCACTCTTCTGCCTTTGCACAAGTTCATTCCTATTCTGTAAGTGACCTATTCCATCTTGTCTACCTACTAAACTCTACATAAATGTTGAAACTCAGCTTAAGTGTCTCCTGCTTTGTGACGCTTTTCCTTATACACTCTCCATTCATTCTTTTCACAGTATGGAGGGCCAACCTTGTGCCTGGCCCTGTGCTGGGGATTTGGGATATAATCAAGCAATGAAGCAGGCTGACAAATGTCCTTCCCTTATTGAAGTTGTTTTCTAGTGAGGAGAGACAATAAACCAAACAAATAAATACAATAATTTCATATCGTGACATGTGCCATGAAAAAGACAGGGCACTGTGATAGAGAATGAGGACGCAGGTGGTAGTTGGGTGGTCAGGGAAGCCTCCCCTTGGCCTCCATCTCTCTACCTTTCACTCGTATTTGTACATTGACTATTCTGCTGGACCTATCTGTCTCCTTGTCTTTTCTCCCTAAGAGTCTGTGGACTTCTTGACCAAATGGGTACTTCCCATTGGGAGGCTTTCCATCTCTGAATCCACTATGCAGAGAAGGCACCTCATACATATTTGTTGAACCGACTAGGAAACTTAGACCCTGAACAATGGACTTGCCTAAAGTTATACCATTAGAAATGTGTAGAACAGGATTTGAACTTGAACTGTCAGACTCCAGGTGTAGTGTTCTTTCCCCCATATTATAACCTTCTTTAGGTGTCCCTTTAATGACTGCCCAAGGCCCTACATGATCTGCACCATTACCATCTTCATCCCGCCACCCTCCGCCGCTGACTTTCTCTCCTACTCTCTCCTCACTCAGATCTAGCCCACTGGCCCCCTTGCTGTTCCTTGAGCAGGCCATGTATGCTCCCACCTTGGGATCTTTCTCTACTTGTTTTCTCAGCTTGCAGTACCCTTTCCCACCTGCCTCCTGGCCAACTCCCTGCTGCCTTCATGGTGTCACTCAGATATCATCTTCTCAAGTAGGGCTGTCCCATCCTCCCTGTTTAAATCTCTAACTTGCTCCCTCAGTACTCCTGATCACTCTTAACCAGTCTCACACCCACCTCCCCCTCCCTCTCCACCCCCCCCCCGTGGCATTTATCATCTTCTACCATATTAGATGGCTGCCTTTTAAAGATGATATTTATTGTTTATTCTTTCTCCCCAGCTAAAAGATATAATCTTGTTCTATTTTATTTACCATTGTACCTTAATGTCCTAGAACAGTGCCTGGAACATAATAGTCATCCAATAACAATTTGTTGAGTGAACTTTGAATAAAATATGTTTAATCAGGTATTACTCATATATCTTTGAAAAACAATATCTAAATATCAAAATTTAATGCAGATAGCAAACGAAGGTCATCCTGTGTTAACATTGGATCCTTTGTTGCTGTCCTACCTATGCCAAGTACAGCATGGTGCTAGGGCTTGAACAGAGAACAGGAAAGCTGGCCCATTCTTCAGGGTAAGGCTCTGCCTCATTTATATTTGCTAGACAGGTCTCCAGTTGATCATCAGGGTAAGGGTCATATGTCTGGCCAGCTTATATCTACTCAACTAGCACTTTGCCAGGCACAATGAAAATATGTGTTTAGGAACTGTTTGGTGAATGGTCTCACACACAGTCAGCAACTGGGCGTTTGTTGGGTTCTCTTCTAGTATCTTCCAGAGTCTTTCCTCTAAGCGAATAGCATTGCATGATTCTCCAGGTAGCTCATGAATTTGATCTGGGCTACTTTCTGTAAGACATGGGAAAATAATGGGAGTGGTTGGCTCTTTTTTAAATGACTCTTTCTCCACCTATTAATTTTGCTTTTTTTATTTATCCATGGAAGTCCTACATCTGACAACAAAGCAGCTACCAAGATAGGTTCTCTCCAACTTGGCAAGTAAACCATCTTCCACACCAAAATCGTATTTAAATAAATAGATCTCAACTTCTTACCTCTTTTCTCCTAATACTTTATTTCTTTTACTGGGTGTTTTTAGAGGTCATCCAAATTTTATTTAAATGCTGCTGCAGCATAAACGTTACTTCAAAATGAAATTTCAAAACATTAAGCATTTTCAAATACGAACTTTGGGTGGGTATGCTCTGTAATCTTCATATATTTTTCAGAATTTGCCCTAGAACAAAGGGCTTTCAAGACATCATAATTGAATTTGAATTAGGTAGAATGAAATTTCATTGCTATGGAAGAGTAGAATTGGAAGCTCTGCCTGCTCACTGTCACCACACAGCCTTGGTCCCCACCCCACCTGCCATTTCCACACAGCTATCTGATGGCAGCCTAGTTCCCCATCTCACATCATTCCCCAGAAGTCCAGTTCCCTTGCACGAGACACATAACCACACAGGGGGCCTTATAGATACATAGCTGTAGTAAATACCATTCTCTCACATATGTAATTATGCTTCAGTCTGATACACGTGTCGGTATACACACACTGACCTCATACCTACATACTCATGCCCACACACACTGCAATCCAGCCCAACTTTTCCCATAGACACTCAAAATACAGAAGCTCATTAGTACTGGAGTCTCTCCTCTCTCCCTTAAAAGAGTCTTATCTATGATAGAAGGTGTAATCCCTTCTTCAGATCAACAGTGTGGAAAATGATGCACATAAGAAAAATGAGTAGGGCTTCTTAGAGAAATACTAAAAAAGATGGGAATCATATATTTACTAGATTAATATCTACAACATTATAATTACCATTAAACAGTTAAATAAGCATTTACTTTATTTACTAAATATATCTATTGGGTAATGGTTTTTTAAAAAAGAACTTAATTTCTCTGAGGTAGTATTCAAAACTTCCTTCAATAGCAAGGGGCTTTAAGCCACACACCACATTTATACAGGAGTAAAGGAATCACAATGAGACTGAATTATTCTCAGAGCTACGTAGAGAATTCTGAAGTTCTGTAGAGAGTCTCCCTTGAGTTCTCAGTGTAATACTGCTTGACACTTGTGTGTGCAATTACCTGAGGGCAGAGAAGGAACTCTCCCATAGCATCAATGCCTGCAGCTCACACAGGGCTGGTAACAGTGCCCGTTCCCAACATCCACATGGGAAATACTCAAGATTGACAGGTCATTGAGTAGAGTGCTCAGAAGGATCTTGCCTGAGTCATGAGGAATAATAAGCCATACAGAAAAAATTGTGTTTTTTTTCCTTGCTTACCAAATCTCAGAAAGCAAGACCTGGATGGATCAGAGATCGAACTACTTCCAGGCAACTTAATTACATCTGAGAACAGGCTCCAAAATATTTATAAGAATACAAAAATATCTAACACACAACAAAATAAAGTTCTTTCTGTGTATTAAGAAAGAAAAGTAAAGAAAAGAAAAAAAACAGGAAAGAAGATGATTAAAGTAGATGACTTCTAAGGTTCTTTCCAGCTCTTTTCAGTTTGGACTTCTGTGTCCCGAGTGTATTATTGAGAGTAATTTTGGAGAGCCTTAGAAGAAATTTAAAAAATAAAGGCAGATGGAAGCTCTGTTTGCAGTCTCTTAGGGTGCTAGTTTCTATCACACCTCTGCGTGCGGGGTATAGACAGAATAGTGAAGCATTCATTAACATTACAGATTCTCAAACTTTGATAATAGAGAACAGTGTCAAAATTACTTACATATATAAACTGTCACATTTCTGACAAATACGTTAATTTCTTCTGTTTTTTAAAAGTTATCTCTAGAATGCTTTGCCGAAACATATTTTGGTGATCGTGTTTATGTATTGTGAGGAAGCAACCGAAAAGGAGTGGGAGTAGAGGAAATATTACTGTTTGTTTAAAAAGTATTATTAAAATTTAGAATTTCTATTATTTTTTCCAGCTTTATGGAGATTTAATTGACATATAACATTGCATTAGTTTAAGGTATATAACATGATCATTTGATACACTTATATTGTTGTAACATGGTCACCACAGTAGAGTTAGTTACCACCTCCACCACCACACATAGTTACCTTTTTTTTGTGGTGAAAACATTTAAGCCATACTCTCTTACCAACTTTTAAGGGTATATACAGTATTGTTAACTACAACCACCATGTTGTGCATTAGACCCTCAGAACTTATTCATTTTATAACTTAAAGTTTGTGCCCTTTGACCGATATCTCCCCATCTTCCTCATTCCTCAGCCTCTGGTTAACCCTGCTTTCTGTTTCTATGAGTTTGATGTTTTCAGATTCCACATATGAGGGAAATCGTAGGGTATTCGTCTTTCTCTGTCTGACTTGTTTCACTTAGCATAATGCTCTCAAGGTCCATCCATGTTTTTGCAAATGGCAGGATCTCCTTCTTTCCCATGGCTGAATAATATCTCATTGTATGTACATGCCACGTCTTTATCGACTCATATGTAGACAGACATTTGGTTGCGGTATGTGGGGCACTGGGAGTGCCCATGGGCCAGCTGAAGAGGACATGGAGACAAGGTATCCCCAGCACCTTGTAGGCAGGCTTCTTGATGGAGCTGTGAAGCAGCTAATAAGACACACCTCCCTTCGATGTCCTCTGAGAGCACCATCTGCTACTCTTCCAGATGCTTCCTGACCCCAGTCAAGCAGCACAGTTCAGTACTCCGTATGGGATGAGAGAGAAGTGGGTGCCTTTAGCAGCATCCCACACAGCTGGCAAAGCCAGGTGCTCACTCACACACTCACTTTCCCTCGTGGGAGAAATCACTGCAGAAAAGATCTCTGCACTTTGTGGTATTGCCTTGGGGGAGGGGTGGCTCAGGTAAAGTCAAATTTGTCTTCTTATCCTATTGAATGCTTACACACTCATGTGGTTTTGTTGTTGTTTTGGGTTTTTGTTTATTTGTTTTGGTTTATTGCTCCGACAATGTGCTGGACCTCCTCAAAGGCTCTCTTATCCATATGTGACTGTTTCTGTTTGAGATAGTGTTCTTCAGGGGCTCTGGGACCACAGCTGCAAGGAGCTAGAGCTGGTTCATAGGCCACCAAAGGGTCCATAGTCGAGACCAAGGTTTGTATGCCTGTTATCCAACAAATGAGTGAGTGAGACTCCTCCTGGGTCCCTTGGCGAATGTTGCTGGATCCTGCAGCTCCCGCAAAGCCACCTCTATCTGTAGGTGGATGCCAAATTGTTGGTGAGGGGAGATATGAATGAGGGACATCTTGCTCAGCCATGTTGCCAATATCACTCTAGAATCTCCATTCTTAAATTTGAAGTACAGCTTAAATCTAGAGAAAGACCAGGCAGTACAAATATCTCAAGTCACTGCTCGAGAGTTTCCCTCAGATTTCAAGTGCATTCTAAATGGAAAGCAAATACCAGAAGTACTCGCTTTACCTGGGTGTGTTTCTTATTTCTCCATAAAAATCACTATAATCCCCCCACTGCCTGAGCCAAGAATCCCAGGGTAGTGTGAGAAAAAAGGTGAGCTAGAGAAGGATTGAGTTGGATGCATGAGGAAAAGTGTTTTGTTCTGCCTTCTGTTCCCACTGGTCAGTTAGAAGTAGCTAGAAAGGCTTTGCTTCTTCTACTATTTTAATTGCAAATATTCTTCCCACCCCATACTGCTTCTGGGTTTTTAACCTGATTGGGAACTCAAAGTCTTCTACAGATAACTTTGGATGATTTCAAAAAGGTAAAAATAACATAGAATAGAAAGGTTTGGAATTACTGAGGAAAATTTTATTTCCTCCGAAAACTTTAGGGATCATGCAGAGCATTGAGAGGAATTGAAGGAGAAAGAAAAATCTATAACACTATAAATATATAAATATCCAATATCTGCTTCCAAGAAAGATGGAAGGCAATGTACATAGAAGTATGAATTCTCTAGGAGGAAAGATCTTAACATTGGAGAAAACACATAAACCAAGTGGTGGAAGGAAGGGACTATATTAAATTTTGAAAAGACCCTGTCAGAAGATAGCTATGATGAAACTCAGTTCTAAATGTCTTAAGATCTACAACATATACAATGTGTAGTTATTCTTGTTTTAGTCTGATTAAGTATTTGAGTTCATCAGGGAAATAAACATTTTTTTTTTCTTTCCAGAGGCCCTAGGAGGAATTTATCAAGAGGGGTGCTAAGAGGAGTGTTAGTAGCCATATCCTCGATGGTTTTCCCCTGTGCAGTGACATATGATGCTTAGGAAATCCAAGGGCAAAGACATTTTATAGTTCTATAATGACCACTTTTAGGCGCCAGATGATTGTAACCCAGGTATGGTTAAATATGCAAACAAAAATGTACCTTTCGCAAGAATTATATGCTTTTAAGAGTTTATATCATTTTTTCTAGTAGTGCAGTCAACCAACAGCTAACCATTTCATCAATCAATAATTATGCTAAACTGGGCTCGAATTAGGAAATCACCACCTGCTGTAAAGAATATACAACCAGATGTATAATGGCCTGATCAAAATATAGATTTATTTCTTGCTCATTTAAAAGTACAAGATAGATGCTCTGGCTGGGGAGGTCGGTTCTCCAACAGTCATTAAGTGGCTCAAGCTGACAAAGACTTCACCATCGTCCTACTTGGCCTCCTTGATCTCCATGGTAATCCCCATCCAAATCAGCCAGAAGGGAGAAAGAGCATCATTTATTTGAAAGATTCTAATGCATCAAGGATTAATGTGGCACAGAGCATTTCCTCGGCTAGATCTCATTCATATAACCACACTTTATGCAAGTGAGGCTGGGAAGTGCCATTTACCACTATGCAAATTATGGCCAGTCTCTGCCATGTGTACGATTCTGGTTCAAATATTCCTTTGTATCCTTCTCCCACATGGCACACAATCAAGAACTCTTTAAGTGACATATCCCAAAATCTCACACAGTCACCAAATGTAGCTCAATCCGATCTCAATATAGTTCCTTATGTTCTGATTACCCATGACCCAAAAAGCTGAATTATCAGTATCTCCACCTTGTTGTACCCAAAATTGAATGATGGAGTAGGAAAGGGTGAACACAGTGAGAAACCCGTTTGGAAAAGGATGCGGTGAAATTCCCTGCCATGGCTATGAAGAAACATCCACGATAAACCCCTAATTCTGCTTTCTTGGAGGAAATCCTTTTTTCAGTTACTCTCCGTGGCACCTGGCTACACATTCCAGGATGTTCTTTATTGTTCATTATTCTTCATTGCCACATCGAAAGTGGGTGAGAAAGAAATAAACAGCCCTGACAGCTGACAGCTGGTAGCGGGCCTGGCAACTAAATTTAGGCCATGGTGTTTACTGCTAAATAGCTAGGCCATGGTGTTCTCTGCTGAAATAAACAGTTCCATACAATATCAACAGCATTTGAAAAGAGATCACTCCGTGACCTTGATGAAATAAAAGAAAAAAACAAGCCTTCTCAGTAATCATGACTAAACGCAGCCAAAAAACAAGAACACCCCGCACCCACATAAAATAACTGAAAACCTCCCATTCCTGGTAATACAACTATTTTACCAATGACAACTCTAGCCCATATCATTCTCTCTACCTCCTAGATAAAACACACGATATTAAATTACAGATTTATCCCTGTTTCCTGATAGCATTTAATCCAGAACACATCCTCATTTCTTTAAGTCCTCCCTAAAATTCTGTAGCACAAGACCAAACATTCCCATCTGCTAAGGGCTGAATTGTGTCCCCACCAAAAAATACATTCACGTTGCATTTCTAACCTCCAGTGCCTCAGAATGTAACTGTATTTGGAGATCTTATATTTAAAGAGGTGATTAAGTTAAAATGAGATCTTTAGAGTGGGCCCCAATCTATTCTGACTGGTATCCTTCTGAAAAGAGGCGATTAGGACTCATAGATGTCAGAGGCAGGCATACAAGAGAAAAGTCCATGTGAGGACACAGAGAAGAAACCCACCTGCAAGACAAGGAGGGAGGCCTCAGAAAAAACCAAAGCAGCCAACACTTCCATCTTAAGACTTCCAGTCTTTAGAAGTGTGCAAAATAAATTTGTTTAGCCACCCAGTGTGTGATATTTGTTGTGGTAACCCTCGCAAATTCATACTCCATCCTAACTGGCTCTTATGGAGGCACCCTGATTTCCCATGGTATGTAGTCTCCCTTGCTGCAGTGAGTTAAAAAATGAATTTTGATGACAGCAGTTTTCCTGGTGACCTTTGCTATTGGGCTTTATCATCAATGTGAAGGGGACAGTCTCTATTTGGGAAATGTACAGATTTTATAGCATGCTTCTTGCTGATGCCAATATTTTTTTTTACTACATATATGTAAATTTACATATGTATGTTCCTTTTGAAATTATTATTGGGGAAAAACAGGTTTATGTTTATTTGGTCTCAAGCACTTCAGCGTGCCAGTAATTATACCCCAAGTTCTTTCGTAGACATCATTAAGTCTCCTCTGTTTCCTGATTACTTTACCTGATGCTTCTTTTTCTTAACTTGACGCTGTTACCTTCTGATCATCTGAGATTATAGGCCTGCAGGAAGCTAACACCCTTAAACTGAGTTTGTTTGTATAACTGCAAAGTTTTTATGGGTATTTGTTGGTCAAAGCCTTTGTCAGTCTTATTTTATACTTTTGGGGTTCCAAAAGCAGTCAGCCTTTCTAATCCTATGGAAACTAAAATTTTGGACTCCATTACTATTTTTCATTTTCTCTTGCAAGCATAAGTATTCTTTCCTGATCTCATATTTTTCCTTTATATTTACCTAACTATATTGAGCAATTTCATCTTGCTAAACATAAGAAACAACAATTAATACAGACCAACACTCACTTTTTCAAAATGTTTTCTCCAAGAGCTACTAGTTCAGCATGTATATGCTCTGCCTCCAAAATTATTGAAGGCAAAAGTTTTATGACATGTTTTGTTACGGCATTATACAGTTCTCCAGTTTTTAGCTTTCGAAATTTATTTTCTTATAACCTGTTGCCTGCTTTCACCCCTCTAAACCAATGCCACATATTTTAAGGTTTCATCATGGTAAAATTTTACTCCAAAGTAGTAAATTCTGTGTTAGGATAACTGTAGTTATGGTACAGTTTGTAAAAGTTGATGGGAAATAATAGTTTGGCAAAAGCCACAGCTGGTCCTTCCTGTAATTGCATGGCTCTTTAGCTAGGAATGTAACTCCAGAATCTCAATATGTTCAAAACTGATCTCAACGACCCTTATCTACTCTGTTCTTTCTTAAGTGCTGCCCGTCTCAGTTATGGCCCTACCACCTACCAAGTCTGCCCAGCCGGAAGCCTCTCCCTCCCACTTCTAAACCTTTCACAAAGCTCTAAATAACTCGAATCCGCCCCTCCTTTCAGAGGTTAGAGTTTTCTGATTTCTAACCTGGATCGTGTACCAGATTTCTAAATGATCTCCTTTCATCCTTCCACTCTTCCTTAATTCTGCACACACAGCTTCAGCACTGGCCTTAATATGTTGCTTTTCTCTTCAAAACTCTTCAGTGGCTTCCAGTCACCTTTACAGTGCAACCTAAACCCCTTACAAGGCCTGACAAGGCGCTTAATCATTTGTCCCCTGCCCACCACTCTGTCTCAGCTTGCTCTCCCCTTGCCCTTCATTCGCTCAAGCCACAATGGCCTCTCAGTTCCTTGAAATGCAGGCTGTGCTCCCTCTCATCTGTGAGTATTTACACTTGCTGAGTTTTCTTCTAGGACACCCTTTATCGTAACTTTTCTTTTCTTTGACTACTGGTCATGTTGGGGACCTCGATTTAAATAACTCTTTTTCTCTTAACCTATTGCTCTTCTCCAGAAAATTCTGAGTTAGATGCTCCTCCTATGTGCTCCAACATTATGCGAATTATACCATTTTAGCACATATTAATCCAAAAAATGTTTATAGAGCTGTAATGATGATGATTACGATGATAGCAACATTAATCATAATAGCTGACATTTATTGAATACACTGTACTTGGCACTGCGCTATATACTGAGCTTGTAGTGTTGAGGAAAATAGATATGGTCTTTGCTCATAGACATAAGGGGCAATAAAAATAAGTGACTACCCAAATAATATATTGTGTTGAAAAAATATATATTGGTTTGAATCACATGAAATTAAATTATTGATATTTTACTGATTTTGACCTATAAAAATGGCAAGTTCACATAATTGGCCTAATATTTTAAGAATTTGCTAAGCAGTAAAAGAATATTGGAAAGGGAATGCATAGGAAGAGAAGAGCCACTCCTCAGAGGGGGTGATCAAGGAGAACTTTCTGAAGAAATAATATTTGATTGGGGGATAAATTTCCTCTATATAGGAAATGCTCACTGCACTGGATGGTAATTATTTGTTTTAATGGTTTCCTCCACTCAATGATAAGCATCACAATGACAGTCATTTCTTTTTGTGAAAAAGGAGATATGCACTTAAAAGCTTGCTTAATGAATAAAGGAGTGCGTGAACAAATGAATGAATGGATCTGAACTCCTAGCATACCTTCAATATTGTCTCACATCCCTCCTTTTTCCTCAAGCTGTATCATCTCGTGGTTCAGAGAGTCTTGATTTTTCTTGTAATTGGAGCATTCATTCTAACCTTCCTGCTTTTTCTCATTTCTCCCATGTGGAAAATGCTTATTTACCTGGCTAATTCATACTTACGCTTCATTACTCATAATAGATGTCACTTCTTCCAGGAAGAGCTTCCCTGACCACTTTCCTTTCAACAAAGCCATCCTGTTTTCAGTTCTCTCTAGTACCTTGAATTCCTGCAGTCATAGCACTTGCCACATGTTCTAAAATGATTTCGTGTATGTCTTGTTCTTCTCTATTAAATTGTAAAATACACCAGAGCAATGCCTAAGTTTGACTTTTTATTGTCTCTCCAATAGTAAGGACTGTTGGACTGGAAATACCACATGAACAGTCTGTCTGTCTATCGAGAGATAGTTTAACTAAAAACTGAGAAATGAAAATTTTGGATATCAAAGTCGACTTCAGTACTTTGGTTTTTGGAGTTATAAAAGTAGTACACTAAATTCAAAAAGTCATAGTATTTTATATGTTGTTTTATTTCATGTCTCTGCTTTGTCCCTAGAAAAATACATCCATTATGCATGTAGTCATGATAACCTCACAAAGGAACAATTACGAATCAGGCTAATATAAATAAGAAATGACCACCCTATGATCTTAAACACAGAAAGAACAATTTACCTACAACATTTAACAGTATTTGAACATAAGTTTTATCCTATAGGAAGTCTGGAAAAAAGTAATTTGCCTCATGAGTAGATGCTTTATAATGATAGAAAGTTACATCCAAGGAAATCCTCTAATTCCAGATCCCTGTCACACGTAAAATACATTTTTTCTCTGCCAGTAAAAAATATATATCTCCATATCAATCCATCTGTCTATCTACCTACCTACCTCTTTGCACAATATCCTGGACTGCAGCATTCCAGAGATGTCATCTTCCACACCTCACCTGAGGCCTGCACAGTTGGTGTTGACAAGTGAATGTGAACATAGCAGGAAAGAAGTTGCTTGATTCGTTTGCCTGTGAGTGGTAGGACAGCCCCGGGGAGGGGTTTTACAGAGGAGCCAAGACCAGGCAACATTTTTATAAGAGAAAGTGTTAGACAGGTGATAGTGAAGCCGTTTGAGTGCCCAACCAAAAATGAGAACCCAAAGCAAAGCTGAAATACATACCCATGGCTCCTCAGGTAGCAGCCAGGCCTCAAGAGGAACCACTTTACTCTGATGACCATTCATGCTGCATCTTGTGCCAGAGAGAAATTTTGGAGGCCCTGGCCTGGTTTCTGGGTTTTGTTCTTCTGTGTTCTAAGGTGATAACACCCTGACCTCACTCTGGGTTAACACCAGATAATTTAGACTACACCTGCAGGAAACTCGGCTTTTACAGATGAGGTTAGTCTTGTGCTACTGAAGTGTGCTGGTAAGGATGGACACTGCGATCAAATTGTTCTTTTGTCGTTTGTTCAATTGTTCATGAGTGTATCACCCATAAAGACTAATATGAATTTCATTCGGTCCTGTCAGGCTAGAATTTTTTTAAAAAATAATAAGCTCTGGGATCTAATAACATACAGCATGGTGACTATAGTTAATTATACTGTATTATGTGTTTGAAATGTGCTGAGATTAGATCTTAAGCATTCTCACCACATATTCACACTATATGAAGTGATAGATGTGCTAATGAACTTGCTCGTGGTAATCATTTCACAATTATACATATATTAAGTCATCATGTTGTATACTTTAAATGTATATAATTTTATTTGCTAACAATTTGTCAATAAAGCTGGAAAAGATAATTTTTTTAAATTTTGTTTTAAAACTAGTTGTAATAGCCCTCACTATTCTATACCTCAGTGAGTTTTTTTAGATGATGAAGATGATAACCACTATTATTTTTGAGGACTTACTATGTGCCGAGCACTCTATAAGAACTTTATGTGTATAACATTATTTAATCATTGAAAAGCAGGCCAGCCTGTTGGATTGAGAATCAGACTGCTTAGGTCAGCATTCTCGATCCATCACTTACAAACTGTGTGGACTCTGGGACTCAGTTTCCAAGCGCTGTAGAACATATCGTGTATGCTTTGTTTTTATGCTACAATGGCAGAGTTGAGTAGTTGTTCCAGGCAACTTCGTGGCCTGCAAAGCCTAAAATATTTACCATCCAGCCATTTACAGAAAATATTTGCCAACTCTGGCCCTCGTGCGATGGTTTCAGGTCATCATTTAAAATCCAGCACATGCTGGTGAAGAGCATAGGCTCTGGTGTCAGAGATCTGGATTCAAGCACTAGCTCAGCCACTTAGTTGTGTGACCTTGAACACATGACTCCCTGTACTTAAGTTTCCTCATCTGCAAAAGGAGGAGGATAATACCTACCTCACTGAGTAGTGTGAGGATGTGAGGATCAAATGAGTAGACCCTGTGAAGATTTCAGCAAATGTCTGGCACACAGTAAGTGCTCATTTCTTTTATCTGCTGCCGTTGTTGTTATGAGCTCCTTATTGTAAGCTCACTGGCTTTGCTAGAGCAAAAGCTTGTGAATGTGGAGTGATAGAGGATAAAAATAGAAAAGAAGTGGTGGAATCCTGAGTGTACGGCAGAAAACAGAAGCAAGTGAGAGGCTGCAGAGTTCCCATTTAAACAAACGTGTAACGGAGCCATTGAAGGCAGATAAACGGGGTGGGGGTCAGAATGGCACGATGAAAAGTGCTATTTGGGGAAGATCTTATGTACCTTCCTCTTTCTCTTCTTTTTTTTCCCTACAGCACTTACCACTTGTCATCAGCACAACGCAAAGTATGACTTATTTATTATACATATTTTTCCTTGCCTATCTCCTACTGCTAGAAAATCAGTTCCACAGGGTCAAGGATCTTTGATTACAAAGGGATCCCAAGCACCTAGGACAATGTCTGATACATACAAGGCACTCAATAACTGTTGAATCCATTTGGCTAGCAATGTGTAGAATGGGCAGGGTGTAGGATCACCACTTAGGAGGTTAGTGCACTCTCCAGTAGGCACGAGGATATGGGTGCTCGTTTAGGGTCAAGAAAATGATCACAGAAAGACAAGGATGACAATGTTATTTTTTATTTCCAAATAGTTTGCAGGATTTAGTAACTAACGAACAAGAAAAGTTGAGGAGAAGTTTGTTGATTTTTTTTTTTCTGAAAAACTTAACATATGCATTTTTACACCTGGTTGGATCCTCAAACCAGTTAACAGGTGTAATTTGACAATGGAGAAATAAATGGGTATGTGAGGGGAAATACGATGGCAGCAAACAACTCCTGCTATTGTTGACAAAATGAACCACTCAGTGTGATGTCTCGCTAACATGCAAGGATGAACTAGTTCTCACCTCATATCTCTCTGTATTCGAGTCTCTCTGATTTATGTTATGATCCACCACTTATGGACAGTTTTATTACTTCAGCATTTATGTTGTGGTCCTGATGCCCTGTTGGTTTTGATACAGCTTTCATTCCCTTTTCTCTAAAGGCTTCAACATTCATAACTATACATTGAATTCCTAATGTATAAAGCTTCTGAAGATGGCATTTAATTGCTTAAAACTTGCTGATTAAAATGCTCTTCCTGAAGGACTTTTTCCTTTAGGATCCTAGGGTGAGCAAAAGCCATCTAGAGTGGTCTATTTCTGCATCAGTACTCGCCAAGCACATTCTGTTTTCGGTGGTGGATCAACACTCCTGGCTGCTGCTTTTTATAGGTATGAATCAGACTCCACCTTTAGCTCATATTTACTGACCCCCTTTTATCTTCTTAATTCCCCTGAGAAGAACAGTTCCATACAATTTACCACACCACAGGTTCCTAAATGAATGCCCTCTTGTCATTTCGAAAATGTCATTGTCATTCCGAAGCATCTCTGTTTTCTTTGCCTTGCTACAAGACAAGGTACAAAAGTAATTATGGTATAAAATGTAGTACATCGTTTCTAAAACTTACATTGAGAACTAGGGGGCAAATCAAGAAAGAAGACAAAGAAGCAGAATAGTCAGAAGTCCTACAGTAAGAGGAAGAAACTGCAAGAAACTTTATTGAAAGAAAAAAGGAAGATATTTGTTGTTCAGGATTTCCAGATAGATTTTCAACGGGTACCATCATGTACCTAGTAAACATGCATTTACCTTGATTTAGTTGAGGAAGGATGAATATCTCTTCTCCATTGTGCTGCCTTTCAGGATTTCCAACCTAGTGTTGCTTTGGGGAGTGCTGTGGAAGGGTGGTTAAGTGTCTAGGCTCTGGAATCAGATGGTCCTGGATCAAATCCCAGATCTGCCACTTACTTGTAACGTGACCCTGAAAAAGAATACACTATTCTAAGCCTCAGGTTTTATATCTGTTTCATACAAGTGTCTCAAAGTTGCTATGATTAGGATAATCCAACTGTGCAACTCATAAATCTATACATTATAGTTACCATTATTAGTATACAGATTTTCTGCTTTTGCCAAGACTAGAAAGCTATTTTTGCTCTCCACATACATATCAGTGGGTTTTAAGGAGGGCCCCTGTCTCTGGCCACATAGTTTCCTGTGCATGGTAGACTGACTAATCATCTTTACCACTGAAGTCCTATCTTTAGATCCAGTTACACGCTACGACTTTCATGATCTTCTTAGTGAATTATTAGCCCAGGGTCATACCTGTCTCACGGAGCAGCCGTAGGTGTCCAGTAATTCCCCTCAATAGATCTGTACCTTTCATATTGACCCATATTTATGCTTTTACAGTGTTGTAACATTTGTGGAGGAGTCTTTTAAGGAAGCCAGTGATGTGAATGGAGTACATTCAGGTCAGTGCATTATAAGCAATAGAATCTGTGTCAGGCCCCCAGAATTGTACTGTGGAAAGGAGTAAAGAGCTATCACTTACCAATAGTTGAAGAAATAATTCACCAGTGGGTGCCAAAAGGCCTTCAGTCCCTTCTGGAGGCACAGTAAGTTCTCAGGAACTATTCCATGGATTTACAAGGATTTACACAGAACCTTTGTCACTTATTTATATGTTTTTCTTTCCAAAAAGACACTCTAGTTGTGTCACTCAGAAAACAAATCTTAGCCTAAGTACCAGTATCAATTTAATTTCACAGTTACCAGAGTATAAGTGGGGATGGTTTGAACTACAAATAACATATAAACCAACTCAAAATTGGTTAAATAATGACGGGAATTTGTAGACTCACATAACTGAAAAATGCATAGAAGCTGTGAGCTTCAGGTAGTCTGATTCAGTGCCCAAACAGCATCACCAAGGACCTGCTCTGTTTCACTCTTCCATGGGGTTATCTTCATCCCAAAGGCCAGTTATTTTATTCCTGGGTCGCACATGGTTGTGACCAGATCCCTAGGGAAATGCCTCCTTTTTTTTTTTAAGACAGAGAATGAATGTGTCCTACCATTCCCAGTGACAATGTTGTGTTCAGGTGTTTGGAAAATGCTAATTGGTTTAAGACATTCAGAATTCACCTCCAGAAGTTGGAAATAAACTTAATCCTATACAAATCACCTAGAAGAGAAAGTTTGGGATACTGTTATCATGAAGGAGAGGAAATGGATGCTGGGCAGCAAACCAAAGCAGTCTACTACACTCATTATTCAGCACTTTAGAGACAGTTTCTAAGAGCCTCTGAAAGATGGTTTGTATTAATGTATCTGGCTGTTTTGGTTGAGCCCCTTGGAGACTCTGAATATTCCTGGATCTCAGTCAACAACAAATACATATTTATTGACTTTGTTACATGCCAAGCAATCTCTTGTCTTTGTACATATCCTGGAAAGAATAACAGGGAATGTTTCTCATCAGAGAATACTGAGTTTATTGGGGTAAAATTTGCACAACTGTGAAAAATCTCCTGGATATGGATGAATCCTTTATTGGAGACCTTGGTGTTTGGCCAGCGTGGAGACAGCTGGGCTGCTCCAACTGTCCCTTCCCCTCAAGCCACAGTTATTTCTTAAGAGATGCTGCTCCATTGTTGCCATCTACAACCTCGATCTCTACCATGTGCAGTTGGAGACTGGTCATAGCTGAGTGTGATGGAGATATAGGCAATATATCTAGACGTAGGGCCACTTAATTTCAACCTGAGTGGGATGGGCTCATGACTTTCATACACTCCCCAGTTTGACACACTAAGCCTACAGACATGAGGAGGAGAACATTGCTTTTAAGGAAAATAGAGTTTCGTTGTAATGTTCCATGAGTGATGATGGTACATCAGATGAATGCCATTCTAATCTCTGCTTCTGGGGTTTACAGTGGAATGAGGTAGCACTGAGAATTTAGCAGATTCATTTTTAGGTAGAAAGTCAGTTCCTCTGGTGGTAATAGAAGAATCTAGAAGCTCTTCAGATTTCTGTTGATTGCTTTTGTGATTTATATGTATGGCTAAGAGGCAAGAAATACTATGTCACTCGTTTCATGTTCAAGGATGTAATCTATGAAATCTATGATATATATGCTAGCAACAAATAGCATGTTACAGTTTTCAAAGTAATAGCACACAGCATTTTTATTTCATTTAATCTCTACAAGAATCTTGTGAGTTGAGTAGGAATATACAGTAATTCCATTTTATACATTCTCAGTTTCAGAGAGCTATGCTAGGCAAGGTCATAAAGTAAACAAACAGTGACTATGGGACTTGAAACTTTGCCACCTCATTCCAAATGTCATGTGCTTTCCACTAGAGAAAGCACCGCAGAGTTTTTATAAGGAGACATAGGGCAGGGAATCAAAGTCAATAGTGGACTGTCGCCCTGAGCATTTCCCCAGTCAGCTTTTGGAAGATTCTCCAGTGGAGATGGGAATTGCAATGAATGGGGGTCTCATGCTGCTATTAGGTATGTTTTCAGTAAAGGACAACAAAGATAAGATTAGGAAATCATTTTACAAGGTTATTTTCAAAGGAGATGTAAAAATAGTTCACATGAGATTATAGCGTTGTTAAGCTGCCATTACTTTCAGAATAAAGTGTCTTCATTGTGTGTTGCCTATTTTAGCAGTCGCTTTCCTCAGATTAAATCAAGCCACTACCATATCTCAGTTCTCCTCAACTGATCTCTCCCTCCAGTTTCCTTTTTCTAACCTGTGAATGTGTCTCTATGCTACAGCTGAAGTGATATTCCTAAAACAATCTGCATCTTATCTATCCCTTAAAATGTCCCAGGGGTTCTGCTTTATCAATGGAAAAGAGCTCAAAGCCCATCATGATCTTCCCCACTCACTTTTCTAGTCACCTCCTCATGTGGCACCCTCTATTCCAGGCATTTTGATTGACATATGTTCTGTGATCTCACACGTGCTGTGATTTATATGATGTCACCTCTGTCAGGAACATGCTCTCCCTTGTTCCTATTGTCCTTGTCCCTTGGCAAGTTTCTTTCTTACTCATCCTTCAGTATTCAGGTCAAGCACTAATTCCTCAGCGAAACCCTTTATGATTCCTTTGGTTTCCAGGCAGATTTAGTCCCTACTTCCTCATATGGTGACCCCCATAAAAGTTCGTGTATATTTTCATCATAACGTTCATCTCCTTGGTTTGCTATTATTTGTTTTCTTGATCATAGTCCCAACAAATCTGTAAACCCTTTGAGGTCAAATATACTGGCTGATTATTTTTCTCTTCCAAATTCCAGGTACAACGCCTTGCATATAATTGATGTTCAATGTATTTGCTGAGTGAATGAATGCATAAGTGAATAAATGTTTACTAGGTTGCTTTACTAATGTGTATGTGCGATGAAAATTTTGTTTAAGTTTATATGAGGTCTTTCCAGGTATGACAAGGAATGTTTGGTTATCTATTGACATTGTATAATGTCTGGAATGTTGTGTGTACTGTTGGTTTCTACTATAGTGAGAAGAAGTAATTAATATCCATAAACGGAGGTATAAAAGAGTGCGGTAGGCAAAGAGCTGGGATCTAGTCGCAGGTTTTCCAGCACTGGTTTGCTAAAAAATATGCTGGTCGGGGTTGGGCAAATCGCTTTCTTTGTCTAAGTTTCAGTTTTCTTATCAGTAAAATAGACATGGAGGAAAGAGGTGGATTAGAGGCAGTTTCTCAGGGCCCTTCATGTTGCAAAGGGATGTGATTCTAGGAAGCAGTATGAGTGATTTACCAAAAATGATAAGACCATAAATACCGGTGAAGCTGCACTTAAACAAAAAGCGTTCCTTCAAGATATGGGCATTGCTAATCACGATTTGAGCATCAGGAGACTTTGTTTCCCAGATTCAATGTTTATCTTACTAAAAACGCTATTGAGTTAATTCCTATCGAGTCCTAACAGCTTCACCATTTTGAGAACCTTTCTAGTGTTTAATTAGACTGGACATTTTAAGAGTAGTTTGGAGAAAGTAGTTTCAGTATGAAGACTTAAACAGATGACTTTCTTCATGTTTTCTTTTTCTTTCATGTAGTTAACAGGTTTGTTGAAAGTTTTTTTTAAAAAAAAAGAAGAAGAAATGTGGATATGGTCAACCAATTCTTGGGAAAAATTAAGAAATCAAATACCAAATCCAGTCTTGTCATGTTAGTGTAGGAACATAGCGTTGATGTCCAGCAACTTGCCAGTGTTTTTAATATATAGCAACCCATGATGCAGCCAGACATTAAAAAGTAATCATTAAGACATTTGAAGTAAGTAAATTAGATTGGATTTTCAAAGTAAACCCTAGGAGTCTTATTTCTTCTGGGTAACTTATAATCTTTAAGAAGCTTTGCATCAATGTGTAAATTTACCCTTAGCATTGTTGCAAACTCTCTACTGGTAGATTATGCATACCCAAGCTTTAGTATCACTTTTTTTCTATCACTTTTTTTCAGATGGGAGATTTATCCAGTATTACAAACTTTGAAACATTAAAAACCTAAAGAATCCAATGACCTAGAAAATTTTATTAGGTAAATAATCAGTAAACATGCATACATACAATCACTAAATGACATATGCAAGAATGTTTATAGCGTTCTATTTATAATAGCCCCAAACTAGAAATGGTCCAAATATCTATCAACAATAGCACGGATAAATACATGTTCATTCACACAGTGGAATACCAGACAGCATTGAGGATCAATGATCTGCAGTTTTTCACAGTCATGTGGAGATCACAAAATGTTATTTTGAGCAAAAGAAGTCACACAGAAAGTGCATACTGTCTCGGTTGCATTTAAATAAATACAAAATGGCAGAAACTTACTTGTGCGATTAGAAATTCAGGAGGCTAGTGATCTTTGGAAGAGTAGCAGCCAGGACAGGACGTGAAGGAGTGCAGGTAATGTTATATACCTTGATCTGTCTGACGGTTGTGGGTGTATTTGGTGAGTGAAAATTCTTGGCACACTTAACATATGTGTAATTTTATGTGTGTACGTGTACTTCAAAAACAAGATAAAAATAATACAGTATGATTTCACTTATATGGGGAATTAAAAAAACACACAACAAAACAGAAACGGACTTATAGATACAGAGAACAAAGCTGATGGCTGCCAGAGGGCAGGGGTTGAGGGGCAGGTGAAACAGGCAAAGGAGAATAAGAGGTACGAACTTCTAGTTATGAAATAAATAAGTCACGGGAATGTAGCGTAAGGAGTATACAGGGGATATACAACAATATCATGGTAACTTTATATGGTGACAGATGGTTACTAAACTTACTGTGGTGATCACATTGTAAGATATATAAATGTCGAATCGCTATGTCGTACACCTGAAACTAATATAATACTGTATGTCAACAGTACTTTAATAAATAAATAAATATTTTAAATTACATGTGGAAAAAAAGGAAAGATCATTTAAATTAATTATTTAAAAAATTATACCATGGACCTGACTGAGGTTATAACTAATCCACCACCGAGCGCTCCTTATAACATGAAGTTCCTTTGATAGACGCATACAATTAGGCTCATCTCTCTAGAGTGGATCTGGAATGACTGACTGCTTGTCCTGGCTTGTCTTCGGAGCCTGGCGGGAAATTCACTGGCATCTTTTTGTGTATAATTGGAAATGTTTCTCTGTTGTTTTAAAACGTCAGTAACAGCTGAAGGGCTTTTTGGTTAGGAGTTTTCGATCTTGGACATAACTGCATGGGACTTAATTCTAAAGAACTTCCTGCTGAGAATTCTATTATTAAGGTATTTAAAGGGGCAGTCTGGTGCCCTGCGTCTTCTCATCCAAAGATCTCTGTTGTGTTAATCCTTGGACTCTGCTGTAGCTGTTGTAATGTCTTCCTCCAGGTCACAGTAGGCTGGGGGCACAAATATGACCATGACAGACATTACAAGACAGTATATTTCTGGCTTTCCCCTTAACCAATCTGTAGGAACTCCAGACTCCTCACATTTATCCTGCAGTGTTTTATCCTTATGGGATAGAGGATCTCAAGTACAGTTATTGATTACTTCCTTCAAATTTTATGTGGCTTTTGTCATTTCCCTCCTTTCCTTTTATGCCGAAGGTACCTGTGTCGGCCATGTATTTCTTGTCTCTCCATATCTCCGTTATATCATTTGTCAGTCTAATTAGCTGCTTAGGACACTCTGTGTCATGTTCTAAAGGGCTCCACCCCACCTGCACTATTTCTGTTACCTAAGCTAATAATATCAAGAGGGACACCTATCATTTATTGAGTTCGTGCTAATTGGGCAGGATAACCTAAGCCATTGAAATGGATGATCTGATTGCTACCTTATGAGGAAGGCACTGTTCATTGCATTGTTTTATAGATGAGAAAATCGAAACATGGAGGGATTATACAACTTATCCCAATTCACACAGCCTGTAAGTGGTAAGTGGTAGAGCCAGGATATGAACCCAGGTCTACCTCTCACCAGAGCCCAGCCTCAACCCTTAGTAGGAATTGCTGTAAAATAGTAGTGTAAGTCATATGAGAGCTGAGGGACACAGTGTGCATTGTCCTCAGAATTGTTCCTTCAGTGACTGGACCATCACGTTTGGGCTAGACACATGCCTCTTGCATCTGTCTTCTCTTGTCATGTGTCCTTTTCTAAGACGCACTTCAGCCTTTCATGTAAAAAAAAGGCTGTTTCTCCAGATAGGTTTGATCCTAAGATGATTTTTGTATGTTTTTACATCATGTGATTTTGTCAAAGATTCTTTATTTTAAACTACTTCGTTTTACTAGTCAATATTGTTAGTGTGCCATTTTGGCTAATGATAACATTTTACTTGTTTGTTCATTAACTTTCTAGGTTTCATTGATTTGTTTCTGTATTATAGTGTTTAATTCACAGAATATTTTATCATTTTTACTCTTCATGTATGTTCCCCTATTTAATTTGATCTCGTGGTAGACCCTGTAACAAATAAGGTTGGCTTACAACCATTATTTCCATTTAACATTTCATGTTTGAGTATTGTTTTTAGATACTTTTATTATTTTAAATTCTTAAAAATCTTTTATCCATGTTTTCTGTTATACAAGCCTATTTTATCTTGCTAGTAGCACAACCTCTGTATCTTTTATGCCTATGGAAGTGGGAGATGGCCATGAAGACTGGTGAGGCTTGGGTGTATGATGGAGGTTTATGTGTGTGTTTATGCCCAATCTAGTCTGTCCTCCAAGCCGTGGGGGTAGAATGCCAAATATTAGAGATCCAGTCCCTAAGCTGGTTTTGTCATGGTTCTCCCTTCAGAAAAAATAACCTGTTTTTTGCTTTGAGGATGGCGGTAATGGTGCACTACTAGTAGTAGTAGTAATAGCAATAGTAGTTGTAACAGCAGCAGCAGCAGCAAAAGTAGCAGCAGCTACCATTTATCGAGCATCAGTACACCACCAGGTGTGTAACTAGGTGCTTTTCTTGTGTTGTGCATCTTATTTAATCTCCCTACAAACCTATGAGTAGGCACCGCTGGTTTCATTTATCACAAGGAAATTTAATTCTGAGAGAGTAAATCATCTGCAGAGTCTGGATTTGAATCCAGATCTAAATTCCAAAACCCTTGCTTTTTCTGCAAATGCCTCCGGAACACACATACCTGGGGAAGAGCAGGATTCTCTATGCGCAGGGGACAGGGAAGACTTACCAAGGGCTCTCCCTTTCACCTTAAGTCATCTAATTCTTCTTGCGGAGGGAATGCGCCCCATCTCAACCAGACATCTGGTTCCATTGACTATGTGGAACCAAAGACCTTTCCCACCTGAGCTGATACACGGATCCAGCCTTCATGAGTACCAAGCAGCCTCCATATGAAATTCTGTCACCTTGGCTCCCTTCCCTACTTGCAGTTTGGCTGGGATCAGCTGCTTCTAGGTCTTCAAAAACCCCTGTAGGCAGGCTTTCATCCCACTGTTTTGTCAAGGCAATGTATCACTTTCGCCTCTGCTCATGAGAACTAGAAGTAGCTTTCCTCAGCAAATTCTTTTTCTTTTTGCAGCCAGACCTGCTGAATCCCTGAATCTTGCCCTCTTTCTTTCTTCTCTCCTAGTTATTTAAACAGTTTAAAATCCCTACAAGAAGAACCCAATAGCCAACATCCAACATCAACTCCTATTCACCAACCAGCATAAAGTTACTTTTGAAACCATAGTAACCATTGCTAGCTGCTCTGTAACTTACTCCTGAAGTTCCTTGTAAATTGAAAATAATTTACATGAAACCATTTAGGATTACTTCCGAACTAGACTCGCAGCCCACATCTGCCTAGCTAAGTCTCTTTATAGAAGCTTTGTTTATTTTTCCCTTCCAAAGTTTAAGAACACGTTTGGCTATAACACAATGACAGCTTTTCCTTGCAACTACTGGAAATTTCCCCAAAGTTTTACAATTGTGTTTTATACCTCCTTGTTTGTAAAAATTAGATTTACCGTCCTTAGTAGATGACTGAAAGAACTACTATATTAATAAAGGAGCATAATCATATTAGATTATATTTTCAAAACGTTGACTCCCTAGGGGAGGAAGAGAGGGTCTGACCCTGCTTAGCTTCCAAGATCAGATGAGATCGGGCACGGTCAGGATGGCATGGCCATCGACAAGAATCTTTGATCTATACATGTTTCAGAGGAGAGCCTTACCCTCAGCCCCCAAATGTCAAGAGTATACAAGAGTGGATTTTAGGCCGAGAGACAGTAGCTTAATGTGATAGTTATTCATTTGTTTTCTCTCATCTCTGAATCCACACCTCTTTGCCTTTCTTTGTGATAAGGCAGCTGGACTGTACAGATGTTTTTTTGCCAGCTGGCTTAATATTAGGCTGTATCAGTAGAGGGTGCTGGAGGGACAGCGCACATTAGAAGGGAGGAAGGAGACAGACCTCTCTCCCTGTGCTGTTTTCTGTTGCGATTTGTGTCAGGGACACAGATAGCTTAACCTCAGTAGCCTTCATTTCAGCAGTGACCCACATCTCCTGGCATGGTTTTTGCCAGCACAGCAGCAGTCCTCCTGGTTAGCCTTGGCATACGCTCTCAAGCCAGTTTCTACTTCACCCACTGTTGGACTAACTGCCCTGAGGCTCAGCTGCAGCTTTTGGCCTCTAGCAAGTTTCTGCCCACAGCACGCTTTGTGTTCCTGTGGTTGTCATTTCCCTCTCTTCAGGTCAGAATCTTCCCTTGGGTGGGGACTCTTCTAAGTTTGAGTTCCTTCTTCGGTCCATCTCCGTTAACCCTAAAGTCCTCTTTTCCTTACTAGTCAGCCATGTTGAACTACTTAAAACGACTTTTGTTATATTTAATCAAAGTACTAATGTGGTTTTTATATGTCACCTGAATGGACCTTGACTGATACCTTTAATCACTGGCACAGCAACACACACACACACACACACACTGTCCCTCCCTCCCCCCTCCCCCCTCCCCCTCCCCCCCTCATATACACTCACACACACACGGCACATGATAAAGGTCAAAATAAACTGACCAACAAGACTTTTATTAAAATAATATTTTTTTATTTTTAAATTACAGTTGGCATATGATATTATAATATTTTCAGATATATAACATAGTGATTAGACATTTATATAACTTATGAAGTGATCACCCTGATAAATCTAGTACCCATTTCACACCATGCATAATTGTTACAATGTTATTGACTATATTCCTTATGCTACGCTTTACATCCCTATGACTATTTTGTAACTGCCAGTTTGCACTTCTCGATCCCTTCCCCTTTAGCTCACATTCCCAGCCCCCTCTTACCTGGTAATCATCAAAATATTCTCTGTGAGTTTGTTTCTGTTTTATTTGTTTGTTTATTTTGTTCTTTAGATTCTACATGTAAGTAAAATCATGGCCTTTGTCTTTCTCTGTCTGACTTACTCTGCTCAGCATGATACCATCTAGGCCCATTTATGTTGTTGCTGATGGCAAGATTTCATTCTTTTTTATGGCTGAGTAATATTCCCTTGTATATATGTACTGTTGTGGCGTGATCAATTCTAAGACCCACAGAGCCAATTGAGATGAATTACGAGCCTTTATTAGCTGGCTGGTGACTGACTCTCTACCATGCAGGGTCAGAGAATCAGCCCCAGCTTCCAGAGGAGGCAGTTTATAAAGCCTAAAACCATATCCTGGTGGGCCTTTGAACAAGCAAGCAAGCAAATTACAAAAGCAGAAGCTGGCTGTTAGCATATCTTTGCACAATACATCTCCTAGAACCACACCCTGGTTAACAACATTAAACAAGCAAGCAGATTACAGAAGCAGAAGTTGGTTCACTTGAAAATTTTCCACCCTTAACAGTACCACCTCTTCTTTATCCACTCATCCATTGATGGACACCCAGGTTGCCTCCATATCTTGGCTATTATAAATAATGCTGCCACAAACATAGGGATTCACATGTCACTTCAAAGTAGTATTTTGGGTTTCGTCAGATAAATATCCACAAGTAGGATTACTGTGTCTTTCTTTGTCTTTTGCGATAGCCTAACAAGACTTTTGGAGGTGAGGATAGAAAAGAAAGTGTAAATGTTGGAAAAAGACATGAGAAATGTTATCCTCATATGTAGACTCTTCCCCGTTTACAGTTTGGCCAGCTCTTTTGACAAAGGGGATCTGACTGAGTATGGAGGAAAGCTTAGGAAAATGAAAGTAATAAAAACACTTTTATTGAGTTCCAAAACATTGACTTCAAAACAATTAAATTAATAAAGTGGTTGCACTATTTTTTGAACTCAATGAAAGTCTTTAAAAATTAAATTGTTTTTAACTCATGATTTGTTAATTCAATAAATGTTGTTTTCAATTTAATTGCTCTCGAAGTTACTGTTTTTGAATATAATAAAAGTTAAATTTTTTTTTCCTTTTATTACCTTACTTATTTTAAAGGCTCTCAATTAAGCTTCCCTCTCTACTTAGCCCCAAAGACCAATTTGCAGAGTTTCAGTGCCCTGCAGGGAAGCAGGTAGGCACTGCGTATAAACTTTAAGCCTACAAGTTTGTGAAATAGAGGTGAGGAGACTAAATGCCATCTATAGACATGCATTTCAAGCTTCCAGGTAGTCTCCCTTCTCAACTCTCACTTGTACTTTTCCCACCCTTTCTCTCGGCCAGTGACGTTGTGTCAAACTTCCCTAGAAAACTGAAAGAATCAGAAGTATTGCTCATTTTCCTGGAATTAAGGCTACAAAAATACTTAGTCTGTATCTATTTTCTTTTTCCTTCCCTTACAACTGAAAAAAAGATGACTCTCTCTTATCAAAGGCCAGCTCTTCTACTTGTATTCTAGATCCCATCCTCATTTGCTTTCTTAAGGCCTTATCAAGTCGACTATCAACCCTTCGTTTTTACTTATTCATTTTAATTACCATATAAATTATGGATTTTGTTATAAAAGTTTTAAATAATAAAAAGAGACAAATTTCTTGGCTCTTTTTTTTTATCTCACAGTTCATATTGGATCCAGTGCAATCATCTTTCTCCCAACACCACTCCATTAAAACAGGTTTACTCAAAATTACAAACGCATTCCTTGTCACCAAACCTAAAGGACACATCTGAATCTCAATTTACTGAATATTTGAGCATCATTTGTCATTACTGACCATTCCCTACTTGAAACATTATCCACTCTTGGCTTCTATAATGCCATACTCTTCTGTCTGTCTCACCGGATGTGTAATTGTAGTCCTTTTGATAGCAATTTCTCTTCTAAATATTGGGATTCTTCAGGATTTAGTTCTAGGATCTCTTTTTTTTCCTTTACATTTTGTCTTAAAGTGATTTCATCAATTACAATGGCTATGAATACCCTTGTTATGGCTAATATTATGATCCCAAAAGTCATGTGTTGAAGTCCTAACCCTCAATATGTAACTGTTTTTGAAGGAAGGCCTTTTAAGATGTGATTGCATTAAAATGAGGCCATTAGGGTGGGTCCTAATGCAATCTGACTGTTGTTCTTAGGAGTAAATTTGGACATTGGGGTGCATACCTAGAGGGAGGGAACAGTCATGTGAGGACACAAAACGAAGGCAGCCATCTGCAAACTAAGGAGAGAGGCCTCAGCAGAAACCAAACTCACTCACAACTTGGACTTGTACTTCTAGTCTCCAGAACTATGAGAAATAAATTTCTGTTCTTTAAGCCACCCAGTCTGTGGTATTTTGTTATGGCAGCCCAAGGAAACTAATACAATCCTCTTCATCTTCTTCATTATATTTTCAGTCCAGGATCCTCCTCTGACAACCAGACTTGCATATCCAGCTGTGATTTTGACATCTTCACTTAGCTACATCACAGATATCTCAAACTTACCAAAACTGAATGAATGGTCCCTGCCTTCCAGAATCAGTTCATCCCCATCCTTACTAACTTGTATTATCCTTCTCAGTAGATGGCACTATGAAATACTCATTCCTGTATTCCACACCAACTAACTCAATATACATAAATATATAATCTTCAGGATATATTTTGAATCTATCTTTTTCTCCATTTCCATTGTCAATATCCTTATTCACAAATTATATTTTCTTGTAATATTACAATAGCCCTCGACTTGATCTTCCTTCTTTCTTTCTTGCCTACCTTCTAATTCATTCTTCATGTAATACCCAAAGTGCTGTATACTGAATATTTGTGTCCACCCAAAATTAATATGTTGAAGCCTCACGCCCAAGGTGATAGTATTTGTAGGTGGGCTTTTAGGAGGTGGTTAGGTCATGAAAGTGGAGATTGAGATTAGTGCCCTTATGTAAGAGACCTCAGAGAGAACCCTTGCCCCTTCTGCCATGTGAGGTTATAGAAGATGGCAGTCTGAAACCCTGAGGAGGTTTCTCACCAGTCATAGAATCCACCAACACCCTCATCTTGGACTTCCCGGCCCCCAGAATTATAAGAAATAAATGTCACTTGTATTTTTGTTATAGCAGGCTATATGGACTAAAACAGAATAATCTTTAGAAATGCAAATATGCTCCTGTTACTAAACTTCAAATTCTGTAATGGTTTTGTTATACTTGCAATAAAAATTTAACTTTTTACCACAGCCTACAATCCCTACATAGTCCAGCCTCATCTTTTATTAGTCTCTTTCTTACCCACAGAGCACTAGTTAAAGTGGTCCGTTTTCAGATTTTTTTTTGTCTATGGAAAATTCTTTCCTTCTTTAAGACCTATGATGTTTCTTGTCCCTTTTTTCCATTCTTTGCATGTCTTGTTTCTTCCAATACTTTAGATCAGTTTAATTGTAACCTCAGATAACCTATCCACGATTGCACTGTCTAAATAGACACCTCTCTCTTGTTATTCTTATAAATACCCTTACTTGCTTCCTCCACAGCGTGCATTCACTCTTGAAATTATTTTAATTTAATTGTCTGAATATTTGGTTATTGTCTACTTCTCAGCTAGAATGTAAATTCTGTGAGGTCAGGGTCCACATCTGTACTATAAAATTCTGTATCTGCAGAACCAAGAAAAATTCTTATAACATAGTGGAAACATAACAAATATTTGATGATAAATGAATACCTTTTTTAATGCTCCTTCAACTCGACCATCTTCTTTGCTGTGAGCTTTGTTCCTCAATGTTTCAACTACTCAACTAACTGTGCCCACCATCTTCACTGTACTTTCTTCTCTGCCACTTTTAATTTGCCCAGACTCTAATTTACAGCTGTTTGACCTCTGCCCATTCACTGCAATCTGGACCCTAGGAAACCTTCTTGCTGGATGGTTGTTTCTTGTTATGTTTGACCCCGAACTGATAAAATGAGCCCAGCCACCAATAAAATAAGTTGGAAATAACAACTAACCCGAGACTAGAATTCTATTTTTCTGGAACGTTGAGAGAAAAGACTCATGTTGATTTGGGATACTCTCATTTTGAAATATCTCGCTTCTTTTGAGACTGCTAGAAGTCAGCCAGGGGACCATACTGAGAAAGGGGAGTGTGAGGTAATGACATAATAACATTCTCCAAGTCTGCGTAAGACTGCACAGGAATATTAAGGACTATTAAACAATTACCCTTATACAGAGAGTGTGAAATATTTTGAGTATTAACCAAAAACAAACAAAATCAAAAAACAAAAAAAAACCAAACAACAAAAAACAAAAAACAGGGTTCGAAATTTCCTGATTCATTTTTCTGTGAAAATAATTACTTTACCTGTATTTCCTTATAGGATCATTCCTCATCTAATTAGTCTAAATTTTTTGTTACATAATCTTTGAAGTTAGCATGTGGATTGAGGGGGTCAAAGAATACTTCACTTTTTTCCTGTTTACTACTTCAGAAATATCTACTAGTTCACTAATGAAAATCAAAGAAATGCCAGTAGAAATAACAAAGATTCAATAGTTAATTCATTTCAAAGAAGTTTATTGAATACCAATTACACATCAGATAGTGGTGATATAACAGTAAATAAAACACTATTTCTGCCCTCAGGGAATTTAGATTCTACTGGAAGATACAGGTTGTTATCACCATATACCCACTAAATTAAAAAGTAAAAATCATGAAACCCTACAATGAGGCTATAATCAATCAAATAGCCTGGATTTTCTGATAGTTTAAATGTTCTACAGTCTTTTCAGTGTGCAATGTTTGGTAATATGCAATTCAAAGAGCATAAATAATCGTAGATATAGTTTGACCCAAGAACCCATTTTTTAAAATACACCTCATGAAAGTGAATCAAAAAGAAAAAAAAATTCTTTTTCATACAAAGATATTTATAGCTGCACAACCTATAGCAAATTGGAAATTTAAAAAAAATTAATATGTTTGGGGAATTGTTAAAATAGCGATAGAATCATATAATGTCTTAGCTTCGATTTCTATAGGAAACAGATCCAGGGACTAAGGATGGAAGTAGAGTTAGTTAATTTGGGGGGTGAAAGGGACACCGGGAGGAGAGTGGGGCAGCCACCATTGAGGGTGATACTGTTCCATGGGAAAAATATGAAAAATGGTATGATGTGCACCAGAATTATGCCACTCATGGAACTCTGTACTGATACTCTAATTCCTAAGAGACGTTCCAGGGTGATGTTAATTCTTTAACACATCCCGCTAGTCATGGGCATGACCAGAATGGCTTATAGTGCTTGGGGGAGGGGGAGAGGAAATCTCTCAGTCATAGATGCAGAGACTGGCATTTGTCCACAGTCAGGAGCACATTAAAAGGTCAGCTCGTATAACAGTGTAATGATATAATATATTGCCGTTAAATGTGAAAATCAAGTAGGCCATGTACATAGTTGTAAATATCAGAAAACGTCAAAAAAAGTACAATAGTATCATGCAGTGTCTATACAAAAACTGCGTATATCTTTAGAACACACAGAATCTTATGAAACAGTACTGTTGGTAAACAAAGGCTATTTCTTTTCTACTATAAAGGTATCAACTAATGCAAATGATCAGTGTTAACAGAAAGAATAACTCTTCAATTAGACATCAGTAAATTGGTAACTTTTAAATGCTGGCATTAGTGATGGCAGGGTACAGTTACAACAGATGTAATAGAGGTGGAATCAATGGATTTGGTGGGTGAAGGGGCAAATATCTTCAAGGATGATCTGAATATTTGTAACTAATCAAATGCAAGGATGGCGGCATCTTTAATAGTGCTAGAGAAGTCAGGAGGAACATCTTACATGAAGGCAGGAGATTGTTGGGTGAAGATGAAACACTGTGATGTTCTTTGGAATGTTTCTCAAAATGACATCAAAGCTGGAGAGGTTTAAGATAAATCCTTGAGGATAGATATTTCTGAAATGTAGAGAAATGAAAATTGGAAAAAACTTTCCAAATAAACATGGAAATAATGTCACACATACAGGTTAATCCCCTAAAAGCCTGAAAAGATGCATGAGGAGGAAAAATGTTCCCTTTCAAAGGAAGTGATTTTCTCCTTCATCATTCTAACAATTTTTTGGTGAATTTTCCTCTGTCCAATAGAGATTAGGAAGATACTCTTTGCTAATTAATTTCCACCACGCAAGTTTTAACAAAAGGTGATAAAACATTTCAGGAAGCAATGTAATTAGTAGATACCGTTAGCTTATAAATTTTATACTTATCGGAACACGAACGTTTGTTGCCTAGCTCCTTGGCTGGTATTAATCTCATCTTGTATCTCTGGACTGTTGCCATGGCTTGGTTTTAACACAGCCAAAATATCTGCTCCTAGATTGTGTCTGATAAAAGGATGAATGCAGTGATAATTATGCAAGGAACTACTTTGTCACTACTTCCATGGTTTGACTTAAGATGCATTAGACATTGACATAAGTAGGCCACAGTGTTTTATTGACCTCAATTAACAAGAAAGCAAGATTTTTTTTATTTGTGTCATTAGAAAAGTGCAATAGATTTCGAATTTAAATTTGGAACTCAGTAAAGAAAGTTTAAATTGTACATGTTTGTAATTCCATGAGTCATGGCCAATTTTTTAAGTATAAGCCATCTGCCAGCATAATACTTTTAATGATACATTTACTTGAAATTCTTTTCACATGCTCCCCTGAGTTCCTGTACTCAAACAGATCAGAAAGAATATGTGGCTCAGGCATTTGGGGCTTCTGTGATCTACTGTCTCCATTGATTTGATTTGACAATAACTTTCATCACTCAAGGTATCTCCTCAGGGGCTAATATTCCATTTATCTCATCTTTTTTTCTAAAGATCTTTGATATTATTTAACAGCAGTACCCAAGCTTCGTTGGCTGATATATTTGGATTTTGCTGGAAGGTTGTATGTTTCACAGGACCTAATAAGTGACCATTGATGTTTGCATCTTAATCAACAGTTATATTTTTGGAGCAGTCTAAATAAAACATACATACATACATACATACATACATACATACATACATAAAAATAACTTGATTTTCACAGAAGGATTCACAGAACTTTACCTACTAGGCTATTTCTAAGAGTCATCTAGTGATTTTCCTTTGTCGTCATTTTTGTTTATTTTTCTGTCTGGATTTATTTTTCCCTTATTACTTCTGGAATCAGAACACCTATGTTTCACGTCTTTGTTTTGTTCTCCTCAGTTCTTTATATTTATAATAAACTTCACTTTGTCTCCAGTACTGGGCAAATTATATGCCTGTTATATTTTTCTTTTAAAATTTTCAGTTTGAATAAACGAATAGTGGCTAGACTCACCCATTACTTCTTTCCAAACTCCTTTTGAAGTTCCAGAAGGCTGTTTCAATATAGGCTCATTTACTTATTCAAGAAATATTCACTAAGGGCCTTCTCTTTACTAGATTCAACACTGGTCATAGTATATTTAAAATGTGCATTCGAAGGGAGTACCCACATATAATTAACAGATCTGTCACCTCACATATTTATTATTTTTCTATGTGAGGATATTTAAGTTCTACTCTCTAAGCAAATTTCAATTTTACAGTTCTCAACTGCAGTCAATATTTTACATTAAATCCTTAGGCCTTATTTAGCTGATGGCTTGCATTTTTAAATAAATTTTTTTTAGTTTGTTAAAATCCTGTCTTAGAAAGTACAATCACATGGATGCTCAGTACTGTTGTTTAACAATGAGTTTCTACATGTTAACATTACCGTATATTAATGGATTTTGAGTCCAATAAGTTTGAGAAATGCCAAGTGAAATAAAGGAGGTTTCTTTTCTGTAGGACTTCCTAGAGCTTTTAATGACTTCTGCTGAGCTGTGGACTTCAGGTAAATGACCTACTCTTTGTGTTGTTTCATTATCTGTAAAAAGGGACAAGGTAGTACTTACCTCACAGCATTGCTGCACAAATTAGATTAGATAGTACATATGAGGTGCATAGGCGAATGTCTGGCAGATAGTAAGCCCTAAATAAAATTGGTAGTTATTGCTCTGTGTTATGATGATAGTGATAATGATAATGACACCTCCTGCTGCTGCAGGTAAAATATTCTAGGAACCTAATCTTAGATCCTTTTCCTCCCAGAATATGTCACTGGACTCATGTTCTGCAGAACACACTTTCAGAAATACTGCTGTTTACTTTTTTTTTTTGACACAACTTTGCAATCTGTACTTTGCATCTTCAAAAACTAACATACACAGAAAACTCCTTCTGTAACTTGGAATTGTGTATATTGAGTAATTTCCATTTGGTTTTTATTCAGTGGTATATCCCATTATTGAAAATGACCTTCACCTGTCTATAATGTTGCACTGGGCCTCTCGGTCAGTATCTTCACCCAGCAACCGACTGAACCTACTGTGAATTCTGTAGCAGTCCATGAAAAAACTACTTGTGCTAACTGTTTTGGAGCTTGTATGGCAGTTCTGTGACATTTTATTTAGCAATTGGTTCACACAATGTTGCAACTTATGTCTAGTTCACCTACCCTGGAAATGATAAGATGTTCCTCATAACTTTTCCCTTCACATATGGGGATGTGTAAGCATTTAACAGTCAAAAAAGGCAAATGATGACTCAGCTGTGCACCTCTCAGTGCCCTCCTCCCAAGGCCCACCTATCTGCTTTCTTGGTTTTCTTCTTTAGCTAAATATATAATTGGTGTAAGGTGGCTGGACGTTTGGACAGAATCACTGGAAATTAAGGAAAGAGTTTAGGAGAGTTGAAAGAAAGCAGCATCAGAAGCTGCAACACAACTGAAAAAAAAAGAATCCTGCTTTTAACTTTTCTCTTGGTGCTTCCTCTACCTGCCTGGCAACTGCGGATGATGGTGGCAGTGGTTCTGTTGAGGAGGAAAGGGAGAGAAAATGAAGCTGCATTCACTGCGTGCACGTATTCACTAATTAGGAACTCTGGTTTCCAAAAAGCCAAAATATGACATAATAGAAGTCCAGGAAACAGGAGATCTGGGCTTGAGACCTGGCTTAGCTCCATCATTATAAATCTTATGACTTTCTCTACATTTGTGAAGGAAAATTATTATGACTCAAATTCCATATGTTTTGACCAGCGAATCATTCAATGTGAATTGTGTTTCAATGTAAGCAATATTTTAAAGGTAAGTTCCATAAAACACACTAAAATTTTTGCATGTGGGAAAAAAACTAAACAATAAAAAATAGTGCCCTTGAAGTCATAAATTTAATAAAAACTAGCTTTAATTTAAAATGAAAATTCTGTAATTGGAGGAAGCTGGCCCTTTGTACATGATGTTTATGTAGGCTTTTCCATTCTGCCCTTCAGTTCCCTTACCTTGGAAATAAGTCAAAGAGATATATTAAGACACTTTCTTGATCTAAAGTTCTTTAAATCTTTCTCTTTTTTCTTCCCATTGTGTAATTACTATGTCCAAGTTTCTTTCTCTGAACTATGAAAAGCTTTATTAATATAGAGATCATAAGTAATGATCTCTAACACATCCCCAATTTACTCCTGTATTGCCTGCCTCAGTTAGTAGCAGCTTCTTCCTTTCATAATCACACTTCCTTTCCTCTCTCATCCTAAATGCAGGTAGCCATCATGTTTAGTAACATCCTCCTCAGGAAGGTTTCCCTGCACTCTCATGGCCTTAATTCTCCTTCACACTTAATGCAGTAACTTTCCAAAAATATCTATTGGATCATGGCTCTCCTTTGCTCAAAACCATTTACTAAGTCTTCCTTGCCTGTGGGATGAATCTCAAACACTGCAGCATCTCTTACAAGGCCACTCATAACCTGTCTCTCCATGCCTATCTCCATGGGTTGGGTCCAGTCCCTATGCTAGAACTATATAGGCTGAATAATGTCCTCCAGAGATGTCCATACCCCAATCCCTCCAATCTGTGAATATGTTACCTAACATGGCAAAAGAGATTTTGTAGATGTGTGATTGAGTGAAGGAATTTGAGACAAGGAGGTCATCCTGGATTTTCTGAGTGGTCTATTATAAGAAGTGCTTTTAAGAATGCAGGAGGATCACAGTCAGAGACAGATGTGATGACAGAAGCAAAGATTGGAGTTATGCAGGGCAATGAGCCAAGGAATGCAGGCGTCCTCTAGAAGGTGGAAAAGATGACTGAATTCTTCCAGTAGCCTTCAGAAAATACTACAGTTCTATCGACACCTTGATTTTAGCTCCATAAGACTCATTTTGGATTTCTGACCTCCAGATCTGTAAGGTAATAAATTACTGTTGTTAAAACAAAAAGCCACTACATTTGTTGTAATTTATCACAATAGCAGTAAGAAGCTAGTACAGGCTTCCTAAGGTAGATCAGCTTGTCTAACAGTTTTCTTTAACCTATATCATTAAGAAGCTTCAATATATGATAACAGTTACATTACTAATGTGTCTTTGAAAGTAAAGCTCAAAACTATTCTATGTGTATTGGACTATGTCTAAAAAGAAACGATTTTGATAGTAGTAGGCCATGGCAAAAACAATTGGAATAGAAAAAAAAAACTAAATAGGGTATTATCATGCTGCCGTCACAGAAATCTATATGAACATACACAAAACACTTTTCTTCATTTAGCCTTAGGTCTTCTGTCTGTAAAACTCTTCCAGACTCTTCCGAATCCAATATATTCATAGTCTATATCTACACAGGAATTTAGTTTAGTCATTAAAAAAAAGATCTTAAGTGTATTAATCACTGTATCTAACATTGACCTTGACATATTTGATAGAGGAAAGGCATTTGGAATAAGTAAAGAAAGCTACTTCTTGTATTTTATATCTCTAGTTTGCAAAGGCAAAATAAATTTGCCAGGTCACTGGTTCTCATAAGTAGATAGGCTATTAAATTAATCCCAGTAGCCATATATCCTACAAACCTAGCTACCCAGTTTATGTACAATAATAAATTAGTGATTGATCCCAAAGAAATACTATAGAATCAGTTATTTCAGTGGCATAGTTTTATTCTTTAAATCCCAGAGCTAGCCATGAAATTCAAAATGCTTGTATGAATATATTTAATAAGACACATAAATACAATGAGCTTTCAAAGAAATAATCCATGCATATGAGAAGTTGGGTAACATTAAAAGAAACTTTATCATCTTTTATCATCTTGAGTTTATCCTGAAATATTAAATCATCTTACATTCATTCTTGGCTTTTAAAGGACTTGAAATATTGTAACCAGCAGAATCTACTACAATCTATATTTTAATTTTGGATATATGCTATTATATCTGAAAAAATCAATAAAGAGAATTTACTTAAGATTGAAAGTGTAACTACAGAGTATAGACATATGATATATATACTATAGTAGGGCCTTTTTCTAAGATTGCTAATCAGTCTATCAGCATGTAAATTGTGAGCTCATGGAAAGTGTATCTTAGACATCTTTGCACCCTCAGCAAAGTGTAGAAATTCAGTAATTGTAATGAGTGTTTTACAAAGATACAGCATTATGCTAGCTGTCCTGTAAGCTACTTAGTATGTTCAAAGGTACCTATTTTTAAGAAGCATACAATAAAGTTGGGGATAAAATGGCTTTTTAAGCTTTACTTTATTGCGTACTTAATATGTGCTAGTCAAACTCTCATGATGACAAGCACATGGGAAGCTATGAGGTGAACAGTAAGGCACTGATAGACTGGAACTTATCGACAGAGAGGTGAATTAACAGCAGGTGGACACAAAATTGTGTCCCATGAAATTATTCTATATCACAGTATTTCTACAGCACATCAATCATTGGCTTATTATCATTAAGTATCTTTTAATAAAATATTATAGTCAATATAATTTTAATGCCAAGTGTGTTTATGCCATTTCAATAATTGAAAAAAATCTAATCTATGTGTGATATATAGAATTCTTTATTTAAAATGTTCAGGTATCTAGAACACTAAATACTCCAAGTATTCAAATAGTCGAGTTCATGTGGACATAGCGTAAGGATTTATAAAGTATATTTCATTTATTTTTATTCATTGATTCAAGAAATATTTATTTACAGTCTTCTTATACAAGTCATTGCATTTGGCAGTATATTAGCTGCAAGCAACAGTTATTTAACATGTTCAGCACATTGAATCTGCTTATGATCCTAATGTAGAAAAGTTAGAGACATCAGTGTACACAGTGCCCATGAACTGATTTGATTTCCTGGTACAATAGAAAGTGATGCCAGAATGTAACTTGAGCACCTAGCTAGTTTAAACCCCTTCCATATTCCAGTTTTACAGATGAGGAACCGAAGGCCCAGAGAGAAGTAACTTAGCCAAGATCACACAGTAAGATACTACCACAGTCAGACCTAGATCTCTCTCTCTGATTTTCTGACTTTCAGGCCATTGTAGTTTTTACTGTGCTGAGCTGCCTCTACAGTAACATTTTTTTCCTCTCAATTGCCTTAATTAGTCTTTGTTTTGATGTTGGATATTCACAACCCAAGAAAAAGAGCGAAACTGCAAATACACTGTTTTGAGATCGAACATTTGAATTCTCTTTGGATGATATAGTGGGTGGGAAGAAGGGATTATTGGGAAATAATTCTCCATGACCATTTCATGATTCTGCATACTTCATATCCTCTGATCATTTCCAGTCAAATTAAGAATGTTTGTATAAGGAGAAATTACAGGGTAGTAAAGCTTAGAGACATCTCTCTCTCTTTGGAGATAGTCAACATTAACAAAGATAAAGACCTCTTCTTCCTTTTTTCAGAGACATTTGCTGACCCAGAGTTTAGATAAGGTTTCTCTCTCTCCAGGAGAGGATCACCAGCAGCCCTAGATAAAACCAGAATTTCCTAAGTTTCGGCTTCCTCTCCTTTGATGCAATGAATTTGAAAAATTCATCCATTGCATGTGCAAGTGTACCATCTGACTCTCACTGTTTCGCCCCATGAAGATTTGGTCCCAAGAAACTGGTGCGAAGATGTCACTCAGACTGCTGCTTCTGTTGTGAGTAATTGGCTTTGTTTCCAACCCGGAGGTTTTGTATCATATGTACATATAGGCTACTTTGTTAATTGGCAAATCAGATAAAATTTCAGATCTTTCAAAGTTTATAATTTAAGTGGGAGACAGAGTTGAATTTTTTTCATAGCATTCGGATTAGTTCATGTAGTAATGAAATAAGCTATAAATCCCCATGATGACACAAGTCTTTTGGAGTTGCAGAACTGTTAGATATTTCCCCATCAATCACTTACAGAAATGTTTTAAGTCACAGTACATAGTTGCATCCAGTTGTATAGTTCAGATACCAAAGTGTCCTTTGGGGACAAATGAAACGAAGTGGTACTCTTTGAATTTATGCCCCTGGCATTCTAACTTAAGATAGGAATCATTTAATTTATACCAATGGCAAAATTACTTTCTATAAAAATGGACCTTAGAGATCACTAGTCAAACCCACTCAGATTTACATTTGCGAATTTGTCATTGATGACAGTTTAAATTTTCCAATTTTTGTTAGGACCAGATGGTTGGAATGAAACAAATTTAGAGCAAGGCTAATGTACAAACAAATTAAAATCTTTGAAAGTACTTTAAAAGCCACTATTGTAGTTTGAGTTAATATCAACTACACAATCAGCCAGGATGAGGCACTATCAATTCTCAAAACCACCTGTGGTGTAAGCAGTCTTACCATTTAGCAAATGAGAAAATTTGGACTCAGAATGATCACCAAGGACACATAAGTTAGTAAATGGAAAGGTTGGATTCAAGCCTGAGTCTCTGGGTCTAAGTCCTCTTAGGTTGTTCCTACTTTGTAATCTGAACACTCCTCTTCCTCAACGACTTATGAAGAAAAAAATCTCTTTAGGCATTATGAGATAATGGAAATAGCTCATCATTTGCAGTCTGAAGGCCTACGTATAAATACTGATTTTTCCATATCGTATTTTTTTCTTAATTTGTGGAAGGCATTTGAAGAATGTGGAGTGTAAAGAGTTCACTGTATTAGTAGTACATGATGGCACTGGAACTAGAATCCAGCCAGGTCCTGGCTTCTGGTCCAGTGTACTCACCACTATACCATGCTACTTCTAGAGAATTCTATTTAAATTATCTCAGTTATGGTATGTGGTATATTATGTCTTCAAACTCCATCTGCTTACATTTCTACCTATGCAAAAAGTAGAAGGAAAATTCCAATCTCAAAGGAATTCTCTCAATAGAGCTGGTAAGGCACCTAATATCTTAGTTAAAGAAGGCCTAACATGTATCACAAAGGACAGTCATTTTTTATTTTTGAGAATGATCTCCACATGTGGGAACTTTTTTGGTTGGGGACTACTGGCTAGATTGTATTACATGTCCATAATTGACTAATTTTTCAAATTAATTCATAATTGTTTTATATACCTTCTGTAGATCATTTAATTTACAGATAATTTCTTTTCTGTGATATTTTCCAATAACTTAATTTCAAGATAATTGTTATTCATTTAGAACAAATATTCTTTGATCTCAAGAGAATAGGGTATTGGCTTTATAAAACTTGCTCCCATTTGGATTTGAAATGTAAGCATTCCTGTAATAAAAAATATGCAGATATGAGTTGAATACATATCTTATTTAAAACTCAGCATGTAATAGAATATAATCATGCATAAGATGTTCAGCTCCTTTCATGGAAGATTTGCATTGCAGACAATAACAATAGATTTTATATACACAAGGTGTAGTCCTGTGTAGGTACAATGGGGTGGTTTAGGAACAAAGACAGTTTAGCTAAAAATGGGAGTAAGAGCCATTCACTGCCCTCACAGGAATCACAGATAGCCAGGGAAACAGGGCTGTAAACAATTCACATACAAAATTAAAAGTGTGATAATCCTTGACCAGCAGGTCAATGAACAAGTAGGAGCAATCCAAGATTTGCAAGCAACAAAGAAACATGATCAGGATTATATTTTAGGAAAATTTATTTGGTGGTCGATTGTGAGATAGAGGAAGATGGAATTTAAGAAGTGTAATTAGCACAGCAACGGCCAAGTCCAGGTAAGAGATAACCTATAGGTTTGCAGATGCACCAGAGTGTAGTGTCCAGGACAAGAAAAGGAGTCTTTTTGTTCTTTTTCTTGCTGGGCAAATTACATCTGGAGCTTTCTGTTCAGTTTTGGGTATGGCACTCTAAAAGAGATCAGATACGAGAAGTGTGCCAAAAGCATGGGTAGCAAACTCACATGCTTTCAGGGGCCAGACAAGTAACAAAGACAAGAGAAGACTGCCAGGTGTGAGGGCACAGGCTAACACTCTGTGCGTGTGACCAGTTGATTGGTGAGCATGTGTCCTATTGAAATAGCACAGGGATGCAGGCCTGGTTGGATGTCTTACCTTTTATAGAAAATAAAACACATTTTTTTGTGTGCGTGATGTACTGATTTTTTTTAAATGCCGGGTCACAATTTTTTTTAAACATAGCGTAGGTAATATTGTCCCGTGGGCCACCACTTTGTGACAGTTGCTTGAAAGATTCTGTAAACTATCATGAAGAATGTTTGAAAGAGGTAAAATTTTTAGACTGTGTAAGAGAAGGCTGATTCATGGGCAGCGGGAAAAGGATGGTGGAACTTGAGGCCTACTTTCAGACAGCAAAGGAATATCATGGGTGAAGGAATGACTGGTCCTGTGTGATTTTTTTTAGGGCATAAGTGAAAAGAATAGGTGGAAGTTTCAGGAAGATAGATTTTAACTACAAATAAACAGTGCTTTTGAATGTCCAGATTTTGTAAGATTGGTGACAGTTGTCTTGTAAAGTAGTGAACCCACTGTCAGTGAAGGTAATCAAGCAGAGGAAAGATGAGCATTTGAAGAGGATGCCGCAGGGGGGGTTCATTCTCGAGCCCTTTTAAAGTAAAATATTTTTATGATAACTTTTCACTTTGAATCTCTGTGATTCTTTCGCAAATTTCTAGCTCAGCATGAAGAAGCCATTGGAAAAGTTTGTCACAAACATTAGGGGAAGTGTGGACTCCATTCGTAGCAATCAGTACCTAGAGTGAGAAAGGCAGTGTGGAGTCATTGGGAATAGGCCTAAAGTAGGGATTAGGAGGCCTGAGTTTGAGCCCTAAATCTGCTACTTACCTGATTGTGTGACCTTGGGTAAATCACTAAGATGTTCTGGGTGTCAAATTCCTTATTAATAGAATGGGCACTTTTGAATGGATTAGGGTTCTTACCTCTTAATATACCTAGGAATTACCTGGGGAGCTTGTTAAAAATGCAGATTCATTGACCCCATTGCCAGAGATTCTAATTTAGCAAACGTCATACAAACTATCAAAGCTCTATGGACTTGTGGACTTTTCTGTATTCAGATTGGATTTCTAAAATTAGATATTTTCATTTCCAACAACACTGCACCTTGTCTTTTTAGGCATAGGTTTAATGATCTATTTCCAGCTTTTTTTTGCTCTTTCATTCATTTATTTTATTATTTTACTTTATCCTTGGAATGGGTGAAAATCGAGGAAAACTGACATTTTCCTGTGGCTACATCGTTTCTCCCCACTTCCCCAAACAGGAAATTTTAGAAAATTAAACAAAATAGTGGGTAAAACTCCTTTATCTGAGTTGTGCAACCGATTTGGTCCACTTGCCTTAAGCCTATTTTAGACATAGATTTTATCACTCAAATGGAAAGAAAGGCTAGTCCTCATTTCACCCACCAGTACCAAGGGCAGAGAAATGACAGAGTGACAGAGAACTTGAGATTCTTCCCAGAAATTACCTGCGACCTCTCTTACACAGTGGCAAGGGATTATCTGTATGTTCAAGTGTGAAATCTTATTGGTCAGTGAGAATCCAATTCAAGCTAAGTGATTAAAATGTTTTGGTGTAGGTAATTTTGTCAATTTTGTCACAATTGTATTAACACTAGTATTGACATTTTCATTTTCTACTCATCTTTATGATGTAACAAAGGTGTACGAAAGCAAAATATTTAGCTAATTGCATCAAAAGGTATTGCTATATATAACATAGAAAATAGTCCCAGCTCCTTGAGCATAATTTTATTCAGCCAAAGAATTCTCTAATTCTTCCTCTTATCAGGCACTATTCAATAAAAATATAATCAGATATGTAAATTTAAAATTTCCGTTAGTCTCTTTAAACAACTAAAAACAAACAGTTGAAATTAATTTAAAAATACATTTTATTTGCCACAGTGCCTTGTAAACATTTCAAGCATTCAGTAGCCACATCTGGTTGGTGGCTACAGTATTGGGTGGCAAAAATCTCATCAGTTAACCTAGGAGTTTTCCATTGTTTGTCCCTATTCACTGATTGTGTCCCCAGATCATAGTATCCCTGTCCATCCCTAGTGTGATCATGGGCTTCACTGTCAGAGGACTTCACTGTCCACACCCCTTGGTCTCTCTCTTCATCCTCAATAAGCTCTTGTTCTTCCCCTCCATCTCAGTCCCCTAGTCTGGTGGCCTCACCTTGATCTTACCAGCCATGATGTCTCAAACTCTGATATAAATTATGTCAATTCATTCTCTGACTTTAATATCCTTCCGTTCCAGCTTTCTCATTCATCCATTTTCACTATAACTGCCTTTTGTCTTCATTGGAGCATCTAGTGAAATTTCACCTCAATTTTCAGTCCCCTGGGTGACCTGTATCCAGCTTAAATTCTATGCAAGTTTATAGGGCATCATTTCAACCACTTTCTCACCAGGATCCTCATACCCTTTTCCACAGCTTCATCATTTTCCTCAGTTATCCTTTCCCCCAGTTTTACTGAGTTATAATTAGATAGATGATAGATGATTGATTGATTGATAGATATGGATATAGATATATATTAACTGGATGTTTTGATACGTTATACATTGTGAAATGATTACTGCAATCAGCTAATTTACAAATCATCACCTCACATAGTTAACATTTTCCTTTTTTCTTTTTTTGTGTGTGGGAACAATTAGTATCTGTCCTCTTAGAAAATTTCTACGATACAATAATATTGTTAACTGCAGTCACCGTGCTGTACGTTAGATCCCAGCACTCATTCATTTTGCAGAACTGAAGCTTTGTACCCTCTGACCAATAGATCCCCATTTCTCCATTTCCTCAGTCATCTTTTAAACTTTGTATTAAACTTTGTTCAGTTCTTTAAATGCACCAGTCTTTCTCTGGCCTCATAGCCTTTGCACACAAATTTTTCTCTACCTAAAGCATTTCTTTCCTAATTCACCTGGTTATGGTTAAACATCACTGTGAGAAAATGCTCTACCTGGAACACCCCAACTTTTCTCCAGATTGGATTGGGCCAGTTTCTGCTATTCTCTGCCAGGAACACTTTTTACATCTCCTATCGTGGCCACTGTCACAATGTATTTATTATAGCTGCTTTTAAAATTGATGTATTCTGTGCTAGCTGGTTGGCTCTATGAAGACAAAGGCTTTGTCTTTAATATTATCTACCATGGCCATGCTATTTTTCTTCATAGCTCTTTCCACTATTATTATAAATTTATCTGAGGTTGCTCATTTAGGGTCTGCTTTATCTAGTAGATTTTACATTCCATATGTGCAAGAACCAGGTCGATTTGTTCACTGCTGCATCCCCAGTGTATAGGATGGCACCTAATACATAGTAGATGCCCCATGCATATCTACAGGGATAGAGGGAGAGAGAAAGGGAGAGAGGAAGGAAGGGAAGGATGGACAGATAGAAGGACAATATAGAAACCAAGCTGCATTTGTTGGTTTGCAGATATACCATCATGTGATAGATTGAAATACTTGTTTGCTAGTTACTATAGGGAAGCTAGAATAAGGGTCTGAATGTGTTATGGTTGAAAGGTCAGTTTATGTGCAGTTTAAACATATGAAAGCTGACAACTAACGGTGGCATTCATTTTTCTTTTTTTTTTTCTTCAGTGTTCATCTTATGACCAACACTGCTAGGCTCTTTTCATCCATTATTTCAATCTTCGCAACAACCTAAAAGATCATTATCTATTGCTTTTTGTAGCTGAGGATACTTAGAGAACTATAGATGTCCATACTGTCCCCATTTTATAGCTCAGAGAGCTTAAGTACCTTCACAAGTTCACACAATTAGCAAGGGCGAGAGGCAGGCCTGCAGATTGGGTCAATCTGCCTTCAAAGCCAAGATGATCACACTGCAGCCCTTACATACTGCTCCACAGTGATCCTGTTATGACTTCTTTGATCACATATTAGCCTCCCTGGACCAGAAAGGAGAAAAGGTACTTTGTGATATAAATGTTTCTCTGTGCTTCTGTCTAGGCTAAAAGTCTAGCCCAGTGAGCTTCCCTCTGGTGGAACATGAAGCCATGTGTTCCTGATGCCGACCCATTAAATGCTCCTTGATTCTTGTATTGTTACTACTTACCATCTTAGACTTGGAAAGTGTGGTTTATTAGAATCAGATGGATGAGGGACACTTTCTTACCCTCTCAAATACTTAGTTTTTTCATATGTTAAGTGGGTTAAAATTAGCAGTGAATATTCCAGAGATTTTTGCTGAGTATTAAATGGAAAAATATGTTTAATGTCCACCCCAAAAGTACCTGACACTTAACAAATATTACACATACATATTTTAAGTCCCATCGAACCACTTTAATGTGGCTTCATGCAACTAATGAGAAGACAGGACCACAGCTGCTGCATGGTAGTATCCTTTCTTGCTAGAGTTCTAATTTATTTGGGGAGATACACTGGACCTCCGTATTGTTCTTGATAAAGTATGAGCCATAGAGCCAAAGTGAAAAGACTTTAGCATTCCTTTTTTTTTAAGAGTTGAAATAGAAATTCCTGGCTCACAGAAGATAATCACATTTATAATCCTTATATTTTGCTATACAACTCAAAATTGATATCAACAATTTTCTTACAGCAGTGTTTTTTTTTGAATCTTTTCCTCTCATCTGGCTATATATATATTCATTGACACTGTGCATAGAACCTGAGGATTAGATGAGGTAAGAGAAGTTGAGATGGACAATATTTATGATTCTGTGGCTTCCAAGGACAGTGATTTCTCTATTTTGAGGTCAAGCCTCTCTTCTGGCTGTTCCATAGTTTACAAAGGAAAGCCTCAGTGTGGAGCTTCTCGCTCTTGGATCCAGTTCCTGCTCTGATCCTCATTTGATCTCCTCTGCAGTGATGTGAAGGACTGTAGTACTTAAATGTAAAAATTACTTAAACTCAGAGTAGTTAGGAGTGTATTAGTGTTTGAATCACCCATATACTGTATTGTAGGATTCATTGTATTGTTAGAAACAGAAAATTTATAATATGGGAAGTGTTGGTTCAAGTCATATACTTAATCATTGATGATTTATTGATATTTTAAGTAAAATTAAAGTATAAGAAAAACAACGAATTTTGAACTTGTATAAAACTGGTTCAGAAAAAAATCTAAAGAATTTTGTTTAAAAAGAAGAGATGAAAGATATATGTCATTTAAAAAAAAACAATAAAGTGCACTTCCAAATTTTGGGAAGACGAATAAAATATAAGAAAACATATTTTTTTATCTCTCATCAGTCATGGTGAACTTCTGTCTCCCTGAAACTGCCATTTGATCTTTCTAAACTTGCTATAATAGCACTTACTATAGTCAGCTCTATATCAGGATTATTTAGGTTTGTATCTGGCATGTTCTTGAGTAGAGGATGTCATAAAAGCATTACTTGTTATATGTTACTACCAGATACTGTAGCTGCACACTCACGGAAGACCATAGGAGACAAGGCAGTTAAAAATAAATAAGGAAAGAAGAAAAACATATATGTTTAAAGGTGATCGGTACACTACTAAATTATAGCATTAACAAAGTACAAGACATAAATATTCTGAACATGTATCACTGATATATATAAAGTGAGGCCAAATTTTGTGACTCATCATCTCCTCAGTTTTGTGTTTATAGGCTTAACATTAAGCCTTCCCCGAAAAGCCTGACATCTCCCAAGGAAGCGTAACGCATTTATGAGTCGTTGTAAGCATATAAAATTTAGAGTACCCAACATTCTAGAATGATTTCCATGTCAATCAGCATGATGGACTAAATATTTTGAAGGGTTCTCCCATTAAAATAAAAATAGATTACAGACAAATTATAACATGCTCACTTTTAAAGCACCACCATGTTTCATGAAAGCAAAGAAAGCCAGTAAGCGTTCAAAAAGGAGATTCATCAAAAAAAATCAGGAACTGAAACTTCTAAAGGTGGGTAAGAAAATATCAAAGAGTCACTCTGTGAGCAAGAGTCTGCCGTGGTTGTAGACCTGATCAAAGTGAGACTTCTGTGTTAATTCTGTACCACTGAGGAAGGCTAGAGTGTGATAGGTTTCTAAGTACTCCTCATCTTCTGGCAGAAGGAGACATCAGTTCTCTTTGGAAGACTGCAACCCAATGTATACCGTCAGTATTCTGAACAGTTAAGTTCAGTAGCAATAACTCGTCACCAAAAACATGAGGAAGCAAGTGATCATGAGTGAGAATTAAACAGCTTTAGACTGTGTGTGTGTGTGTGTGTGTGTGTGTAGTAAAGTCATTATTTAGGAAATGTTTAATGAAAGAGAAGATGAAGGCAATAAAACCGGCAACCACTGAGAGTATACAGAATGACCAGCAAATTTGAAAAAGAACCAAAGAATTCTTAGCAATAAAGAATTCTTACAGTTCACTCTACTCGTTTATGGTGATGATATGTGAAGCTGAGGAGGCAGTAATTAGATGCCTTGTTTGAAGAGATTTCTGGATCAGATCTGTGTAAGCAATCCAGGAAGAATTTCCAGTCCATGAGCACACCAGCTAGAGCTGCTGTCCACCCACACCTTTCCGAGGAAGGAGAATGGACCTTGGATCCTTTTCTCATTTCTTTTTATAACTTATTATCTGATCTTTTCTGACTAAACCTCTCTGTCCCTGTTTCTTTTTTTTAAAGATCGTGAGTAAAGCAATACAACATATATGACAATAAATAAAATACATTAAAGTACAGTGTATTTTTATATACAGTAATTGTTTTTAAAATTTGGCAACATATTTTATAGGATTGTCTGATTTCATGATCAGCAAATAAAATACATTCAAGATCATAATTTTATAACTCCTTTTATGAATTCAGCTTTATAATTTAACCTGGTGAAATTATGGATTTCTCTTATGAATTCGCAAAATACTACCTGGCCTCGTATCTTTTAACAAAACAGCCATAGCACACCCAAAGATTTCCTTAACTGCTAAAGTGTGAGGGAAGTACTTCCTTTGAATTTCCTCCAAATCCTAACATTTCCAGTTGTTTTCTTTTCCCTAGAAAAAAGTAGATACTGATAGCTGACAGTAAGACTTAATTATTATGTTATAGTGATTAGTTTATGTCTGCTGAGATTTAACAATGCCCAGTGAGAGAATGTAAACCTAATTTACAGAAAGACCGAGAGATTTGTAGTCTATAGAGGAAAATGGGGATTAATATGGTCCACACTTACAAATCCAAATTTGATCACAGTTCTCAGTAGTTCGTTGTCTTTTGGTTGCCCTGTATACCTGAACCAAGTAAGAATTGGGACCCATGGATTTCAATCATATGCTAAGCCAGCTAAGGATATTCAGTATAGGATATTTAATTCAAGCTGTAAGAGCCTGGCCTTCTGTCACTCTCATCCTGACATTTAGTAAAGCTCCAAGTTTTGCATATTCTCTTCTATAGTGACTTTACACCCATCTCTTCCTTTCCATTTCCATGGTTACCACCTTTGCACACATCCTTGTCCTCTCACATTGGATCTTGTGAATCACCTCCTTGCCTGCAGACTCTCTACTCCTAATGTAGCCTTTACATTGCTGACAGGTTAATCTTCCTGAAAAACAACTTTTCATCTATTGTTCCTTTGCATCTGAGACCAAAAGTGTTGTTTCTGACTCCTTTCCTTGCTTTATTACTGTTGAGCATCAGTGATCACCTTCCACATTATGTTACCCTTTGTCTACATTTGGTGTCTTCTGTACACTCTAGTTTTCCAAATTCAGTCTTAGAATTTTCTGCTTCTTTCTCAGGTATTTATAAGTCTCAGCCTGTCTATAGATAGGCACTTTGGTCAAAAGCCATGCAATTTTCTTCCTCCTGGAAATTGTAATGTGACACCACCCACATTAAGGGTTTATTTTTCCTTTTTGATATCCTATGAGTTATCTCCCACTTCACCAGAGAGTCTGGACTAGTGTTCCCTAAGCAGAACTTTTTTCCTTTCTGGCTTGCATCCATAGGATCAGAAAACAGATGACATTGGCCTTCATAACTGTCTGCCCTCTTGAGATATTTTTCTTCCTTACTTTTTCCTAGATCTGTTTTCTTTTGTTTTACAAACACTTCTTGTTCAGCACTTTATTTGAGGATGGGTATTCCCCTAGTATGTTTTCTTTCTGCTGTGATGTCCAGTTTGCTTTGCTGCATCCATAGTCACGTGGAGAGAAACGTGCAGAGCATAGAGTGCCCATAATCAGTGTTCAGCCTCCATGCAACATGTATATAGATTTCTGTTTCTTTCTGTACTTACTACTTCCTGAAAGCACCACATTAAGATATATTTATCCTTTCATGTGAACTAACTTTCTAACCTGCTCATCAGCACTTCCAGTAGACATAGTGTCAGCCATTTTGCTAATATACACTACTCGTATTTACAATGGGAAAGTATTGATGTGAGAACACACTATGTTCAAAGTCAGGTCTACAGCCATGCCACCCTGAACGCGCCCAATCTCGTCTGATCTCCAAAGCTAAACAGGGTCAGGCCTGGTTAGTACTTGGATGGGAGACCACCTAAGAATACCAGGCACTGTAGGCGATAAAAAAAAAGTCAGACTATATTCAGTTAATAAAATAAAGCTATGTCTTCCAGTGCTATACTGGTCTTGTACTTAATAGGCACTCAAATGTTTTTGAATGAAAGCAATATGTAATTACAGGTTTTAATATTTTGAAAAAAGAGTGTCAAAGTTGTTTTCATAGGTAATACTCAGCATCGTCCTAATATGTAAGGGTCGTTCTTTGGAGATAATGAGTTCTCCATCCTTAAGTTGTTCAAACTTAGATTTGTTTGATCACTTGGAAGGGACATTAGAATATCCAAGGGTGACCTAAACCAGAGGTCAGTAAACTATTAAGCACAGATCAAATCCGGCCTGCTACTTGCCATTATAAATAAAATTCTGTCATAATATGGCCACATTTAATTGTTCAGATATTGTCTATGGTTGCTTTCAAGCTACAATGGTACATGTGAGTAGTGGTGACAGAGAAAGCCTAAAATATCTGAGGAAGTAAGCCCGTTAACATGTAACCTACATTGGCCATAGAAAATGTATGTCCCCTAAAGCGCTTTGGTCTAATATATTACAAGAAAGTATGCTAATCTCTTGCAACTTTATTCACAGTTTTTTCTTTGTGTGTGTATATATGCATTTCTGGGAATAGGGCTCATAGTTATTATCAAATTTTCCATGCAATATCTATGTGACCAAAAAATCACTGTTCTATATGCTTCTTTTTGTGATTACAACAAGAATTCATCTTAAAATTTTTATAAAGCCTATGATGAATTTTTCCCCCTATGTTTGGTACCTCTAACTTTTGCCATGTTTAGCCTATACGCTTCAATTATGCCAGGCTATTAAACTGTCATGTGAAAATCTAGATGAGCACGACATCATCAGACTCTAAAGATGACATCTACATTGTTGCTACCTTTTCTTCTCAAGCAAGAATATATGTAAATGCCAAAAAGAGCTCAGTGAAATTTTTCTTTTTTACAAAAAAAACATTTTATCGAGATATCTTCACCATAGAAAACACTATCCACATTTAATGTATGCAATTTGATGAGTTTTGGGATAAGTAAACACACCTGAACATCACCGCCAAGGCCATAGACATATCCATCACCTCCCAAAGTTATTTCCTGCCCCCTCTGTTATTACTTTTATGTGTGTATGAATGTGTGTGTGAAGAACACATAAGATCTCTTAACAAATTTTATCTACTGTATACAATATTGCTAGCTATAGGCACTGTGTTGTTTATTAGATTGCCAGAACTTATCTAATAACATGCCCCCCCAAAACAAAGCAATCACAGGAAAGTCACTGGAAATGGACTTTATAAAGGGAAATCTGATATGTTTATCAAATTATGTTTTCTTTTTTTAATGGATTCACGGCTAGACTATATTTCCTATCCTCGTAATCAGTTGGAGGCATTTGACTTAATCTAGAAAATAGAATGTGAACTCAGGTGATGGACCTCACATTCAGGGCTGGCTCCAAAAAACTCTTATGTGATCTTATGTACACACTTCCGTTCAAAACTAGATAAAGTGTATTTTTCTTAGGCCTTAAGGGACAGTGGAATGAATCACTCAATGGAAGAAGTCTCCATTCTTTATTGACTGTGTGAAACATGCCAGAATAGTTTATTAAGCCCTATTATTTTGAAATTGTTTATTAGGACAGTCTAATGGTCTAATGGACTAATATATCAATCAGACTGTGAAGAATTATGTAAATGTAAAAAAAAAAGTAGATCCGTAGTACTCTTAATAGGTCCAGGAAGGCACTCAGCTGTTTAAAGGGCAAAATCACAATTTTCTAATCACTTGATTATGGTGTTATCAGATTTTAAAATAGCCTTTACTAATACAGTTATTAGGGTAATTTCTAAGACAAAAACCGTCTTTTCTTTAGCATATATTGAACCTGTTCTATTCAGTCTGGCTAACATCCAGGTCTTGAAAAAAAAATTTGTTTGTAAACAGAGTAAATCCATCAAGATAAGGCTCACTTATCAACCTTTCTAGGCCAATTTATATCAAATAAAAATAAAGTTAAATTAGAAAAAATTAAATGAAAAACAAAACACTAAAAGCTCAGGTCACGATCTCAGAGTCAGACCTGAGTTCATTTTCTCCAAGGGGGAATTCTTGCTGACCATACATAATTATATGAGAATAGATTTTAAAAACATCTTCCCTGTTATATAACCTGGTAACCCGCTCGCCAGGCTGAAAGGGAAATAACAGAGGTCAAATTAGAGAACTCTTATGACATGACAAACTTTTTACTTTTCTTTAGAGGAAACAATAAACTGAGAAATTTGGGGTTCATCTCCATGAATGCTCCTCTTCTGAAGAAAATGTGTTAATTGTGTTATGCATGTGTCCATGTGAGAGTGAATGCATGTGCACACGTGGGTGTTTTTTGTCTAACTCTTACCAAACAGGAAAAGAAAAACTATTTCTAAATAGTTTGGAGCTAACAGCTGTGGGACTTTAACTTGCTATTCCGAATGAATGGATTATCATAGTAACTATAAATGTAGCAAACGTCCTTTTAGCCTGTAAAACAATAGCTTCAACTGCCAAAGAGCCTTCCTTATCACTCCCTTTATTCTCTTCTGTGTAGCGCAGGCTGCTAATGATTTTCTGCTCATGTAAGTGGTAAACGCTGAAGTACCACCTTAGAGTTGGCACTGTGATCAGTCAACATCACCTTGTAGTTGGGCTTGCCCATCTTGGTGACAGGACCCTACCTTTGAATGCATATTGCGAAAACCTTAGAGGCTGACCTCTAGAATCCCATAAACATACTAATGGCGATCCTTAACATTATCCTCTTTTTTTTCACTTCCCCTTTCTCAACAAAAACACACAAAGTTTACAGAACAACAACAGTCTTAATACTCAGTTTTTTTAAGTAAATTTATTTATTTAAATTAATTTCAAGTATACAGTACATTGGTTAGACATCTATAATGTTCATAAAACAATCCCCTCAAATGCTCCCTCCCTCCTCTGGCCCTCCACTTGCACATCATATTAATGGTGATTGCATTCTGTATGTCATGCTCCCCATTGCCATGAACATCTATCAACCACTAATCTGTACTTCTTTAACCCTTCACCCCATTCTCCCAGCCCCCCAACCCCCCTCCCCTCTGTCTGTCACCAAATTGTCCACTATCTCTGTGTCTGTTTTTATTAGTTTGTTCTTTTTGTTCCTTAGATTCTGCATACAAGTGAAATCATATGGTATTTATCTTTCCCTGTCTCACTTATTTCACTCAGCATAATAACCTCTAGGTCCATTCACGTTGTTGCAAATAGTGGGATTTCCGTTTTAATGGCTGAATAATATTCCATTGTACATATGAACAGAGAAATGCAAATTAAAACCACAACGAGCTATCACCTCATATCTGTCAGAGTGGCTATCAATAAATTTTAAAAAACAGCAAGTGTTGGTGAGGATGTGGAGAAAAGGGAACCCTCATACATTGTCTGTGGGATTGCAAATTGGTATAGCCACTATGGAAACAGTATGGAGGTTTCTCAAAAAAATTAAATATAGATATACTTTTTGACCCAACAATTGCACTTCTGGGTATTTATCTGAAGAAAACCAAAACAATAATTCGTAAAGGTCTATGCACTCCAATATTCACGGCAGCAGAATTTACAAGAGTCCAAAATATGGAAGCAACCTAAATGCCTATCAACAGATGATTGGAAAAAGAAATTATGGTTTATACTCAGTTTTGAAGAGAGAAAACCATGATTGATTCTGTCATCAGGTGATACAAAGCAGTTTCTCTCTCTCAAGGGAACTTTTCATTACACCGTATACCCTTCCTAACTCTCTAGCCTTATACCTCCGCCACTAAGCTTTTGGTGATCTATTATACAACATGGATTTGTATTATGAGAATGAAAAATATTTTCACCTGTTGTATATGCTCTACCTAAGTGTACCTACCCTGCCACTCCTCCTCCAAACTCCCCTATCACTCCACCTTCGAGTCAATGTTCAAATGTCACTCTGCACTGTGAAGTCCTTCTCTGTCTAGCCACCAAGCACAGTTAGTTGCTCTCCTGCTGGTATTTGCACAGTATGCAGTACATACCCTTTACCTATTATGGTTGTCTCATTTTATAGCTATTAGTCAATATATTAGTCTCCTGTGTAGGACCTTGTGTTCCTCAAGGGCAGAGAATGTATCCTGTTCATTTCTGTCACACCTAGTCCAGGACCTAGAATGTACATAATAGTAGTCAACAAATAGGTATTGAATAAATTTGTGAGTATCCCATTTCTGCATTTAATCGGCATAGCATAGTAGTTTAGAGTAGGGGCTTGCAGATGGACTGTCCGTCATTCAAATCCTAGCCTTTCCATGTATTGGCCTCGTAGGACCTTGGGCAAGTTACTTATCTTTCCTATTTACTTACTGTAAAACAGAGATGCTGATAGTACCTGTCAAATGGACTTCTTGAGAGGATCCAATGAGAAGATGGCTGTAAGGTCCTCCATAAAGTACATGAAATGCACTAAATATTTAATAAATGGCTCTGTTCTTTTTTTACACTCCACCCATCTCTTAACAAACCAAAACTGCTAGGTAAATGATATTGACAGGGAGGACTCAGGGAGAGATTTTTTATTCCAGCAAGTCTAATTCCCAATCTGAAACAGGAGACTATATTGAGTGGGTATTCACCAGTACATATATCCTTCTTGATAGATGAAAGTAAGTAGTATTGCATTTATGTTTGACTACAAATGAAATGGAAGATCATCAAATTTGCCCTTTCTCTGCAGTTGCAAAGGAAAGGGAGGTGTGAGTTACATTTAAAGACCCCACATAAAACCCTTAACCCCATTTCTTGGTCAATTTCAAAATAAATTGCTACATATTATGCGTGGGCATATTTAATTTTCAAGAGTTCATTTTGCAGTATTTTGCTTTAGATGTGCATAAACCCATAGACAATTGCAGGTTAACAGCTTGTAATGGAGGACGCTGTGAATCAGAAAGGCAGGAAGAATCTTGTTGTTGCTTTCAAAAATTATTTGAAGAATATCTTGTCTTGCTGATAAAAATTATAATCACACTGTATATTCTTCATAATATTGCTCAGCAAATTGTATCTTTTTTGTATAAACTTTGTCCTTGAAAATAGGTTATTATAGCAAAGCAAACTCTAGCTTTCCCAGGCAAATAACTTTCCTGAGATATGCTTTTAGATCTTCACAGCCTGTCTTTGTTCTGTTCTTGTCTACACTTTTCAAAGAGTTAGAAATATCTGCAATGTATTTGACACAGCTACAGCTGCCTTTAAGAAATAATTGTCTGTCTGGTTGATGTAAAACAATATTACAAAAAAGTTGGGCAGGGGGTGTGGGTAGGAAACAGACTATATGTTTATGAATCCCCAGAATATTGCTCTAATGTGGTACCATATATGTATGTGTATTTGTGTGTACATACACTGCATTGTACTTTTCTTTCTTTCTTTCTTTCTTTCTTTCTTTCTTTCTTTCTTTCTTTCTTTCTTTCTTTCTTTCTTTCTTTCTTCTCTCTCTATCTCTCTATCTCTCTCTCTGTCTCTCTCTCTGTCTCTCTCTCCTCTCTTTCTATTTACCATTTTGTTTCAAAAGATTTTATATTTTAGGAGAAATTTCAGTTTGCAGCTGCAAATATTGATAAAAAGTCCATGTTAAAAAACATACACACACATAAACTTCCAACGAAGCCAAACTAAAGAGGTCATTTGAAGTCATTCAGTTTCTCTAAGAAATTGTACACCTCGACCATGAGACAGGAGAAAGATTGTGGTAAATTATGAATTCTGATATGAGCTATGGGATAGCAGGGACATCGTCCACTTTTTTCACCATTTTATATTCAGAACCTAGGACCAGACCTGACACATAGTAGGTACTCAATAAATATTTGTTGAATGAATGAATGAATGAACATTTATCTAATTATAAAAGCCATAGAGGATCATTACATAAAATTTGGAAAATGTAGAAATTGTATTTCAGAAGATAGAAAAGCCACCCATTTGTCATCCATAATCCTGCCACCCGAGAGTGCTAACATGTATTCTTAAGTTTGCTTTAGTTACATTCTTTAAGCTTCAAGAAAAATGAACTCATTCAGTCTAAAACAACTAAAGTAGGACTGTAAAAGGATTCTCCCAGGTGTCTCTGGGACCTTGTGGTCTTTCATTCTCTTGTTTCTTTCTGTAGACTTTTTTTTTTCCCTTTGTGCTTCATCGGTGTATGAATTGCCAAATGCCTTCCCCCAGCTTCCCCAGGCAACCGATTTCAAATAGTTTAGTTTAAGTCACCATCACCATTTTCCTCCTGTATTCAGAGTCTCAAGATTCAGGTGAAAAACTGCTATTTTGACCAATCAATAGATTACCTTTCTCTGCGTCAGTTAAACATATAGTACTTCTTCTGTCCTATTCTGATCAACTGGAGGATTGTGGGTGTAGGGCTGTATTGCAGGGACAGTTCTGAAAAGAGGCCCACAATAGATAGGCACTCAATGAATGTAAGATCAGGGACCATACCATGCCTTTCACCATTTCTGATGCATCGTAAGTACTTAAATGAATGACGGATGTGCAAGTTAAATAAAGAACATATAAGTGGAAATCCTTGGAAGCCATTTTTTTTGAGTTGAGACAGAAGTGACATATAACATTGAGTAAGTGTAAGATGTACAATGCGTTGGTTCAGTACATTGATATATTGTAGTATGATTACTGCTGTAGTGTTAGCTAACATGCCTATCTTGTCACATCTTTATCATTTCTTTTTCGTGGTGATAACAATTAAGATCTAGTCTCTTAGCAACTTTGAAGTTTATAGACCAGTATTATTGACTATTATCACATGTTGTGCATTAGAATTCCAGAACTTATTTGTCTACTAGTTGTAAGTTTATACCCTTGAACTACATCACCCCAATTCTCCACCCCAGCCCCTAGTAACCACCATTCTATTATGTTTTTACAACTTTAGTTGCTTTAGAGTCCATATATTTGTCTTTCTCTGTCTGACTTATCTCACTTAGTATAATACCCCTAAAAGCCATTTTTGTCATACAACAAAGTCTGATGCATTTCTATGTGTGTATATGTTGCAGGGGTGGCACAGTGGTACAGCATTCTGCGTGTGTGTGTGTGTGTGTGTGTGTGTGTGTGTGTGTGAAAATGTTATTGCTTTTCCTGGGTTGCTCTCTCTGCATAAGGAGTGACAGATTGGTACCTTATGTACCTGACAGTGCATGTGGCCTGGCATTGATAATGAACTGGTATAATTTGGTCTTTCTTTTAAGGCTGCAGAAAACATAGTTCATTCCAAAAATGTGCAGTATGGCATCTACATAGACTGTTATATTTTGAAAGTAGGAAAAAAGGGGTCCAGAATTTGTTTTCTTTAGTGAAAAAGCTTCTTATTGAAATAGCTTTTCAATTAAATACAAAGGGCTCACAAAGACCCCAGAGGTACAGAATGGGCTTCCAACACAGTGGTTCCTCTTTTATCACTAGTGAATATTGGGCTTTTGTGGCAGATTTCATTCTGTCGCTTTATGAAGTTTGAAAAGATACAGACTTCGTGATCTCTAGGGTCCTGCCTAAATCTGATAGTTTGTGATTCAATGAAAACCATGGTTATTAGTATAATCAGCAACACTAGCTATGCTATAATATATCAACCACATCCCAATACGTACACAGACAAAAAATAACACTGAATTCGTAATGTCCCCATGACGCCTCTACCTTACCCTGAAAATATAGAAATAGTTTTTATATTACAAATGGACATTTAGATATTATATTTCAAGAACATACTGGATAGTAGAGAGTAAGGGTTAATGGAGACTCTCAAAATTAAATTTACTTGGGGCATTATTTGTACATAATATTTCAATTGTTCCATCCTGGCATTTTTTTCAAATCAACTTTTTAATAGTCTAGACAGTATTTTAAAGATAAACCATTCTCTCAAATTTCATAGTACATAATTTCATTTTATTTTCCCCATAAAATGCATCAGCTCAAGCAAAGGCCATTCATCACTTAGACCTTATAATAGATATCTGTGTTGACGTATTAGTTGAGTTAACTGTTCCTATATTTCGCAGAACCTCGCTAACTGTATATGGGTTTTAAATTGTGTAAGAAACATAGTCTCCATTCAGTACCCACTGCTCAACTTTCTTAAATCCCACTTTAAGTCATGCATTGTATAGACTACCTTATTCCATGAGTAAAGTTTATCATTTATAGATTCACAATGTCATTTTCTCCATTTTAGATTCTATATCTATTTTTTATGTAAAATATATTTATTTATGAATTACTATTTGTAGGAGTCTGATAGTCTACTCATAGAGTTCTGGGAATGGACGGTGATGCTGGTTGCACAACAGGATGAAAATACTCAATATCACTGGACCGTACACTTAAAAATGGTTAAGATAGGTTTTATGTTATATTTATCATACCACAATAAGATAAACCCGTACATGTATTACATAAAGGGAAATCTTTCTGATTTTGAAATAATCTACTCTGTAATGCTTCTCTTTAATGTAAAGCTTTAAAAACAATTTTTGCCTTTTTGTGCAATATCAGACTAATGAAACTTTCAAGTCACACAAAATAATTGAGCCACATCTATATATAAACTGATTATGCTAAGAGGTTTGAATCAAGTATGTGTCACAGAAACTGTGCAGCTATCCTGTCCATGTAGACAAGTTATACTTTAAAGGAAAAAACCGTGTGCAGTTTTCAAATAAGTTAAAAAGCTTTAAACATAGTTAAAGAGTTAACTGTGTACAAACACTTTGAAAACTCAAAAACACGTTCATACACAAAAAAACCCCGCTAATATTTGAATAAATAATTCTGTCTCTTTGGAAACATAACATTTCTATAATTGATCATGTAGCAGTAAAAGTTGGGTATTAATGTCTGGGAAATAATCAGCAGGTACAGAGGTTGCTGTTTTCTCTTTAGTGTTAGGCATCGCATTGGGTACAGAAATATGTGGATGATTAATGACATTTTAAAAATTTACATTGAGCCGTGTTGATTATGTCAGCACTATTTCTAGTAAATGCCCTTCTTTCAAGGTAAGAAGTGCTTCCACTTTAAAAACAATAACAATTTTAATGTCCAGTGAACTAGAAGACTGAGGTATCAGTATCTGAATTCTACATATTTTGCAGAGGAGAATGATACAAAATTGAAACAAAAAAGAACTTAAAAAATTATCTTCAAAAATGCCTATGCCTTTTATGGTTTACTGTCAACCCCAGTTTTTTAAGTTCCATTTTAAAACTTTGCTTGGAATACATTAAATCACTAGAAGGCGTAGCATGGAAAATTCCAGCTTCAGATATTTCTTTGGATAGATTTTAGGTTTCTTCCTTGAAAGTGGAGATACATTAAAATGCTGAAATTCACTTCAACTGTATGCTTATTTCTTGGCTGACACAATTACAAGAGGGCCTGTTAATATTCTTATAAAGAGTTGGCGATATCACTGTTCGCCATGAAATGTTAAAGAAAAATATCCAGCGACACTTGTTAAAGATGATAAGGCAGACTGTATTAAGGACCCTCGTGCTAGATATAAGGACCACTGCAACTGGGATTTTACAATAAGGTAGAGATTGGGTTCAAATCTGAATACGTTGTGTGCAACTGAGAAATTATAGCCAAGGGGCAGTGTGGAGAGTCAGTAAATGGAAAATTACCAAGAGGAAATCAAACTTAAGGGGGATTCAGGCTAAACTGACTTAACAGGATTCTTTTTTGCCAAAGACAAGAATGAACCACTATCTAGGGTGGCTGGTTAAACTGACCTAGGATGGTTGTTAAAACTGGATTGTGTAAGGAATTGCACAGGTTGGCCTAGCAGGAGGTTTGGGAGCTTGACTAAGATTTGATTAACAAAGAAGCTTTGTCAGTGTGTGGTGTCATAGTAATGAATCAGTTCACTTTGGTATTATTTTCTATTATAACCCCGTTTTTATCATTTTAATGTTTTGTTTTTGTTTTTATTTGATAAAATATATTTGAGTTAAATGTACTACTTTTTCCTAGCTTCTTTACTTTTGTCCTGGAAGGAATTTTTATGTTTAGGGGGAAATGCTTAAAATATTTCCTACTATCGATTTTATCAACTTTTTGCTGAAAGAGCACCTGATGCTTAACAAAATGTTTAACTTAAAAAAACGCATATGTATATACAATTCCTCTCTAATCACACTCTAAATTTAAGGTCCGTTTTTCTTCCAGTGCCTTTAAAATTTATCCCATCTCCTATAATTCAGTAGCACCCAGTCCACTGCCTCTTTATGAAGAGAATTGTATCTCAAAAACATTGGTTTCATTCTATTTTTCCCCTAAATGCAGTTTTCAATTTATTCCAATAGCTAAAATAATGTGGTCAATGTCTTTCTTCTTTTTATCTTTATCCTATGGACCTCAAATGCATAGAATTGATTATATCATAATCCTTGGCTCCAGATATACCATTACAATATTTATCCAGGAATGGTTCTATTCTTTTCTATATTTCATTACTTAATTACTTTACAAATTTACAAATTTATTCTTTTTTTTTGTGGCCGAGTAATAATCTATTGTATATATGTACTCCCTCTTCTTTACCCATTCATCTCTTGATGGGCATTTAGCTTGCTTCCATATCTGGGCTATTGTAAATAGTGCTGCAGTGAACATAGGGATGCATATGTCTTTTCGAATTAGTGTTTTGGATTTCTTTGGATAAATGCCCAGAAGTGGGATTGCTGGGTCATAAGGTAGTTCTATTTTGAAATTTTTGAGGAACCTCCAGACTGTTTTCATAGTGGCTGCACCAATTTGCAATCCCACCAACAGTGCACGAGGTTTCCCTTTTCTCCACATTTTTGCCAACATTTGTTTGTTCATTTGTTGATGATGGCCATTCTGACAGGTGTGAGGTGATATCTCATTATGGTTTTAATTTGCATTTCTCTGATGATTATGAGATCTTAATCTGTGACAAGGACGGACCTAGAGGATATTATGCTAAGTGAATAAGTCAAACAGAGAAATACAAATAACATTTTATCTCAGTTATATGTGAAATCTAAATAAGAAAATACACAAACAAAACAGAAAGAGACTCAGATACAGAGAACAAACTGGTGATTGCCAGATGGGAGGGGCGTTGGGGGTCTGGGTGAAAAATGTGAAAGGATTAAGAAGTACAACTTGGTAGTTATAAAATAGTCATGGGGATGTGAAGTATAGCATAAGGAAAATAATACTGTAATAACTACATTTAGTTACAGGCTACCAGGGGATAACTTTGTAAATTATATAAATGTCTAACCACTATGCTATACTCCTGAAACTAATATAAAGTAATATTGAATTTCAACTCTAATTGAAAAATAAAAATTAAAAAAAAGAACTGTACTCTAGTTGACAGTATTGTAAAAAATAAAAATTTGGTTCCTGCCTCCTGTGTGTCAGTTTGTTAAAGTCACCATTTAAAGGACAAATAAATAGTACAGCACTTTGTTCCAATGGATTCATCATGATTAAGAATGCCAGGATGTGGGATGGTGGGCGGGTACTTCCCATGGAGAGAAACTTGGTTGAGAAGTATTCTAGATAAAGGAAATACTCAGGAAGTGAGGCATGGTGTGTACATGGAGAATGGCTAAAGCAAAAAATGGGCTAGGGAAAATAGGAAGAGGCCAGGTTGTTAATGGTGTTGAATTCTAGTCTAACGAGTTTGTATTTTATTTCATATACCCACGTAAGTGACATTTTGAAGTTTAGGACAATCCCATTCATCAAGCCACACTGTGGTAGGTGGATATGGGAAAGATGGAGGTGGATATGGTAGAAGGAATGGGGAAGGCGAGCCTGAAAGTAGTAAGATCTTAGCGTTTCAGAATTTTCAACACACCTATTTAGCTTTTGGTAAAGTTTGTCCTGTTTCTATGGAGTCCTTATTATTATCACAGCTACTTGAGCATTTTCACTTTTGATCTCTGTAAGTTCGTAAGTATTTACTGAGGTGAGAATGAACCGATTCCCCAGTGTTTGCTAATTATAATCCTGTTCAGCAAGGGCCAGAACATACTGCATTTACAGGAATCTGCTGCAGCATCAGCAAGCTATTGGTATTCAGAACACTCAGTTTGCTGGAACATTTAAAATTAAGTTTAAAAATATTTGTTTGTTGCTGCATTTTAATGTTTTAATTGTCTTACGATGCTTAATAGTTTGAATACTAAAGTGCCTGTAGAGCATTGGCAAGGAATGATAAATAAAACATACGCCCCTACCTTGATTTATGGGAGCCAGATCAAGCTGTTTTGTTTGTTTATGTATTATCAGAAAAATGGGATGTTATCCAACAGTGGTGCTACCAAGTGGTATCTGAAGATTATCGTTTTGGTAAACCCAGTGTGGAAAGACTGTTCTCCATTTTTCATGAAATAAAAATTATTCTATGAGGACAAACAAACTGAGACTCATGGACATGGACTATAGACTAGTGGTTACCAGAAGGTAGGGGATAGGGGAGGAGAGAAGAGGTAGACCGGGTTAAGGGGGTCAAATATAGAGGGGGTAGGGGGAGGGCAAAGTGGGTAAGGGGATTAAATATATGGTAGCCGAAGGAAACTGGACTTTGGGTGGTAAACACAATAGAATATACAGATGTCAAATTATAATGTACACCTGAAAATTATATAATTGTATTAACCAATGTTACCCCAATAAACTTCATTTAAAAAAGTTATTCCATGAAACAAGCCACTGTTCAATCAACAATCATTTGGCACCTGCCGCCGCTATAAGATTTATGCTGAGGCAGATAAGGTATAGAACAGAGTTTCTCAGTCTCCACACCACAGATATTTGGGGCTGAGATGATTTTTTTCCATAGGGGAACTGTCCTGTTCACTGTAAGATATATAATGGCATTCATGATCTCTCCCCCGTAGATGCCAGTGGTGACCCTCACACATACGCACACAATTGTTGACAACCAAAACTGTCTCTACTCATTGCTGAATAACCCCTGAGGCACAAAATCAACCCCTGATTGAGAACCACTATTAGAGTATGGAATAAAACACTGTTCTTGTCCTCAAGAAGCTTACAACTGAGCAATTTTACGACCCACGTTTTGGAATCAGGAAGCCTCAGGTTTGCATAATGAGGTATCACCTCACCCCTGTCAGAATGACCATCATCAGTAAATCAGCAAACAACATGTGTTGGTGAGGATGTGGGGAAAAGGGAACCCTCAGGCCCTGTTGCTGGGATTGCAAATCAGTATAGCCACTATGGAAAACAATATGGAGGAGGTTCCTCAAAAAATTCAAAAGAGAACTGCTTTATGACCTGGCAATCTCACTTCTGGGTATTTATCCAAAGAAATTCAAAACACTAATTTGAAAAGTTATATGCACCCCTATGTTCATTTTAGCATCATGTATAATCACCAACACATAAACGTAACCTAAGTGTCCATCAACAGACAATTGGATAAAGAAGATGTGGTGTATATATTCGATGGACTATTACTTGACCATAAAAAAGAATTAAATCTTAACCATTTAGGACAATGTAGATGGACCTGGGGGGTATTATGCTCAATGAAATAAGTGACACAGAGAAAGACAAATACCATATGATGTCAGTTATATATAGAATCTAAAGAACAAAATAAGAAAAAAAACCTCATAAATACAGAGAACAAACTGACTGATGCCTGATGCAAAGGGGTATGGGGGGGCTGGGTGAAAAAGGTGAAGGGCTTAAGAAGTACAAATTGGTAGTTACAAAATAGTCATAGGGATATGGAGTCCATCATAGGGAATATAGTCAATAATGTAATAACTGTATAGTGCCGGGTGGGTGCTAGATTGTTCAGGGGATACCTTTGTACATTATGTAAATATCTAACCACTATGCTGTACAGCTGAAACTAATATGAAATAATATTGAACATCAACTGTAATTTAAACAAGGAAAAGTTAATTAAAATTATGATTAACCATGGGTGGGGAGAATCCTCAGATTTGAATCTTTACTCACCATTTCCTGGTCATGTGACCTTAGGTAAATTCTTTAACCTCTCTGAGATACAATGTCCTCACCTGTAAGGACACTTAAGGGCATACTACTCAATTTGCAAAGTTATTGTGAAGAGTTTACAAAGTAGAGAACGTTATGAATAAAATATGCTTATATGGTTGGTAAAGTTTCTAATATCGACTGTGCTTATTGCTGGGTTTGACAGCTTTTTCCGTGGTCACAGTCGGGTTGCTCCTCCAATTCTAGGCTGATGCCTCACCTGTGCTTTGGTCACTGCCCCTTCCTGCTTTGTCAGTAATCTGATTTCATAGTTTGTCTCTTCAATACTCTCCTCTCTCTTACAGATGGGCTCTGTGGTCAGAGATATTTGGGTGCCTACCCAGAATGTTATAAATATTAAATGGGATTGTAAAAGTGAATCATAGAGTCAAAAAGAAATCTGCCAATAAAATTGAAAAACTGGGTCAGGCCAAGACTCTAATTAATCACATTCATTTGCAGGAATGCTAAGGTTTTAGTGTTGGATATTGGCAACTTAAGAAGCTTTCCTATTTCTCCCACTCTTAAATATTTCATTTTTATTATTTTCCCTTTTATTACTGAAAGAACCCAATTCAATTAAATTAGGAATAAATATGTCGTGTAAGTCAAGGTGGGCTAGATCATGCTGTGGGAACACAGCACTACAAGATCTCAGAGAGCTAAAGAAAGTTTATTTCTTACCCCTGCAACACATCCATCTTTACCAGGTGTTCAGCTCCACGTCGTTCTCCATGAGAAATCGGGGCTGACAGGCTCTTCACTACTTGGAACATTGCTTCTCATCCTGGCCAGCGGGAAGGGAACATGATGATTCGTTCGTTATCTCTTTAAGCAATGGTTGGCACCTACGGCCTGTTCGCCAAATCTAGCCCACCATCTGTTCTATTAGGACACAGCTACACTCATTCGTCTATGTCTACAGTTGCTTTCATACCACAAAGGCAGAGTTGAGTAATTGTTACAGACTGGATATGGCCCAGAAAGCCTAAAATAATGACTATTTGGCCTTTTATAGAAAAAGTATATATGTTCGCCTACCCATTCTTAAAGGGTTTTCTGTCCAGAAGTAAATACACCATATTTAATCACATTCCACTTGTCAAAAGGAGTCGTGTGGCTATGCCTGCTGACAAAATAAAGCGTGGTCTTGATCACTTACTGAACATACCTGAAACTTTCGGTTTAGCATGAGGATATAGTTGCCTCTATTTTGCTCTCTTCAGAATTACACAGGACAAGCCTAACAGATTAACCTACTAGATAAGGTATGTTGATAATAAAATCTGTTCTATCTATTTGGTGGGTACCACTAATAGGAGAAATCAGACTTTTCTCTTGCAAATAGGCAAGTAGGAAACAAGTGTCTTCTTTGGGAATGGTGGACTTAAATTACAAAAATATGAGTTCTTCCTCTAGTTTTAATTCCAATACTGACGAGTTCTGTGTGACTTTGTTAGGGCAGCACCTCCCCTCCTTACCTCTGTTATTTCTGCCTTCCTCATTTGCTCACTGTCCTGTGATGATGTGATACTTGGAACTGCAGCAGCTATCTGGTGACCATGAAGCAACAAGCTAGAGGCCAAAAAGATCACACGCTAAAGTGGGGCAGATTAGAATTAAGGAAAGAATGAGTTCTTAATGACATAATTGAGCTACCAGGCTGACTCTGGAATCACCAACTCTCCAAAATCTTGGTGAGAAAATTAATGCTTCCGTTGTTTAAGCATCTTTAAATTGGGTGTTTTGTTACTTAGATCCTGAAAGCCCAAAGTCATAAACTGTGCTCTTGGACATATAAGTATTTAACCATTTTCAGCTTCTGAGCCCCTCTTGGTGAACTAGAGATAAGAATCTCTTTTTGACGATTAATTTATGTAACATACGTGTAGAGGAATTTCTCCATCATACCACCCTGGTGACTTCGCATGTATCCACATAGGCCGTGGAGGTGAGGCTCAACCACGATGTGACTCAAACCTTGGCAGAACACTCTGTGATCCTCCCAGAAATATAGCAAGAAGGAACTCTTGTGAAGATGGTCATGAGTCCATTTCTCATCTTCCTCCCCATCTTGTAGGAGGCTCCCTATCTTGTGGAAGGCTTCCATAATGCAGTTCATCATCTATCTTACCGATTCCACTGAGGCACAGGACTTTTCACTTTGCCCTGCCCTTTAGGATACAGCTCCAAGTTTCTGTGTGGATCTACAAAATCGTTTAGGGTATAGAGTGAACTACTCGAGTCATCTGTCATCTAACCTCTCTGATTCAGTGTCATCTTAAGGGTCCAGGGACATGTGAAGGTGATACCATGCTTCTTTTGCTTTTGTTCTCTATGTAATTAGTAAAGTAAGTCCATCTCTGCTTGACGTCTCTTTACTGGTCAAATGGATGGAATCGTGGCAAGCTAACCTAGCAGCTGCTGCCGTGCTGCCATTTATGGATGCCTGCCTGGCACAGAGTAAAGACTCGCTAAATAAATGTTATGTCAGCATTGCTAATAGTATCATTGCAAGTATGTTACTGAGCTTCAGTTTTCTCCATAGGGAAAAGGAGTATTACATAAGAAGGAAAATATTGTTCAGCTCTTAAGTGTCAATTATATATAAGATAGTAAAGCTTGACTTTTTTTCAAGTCACTGGAGACGTTTTTATCCATGGTTATGATTTGTGACATAAATAAATTATCATTTAAAAATTAATCTCTAATATTTTATTGTAGAAGAGAATTCCATTTTCCAGTGAGCCCCAAAGCACATGCCTTCTCACGTAGTCACGTGGAAGGCTTTGATCACAAACATTAGCCTTGTCTTCTGCCATCAGGAGTATACACACGTTCTGGTTTGTTGAAATTGGCTCAAGTTAAAGAAAATCAAATCTTATATGAGAAAGCAATTGATCCTTCTAACCTTCTTGTCTAATTCTAACATTCTCTCCCAGTCTCAGGAAAATGTATGACAGTCTGCCTACTCCCAGGCTACGTACAAAGCTGAAATTTAAAAATGCTTTCAAGGCAAGTGACCATTTTGACAGAACCAGCATGGAGCATCTTTTAGATGAAACTTCAACACCCCTGTGAAGCAGAGCCTTGGGTTTAAAGATGATTTTACCTACCAGAAATATGGCTAAAAAAATAAATTACTTTTTTTTTCTCATTTGAGCAAAGAATCTATAATTCTAGTTAAAAGAACAAAACCCATTTTTCCAGCATTCATAATTAGATGCCTTTTATTTATATTATCTGCTAAGATTACTCTGTTTAATACAATTTTATATAAAGTAGAAATCCAAATTCCAGAACAAGGAGAGAGAGAATAGTTAATGGAAACTAAAAAGTACTGGTTCTTTGTAAACTGCTCTGTTTTCTGAGAAATATGCGTTAATCAGTTGTTCCCACAATGTGTTATCTTTATCAAGTGTATTTTGCTTGGAGACATATGTTTATATTTTTAAAGATGTTTCCTTTTTTCTATAAACTCCCTTTCAGCCCAAGAATGAAAAAAAATTATCACTAGGAATTTGATGTTCTACAAAGAATATTATTAGTCAGCAAGAAAATCCTGCATTTTATATCAGTGTATGCTTTTGTACCTCACAAGACAAACCCATTATTTTTATAAATGAGATGAAGGTGAGTAGTGTTTATAAATTTTTCAATTCACTAATTCATAAACTATTATTTTTATATTACTAAATTGCTCCCTTCCATAATTAGCTCAAATTTAATATTAATGATGGAGCCAGGTTATGGATCCAGACAGCAAAGCACTTGGTATGAAGTAAGAACCCTAGCTTTTTTAAGTTGGTCTGATTATTTGGCTTTTCTCCTTTTATCTGTTAATGTAGGATATGACATTAACTGATTTTCTAATATTAATACTATCCTTGTACTATTAGGGTCTCTTAGAATACAACCAACATATATATATATATATACATATTTGTGTGTATTTTATATATTTTTAGATATTTTATATATATTTTATGTATTTTATGTATTTATATATAATATATGCATATTTTATATATTTATATTATATATATTTTTTAATTTGCTATATATATGTGTGTATAATTTTATTTTTAGTTAGGAATTTTACTTCAATGTTCGAGAGGTAGATTTTTGATTTTTTTAACAGTTCATTTTTTAATTAAAAGTTATTGGTGAATGCAAGAAAACATAGGTACTAAACTCATGGACCTTGGACTTAGAGAGTATTTTATAAATTTGACCTAAAAGCAAGGGACGTAAAAGCAAAAATAAGTGAATAGCACTATATCAGACTGATTTGTGATTCTTCTTTCTTTTGATGGACTTGTCATGTTTTGGTATTAAGTTTATGCTATCCTGATTAAATTGTTCCTTCTATTTTGATTCTCTGTAAAAGTTATATATGTTAATATGTTCTCAGAATATCTGTAGATTATACCTCCTGTATAACTACGTGTGTGTGTGTGTGTGTGTTGTGGGGGTGAGGTGGGGGAGAGAGAGGAATGGATGGATGGATGGGGCATATAATTTTTAAGGACTGGTCACCTTTTTAATGCTTGCTTATAGGTGTATTTGGGTTTCTCTTATTTCTTGTCAGTGTTGATAAGTTATTTTTCAAGGAAACTGCTCATTTGTATAAGTTTTGGCAGTTATAGGCCTAAAGTTAATCATAACCTCTGATCATCATTTTTTTCAATAGCTGCTTTATTTATAGTTATGTGTCCTTTACACTTTTGATATATTTTCTTGTTCTTAGTGACAGAGATCTATCTATTTCATTAGTTTTTCCTAAGAAGTAGCTGTTGACTTTATTGATATTATTTTATCATAATTTTCTATTTCATTATTTCTTCCTTTCTTTTTGCTTCACTCTCTTTGGGTTGATTTGATTGAAACTGTACATAACTCTTACGTTAGATAATGGCTCATGAATTTTCAGCATTTATTCTCTCACGTAATTACTTAAGGCGATGTTTTCTCTATGGATATTTGCTTTAGCAAATTCCACAAGTTTTGAAATGTAATATTTTCATTTGATATGCCATATTTTCATTCAGATCTAAAGATTTTCCAATTTCTATTATTATTTCTTCTTTGAGTCATGAGGTATTTAGGAGTATATTTAAAATTCCCTAATTTCCCAAGTTTTTTTTGTTGATTTTTCCCCCCTTGATCTATGTAATTCAGCTGCATTGTGGTAAAAGAACACGGTTGGTATAATGGCCCTTTGAAATTTATTATGACTTAAGTTATGGCTTATTGACGAATTTTATGGTCACTTATTTATATATGCTCTATATGTTTTCTCTAATATATTTGGGGCACAGCTTTTATATATTCTTTAGATTAACCTTCTTAACTGTTGTTTCAAATCTCTACTCTCAGTAAATACCACACAATATCTAGTGTTTGTGAAAATATATAGTGAAGGATTTTCATGAGAAATGTGGGCATACATATATATATATATATATATATGTATGTATGTATATATATATATATATATATCAGGTACATGCATAAGGAATGTGTATAAATGCATCATTTATTATAGCTACAGACTGGACATAATGCAAATGCTCATAAAGTATAGCTGAATCAATAAACTTTAGTGTATATATTCAATGACATTATATACAGCAATGCAAATGAATGACAGAGTTATGTGCAGAAATTTGGATAAATCTTAAAAGTAATGTTGAAAGAATAAAGCCAGATACAAATGAACACATACATAGAGTATGTTTGGGTTTTTATAAGATAAAATTGGCAAAACTAAACTGTTATATAAAGGCATTCATGGGGAAAAATTAAATAAAAGCAAGAAATAGGTTTTGATAAACATTCATGTTGTTTTTACCTTTGGGAGGATGGACAGGTTAATGACTTGTAAGGGACAGATGGAGTCTTCTGCGATACCGTCAGGGGTTATGTCTTGATTTGGTAGTGATTACATTAATGCTGATACCATATTAATTACCTGATGAGCATTTTTAGTATTTCGTTATATTTCACAATGAAAAGTAAAATTATATAATACGACAGAAAGTGAAACGTGTTCTAAAACATTAAAGCAGCACGTAAGTAACATTAAAGCAGTATGTATATAACACGAAAGACTGTATGTATGTGTACTGTGTTATGTAGAGTGGTCAGAGAAGGCCTGTCTTTAATGAATATTTATTAGAGCCCTGTAGTAAGTGAAGGATGAAACCAAGTGAATATCCATGAGAAGAACATTTCAGGCAGAGGGCATTGTGAGTGAAAATACTGAGGTGAGCACCTGTTTGACATGTTTAAGAGTAGACGGCAAAGATATCATTGGAGCTGGAGAGTAGCAGGAAAGGGGGAAATGGTATGAGATGAGGTCAAAGGGGTAGCAAAGAGCCAGGACCAGTACGGAGGGCTTTTCACTCTGATTAAGATGAGATGGCATTGGAAGGTGTTAAGTAGGAGACTGATGTAATCTGGTTTACTTTTGAGCAGGATTATCCTTGAAAGACCGTGATGGAACAAGGGCAGAAGCAGCAAGAACAGTGGGAGTTGTTTTGTTTTGTTTTGTTTTTTAATATAGAAGATATTATAGCATGTTTTTACACTTATGAGAATGAGTGACATTCTTTGTAATTTCTAATCTGCCATCACCCATCTTTAATTTGTTTATTCAGTTGTCTAGTCCATGAAGACTTGAGTTTTTAATTTTCAAAGATAATATATCTTTCCTTCCTGTGTTTTATTCCTTTTTAATTTCTTCAAGCAATTTAAACATACTAATTTGGCTATTTGTTTTCTGATTCTTGCTCATGGTAGCTTGATTATACATGTATTTTTCCATGTGTTATCTCATTTATTTTTTTAAAAAAATTTCACCTTTATTAAGATATAATCGGCATAGAAATTTATAAGGTATTTATAACATCCATCCATCCCTCCCCATCTCCTGGTTGAACATTTAAGTTTTATTCTGTCATACCTTTTTTTTAATAAATTTATTTATTTAAATTAGTTTCAAGTATACAGTACATTGGTTAGATATCTATAATATTCATAAAACGATCCCCCCAATTGTTCCCTTTCTCCTCTGGCCCTCCACCTAGCCAGCATTAACCTTTATAAAATATAAGTTGTGGGCTTATGTTTAGCAAGAGAGTTGTAGAAATCCCAAGAGTGCTGATTGGAGGATATTTGTATTCATGGAGATTTTGCATTTGCTGCTACTAATTACCCTTGGGTCAAAACAAAAACTAGCCTTGACTCATTTAAGGTAATTGTTAACTTGGACTTTCCCAATATTTGGATGAATTTTTTATTCAAAGACTATAAAGAATAGAAAAGTTTCCTTTTACCTATTTTTGCCTGCAGGTGGACGTTTTAATCAGGTGTAGGACTTAGAGTTTCTGGGCTTAAAGCAGAGATCTCAGATCTGTTGCTCACCTTGTGTGTATACACGACCTCATGTTCTATTCTAGCCTGGCCGTTAATATCCAAACTTCTTGGTAACTGAGAAAGGCATATATCACTCTAGTGTAGCTATAGAATCAGTTTTAGCTTAGCACTTTGTTTTTCAGTTCCCTCCATGTATTTGCCATATTAAAATTAATAATAGCTAGCATTTATTGAATATGGATTATGTAACTGACACGGGGCTCAGCTTTTTACATGCTTTATCTCTTTTGTACACCAGATGGTATTGTGGAGATGCACTATTATTTTACCCCTTCTAAAGGCTGGAAAGTGGGGATCAGAAAAAATAATTTCACTGAGGTTATTGCCTTGTAATTGAAATTTTGTGAATTTTTGTATGTAATTGTCTATTGATTATTCATTTTATAGTTTTATTAAGTATAATTGGCTTAAAATAAACTGCTCATATTTAGAGTATATAATATGATAGCTTTTGACATATACACATGCACGCACACTCACACATGTAACAATAACCACAATCAAGGTAATGAATATATACTTCACCACCAATCTTGTGCCACTTTATAATCCTTTCCTTCCAACCTCTCTCCTCTGCTTCACCAGGCAACCCCTGATCTGCTTTCTGACTGACAGTAGAGATTAGTTTTTATTTCTAGGAGTTTATGTAAGTGGAGTCAAGTATGGCTTCTTTCACTCAGCATGAAGATTTCGAGGTTCATTCATATTAGCCTTTTTTTCTGCCAAGTAGTTTTCTATTCTATGGATATAGCAGAAGCTATTTAATCCATTCACCAGTAGATGGACATTTCAGATGGACAGTTTGTGGCTGCTGTGATGAACACAGATATCAGCATTTTTAAACAAGGCTGGGCTTTTGAACGGTGACTCAATGATTTGCTTTGATTTTACATTGTTGCATAATTTAATAACAATATAGAGGTGTAAATACATTATCTACCTTCAGGCCACTGTTTTATTTTTAATTCCCTAACTAAGAGATTTTGTCGAATTTCAGCTTTCATCTTTTTTTTTCTCAGTGTTAATGCAATGTGGTATGCTTCTGGACTCTCCTAATTACATGTTAAAACATCTATTATGAATGATGGATGTTTTCTTTATATTAATGGAAGTTTCTAATTTTGATAACTGAGTTGGAGAAGGACATGAGGTAAGGAGTGGCAATGTAATGCTATATTTCTGAGAGTTTTAGTGAATTAGTGATTATGCACATTGGTTAGGACCTTAGTTTTAAAAATATATTAATAACCACAGTCATAATAATAATTCCAGTGTTTTCCCATAGGTTAAGAGAGAACTGTTTCAGAGTTAGAGAAGCCAGGGCTCCAGGCAGATACAGTGAGATCCAGGGGCAGCGCCCCGAAGCACCTCCACCAGTGGAGGGCACTCCGCCTGGCCCACAGCCCTGGCATCAGATCCCCAGGGCAGAGTGGAGGGCTAGTGGTGGACCTGGGGGCTGCTGCTCCGGGACACACTTCTGGCTCAGGCCTTCCACTTGTGCACGGTACTGCGGGGTCAGCTCTGTCTGGTAGGGGGCCTCCTGGCCGGAAGGGCAAGAGGGCTGAAAGGCCACACAGCAGCCTTGGACCCAACAGAGGGCCACGCCATGTGGATGAGGGTGTGGGATGAGCCCGAGGTCCCGCCACCACGACCCCGTGCCGCTGTGTGTCTCGCTTCAGCAATATTTCTTTTAGAAGTTTTTCACTTGGTAGAGAAAAAGTCCTTTATTTTCACTTATAGTCTCAATTGTTGCTTGCCATTCTTTAGTTTTTCCTTCCCTCCTATTTGGAAGATTACATGACAACAAGAAATCATATTACATTAGAAATCCCAAGGAGTAGGTGTCTAGGAAACCGAGTGGGAACTAAATGAAAGGCTATATCCAACTGTCTTCTTGCTGCTTTCAATCTTTAATTTACATTAACTTGGATATTCATCATGAAGGTAGCTATGCAGTGGATATAACAGGCAAGGATAACTGATAATGGTGTGGTGAATGCATTTCAGTTGCCTTTTTTTGTGTTCATGTGCACATTCAAAGTTGTGTATTCAGTAACAAAGTGTGCTTCTCTATACAGGTTGATTTCGTGTGTGCATATGTGTGCACACAATGTGTGTGCTCTTCTATAGCAATGACATTAAAATATATTAGAATGGTGTGTTTTTAGTTATCATAAAGATTTTCATTCATTCCTTTCATCTTGACTAATTGCAGAGTAGGAAATTGATTAGGAAACTGAGGCCAAGATTAGCAGTCACTGCACATCTACTGTGTTCCAGGTACAGTACCAGTAATGTTATTATGTAATGCACCCAATTGTCCTCGTGAGATAGGTTAATATCTCTCTTTTACTGATGGTGAAAATGTTATTCATAGAGGTTAAGGAATTTTTCCAGTGTCTCCTAACTAGTTTATAGATAGATTGGATTAGAATATAAGTATGTGTGCTTGCAAAGACTATACATACTACACTATCCTCTCAGAAAACTCATGTTATTCTCCATACATCATAGAATAGTAAACCATGATGGTGAGACTCTAACCACATGTGTTGATGACTGTTAGTTTTATTTGCTAAATACAGTGCGTATGACAAGATGCAACATTAGCTCTCTTGTTAAATTACAATGCCATTTTGAGAAGAAAATGATACATAAAAAATTGTCAGGTTTAAATTATTTTGAGTATAACCATTAAAGTGTTACATCTGGATATCAAAGTAAATGTTTAAAATTATCACATGCACTTCTGAGTTTCCTTTGGTTTATTAGGTATGAAATGTTAGCTTTTGATTTAAAACTATTTTATTGGAAGTTAAATACGCTTCCTGTTTTAGGTCACGTATATGGAACTCTTCCATCTCAGCTCTGTGTATTAACTGTTCTATGCTCAAAAGTAACCATTTCATACTACTCTCCATGATACAATTTTAGATGTAAACCATCAATTTGAATGAATAATAAAGTAAATTGCTTAAATTGATGAAATAATGTTACACAACCATTCTCTCTGCTATGCATTAACCATTTATCATTGAAGTTCATCATACTGTCCCCTATAGACATTGATTTGTGCTGATGGGATTTTCTTTTCCTCTAATCATTAGTCTTATCTATATAAGCTCCCATTACACTTTTCAGTGGGAAACTTCTCTACTTAGACTGAAAAAAACCCTGCAGCCTTAAGGTAGGTGCTCATTTTTAAAGGAACTAATGTTAAGTTTTCCTATTAAAGCAATGGAAAATTCAGCAGCCATTGTAAAGAATTTTGGTGACATGGCAAAATGAAGTTGGAAAGTTGGAATACAAAATTGTATTTGCTGGTCGATCTTGACTTAGTTACAGATGTCTATATGAAGAAAATGTGGACGGAAATTAGAACTATAGAAAAATTGTATTCTACATATTATAATTTCTTTAATTTTCCAGTGAAACAAACTGTGCCATAAACTCTGTTTTAAAAATATGGCAATTGTACACTTGAAACCTGTATAATTTTTATTAACCAATGTCACCCTGATAAATTTAATAAAAAATATAAATAAATAAAATTATATGGCAACTGGGGAAAACTGAGAATACCGAGCTTAATTTGACGACCTGAGAATATAGGTTTTGCTTTAACAGAGTATTAATACTAAGAATCTCACTAGAGATCTGGTTTCTCTATCTTCTTTATTTCTCTCTCCCTCTCCCCTTTCTTCTCTCCCCCTCTCTGCCTCCATCTGTTTATCGCATTGCTTTGAATACTTTTATGACTTTTTTTACTATAAAAATAATGTAAATTGATTCCATAAATTATATCCAGGTCTTTTCTGCAGGAACACAAATTATCCATTTGTTGACTCTCCTTTCTCTATCTTCACCTACTTCTGTGATCTTCCCTCTTATCATATTCCTTTTTTTTTTGGTTTAGTTTTTAATTTTATTTTTCAATTAGAGTTGACTTTCAATATAATTTTATATTAATTTCAGGTGTACAGCATACTGGTTAGACATTTATGTAATTTACAAAGTGATTCCCCCATTAGTTGAGTACCCGCCTGGCACTATACATAGTTGTTACAATATTGTTGACTATGTTCCCTGTGCTGTACTTCACATCCCCGTGACTATTTGGTAACCACTAATTTGTACTTCTTAATCCTTTCACATTTTTCACCCAGCTCCCCAACCCCCTCCCATCTGGCAGCAGTCAGTTCATTCTCTATATCCATGAGTCTGTTTCTGTTTTGTTTTCTTTTGTCATATTATTTTCTCTGTAATAATCTTCTGCATTTTTGGCTTCTCGGGCTTATTTCCGCATGTGTGATTCACATTCTTACAGTGATAATTTTGGTTAATACTAAATCTTATACAATTTAAAATTATTTCATGACATTTACAATTTATTTGTTTATCGCTTATCTCATCCAATATCCTGTGCATCTTAATCTGTTGTCTCCTCTCCATTTCTAACTCTTGCTTCTGAAAATATATGCTTTCTCCTATTTAACTGAGAATCAAGAGCAGCATTATATTTTTTCTCTTTTATATCTTTTCAAATTTTATGCTCTTCAAACTTTTAGTTCAAAATAACCAACTGAATAAATATGCCTGACTCCCCTCCCAAATCCCTTTTAAACTGAAAAGGGAATATGAAATTAAGAAAAAAAATCACGGATATCAACTAGAGAAAGGTATTATCCACAAGTAGGTAACATTGATTATTTTTTTCAGAATATAGTACAGAACATAAAAGATTGAGAGAAGAACAAAGCAGCTTGTAAGTCTTTGAATGTTGAGTGTGCCTAGAAAATAAGCAAATGCAATGTTAGGCAGAGCCCTGAAGCCTCAGCCTCGGAGCAGCAGGGCCTACAGCAGAGGGCAGGATGATGGGTTGGCCATGGGATCCAAATTCAATCTATCAGTGCATTAGTGCGAGCACCGAGAGTGAGTATCCACCTCTACCTCTTAGCATTTTCTTGACCTGGCAGTATTCGATGCCACACTAATGAGTTCCTAACATGAGCAGTCATATGAATTAGAGAATGCAACATTATCCCAACTAACCGAAAGTTTCTAAAGAAACAGAGAAATTGCACATCATGTTCACTTTGAGTGCCCAGCTTAAGCATCACTTCCCTAGAGTGGACTGCTTTGACCTCTCAACTGCCTACCAAAGGTCAAGGAAGAGGGCTAGAAGCAAGCAGCAAGAACCCTACCTAGTTTATGGGGAGAGGGTGGTGGGAAACTGTGAGGTCTTCCCCTTGCCTCTAACTCCAGCCTCCTCTGACACTATTCTTCTACTTGTCCTTGTTTGTGAGAAGTTTTCTGACTCCTTTCAGTTCCTTGAGAATACCAATCTGTTTCCCAGCTCAGGACCTCCCTATGCTATTCCATCTGACTGGAGCACTCTTTCCTCCTGTTTTGTTTTCCAAACTCTCAACTGTTACGTAAGTCTCAGTTTAATGTCACGGACTCTGCAAGAACTAGCCCAGTTCCCCAAACTCAAGTGTGCTCCCCAAATCTAGGATTTTCCTCAAGATAACCAACCCTATTTCATAAATTCACAACATTTCTAGCAATTGATAATCGTTTGTATAGATATTCATTAAATGACTGTCTTCACTACTAGACTCTCAGCTTTATGAGGACAGAGTTCACATCTATCTTATCACTCTGTCTCTAGTATATAACAATGTCTAGTAGGTACTGAATAAATATTTGGTAAATGAATGAATTGTTAGTTCAGTGGTGGAGTTCACTGACATATGTTTGACTCCAACTGTTGTCCTCCTACTGCTCCCAATAGAAAATAAGCCGTCAGACTTGGCAAATAATAAAATAAACACAATTCATTAAATATTTCCCATTTTTCTCTCAAATAGGCCCAAAACAATTGGAGAAGGATTTTATAAAGTCTGAGGCAGAATCCTCCCCTTAAAATTATTCCCTGCTCAAGCTGATTTCACAGTGAATTATTTCAAATATTTGAAGGTCTAATAGTCCCAATAACTACTCAAACTGTTTCAAAGCATAGAAAGAGAATGAGTACTTCCAATTTTTTTTAGGAAATTGACAAAATGCTGAACTCAAAGATAGCAGACAAGAAGAAAATCCTAGAAGATTTTAATATATAAATCCTAAGTAAAACGTTGGTAAGAGAAGCCAGTGGCATATTAAGAGATTAATTTACCACAGCTAAACAAGATTTATTCAGAATGTAGGGATTATTTGTTACTGGGAAAGTATTAGTATACTTATATGATTCACCATATTAATAAATCGAGTCAGATTTTTTCTCATTGTTGATATAGGACTAGATGGATGCTTTCTTAACATGCTCAATTGTGAAATGCTAGAAACATTTTCATTAACATCAGAAATGGGGCAATGATGCCAACTGTCATGTTTTCTGAACATTCTAAAGGTAGTAGTCAAGGCAAATGGCAAATAAGCAAGAAAATACAATTGTGCATGTAAACAGAAAAAAAAGCAGAACAGAAAATAAGTGTCATCATGTACAGGTGACAGGAATATATACTAGGTAATCCAAAACATAAATCAAACAAAAATACTTCTCGATACAAAAAGAAAATTTAGTATATTGGTGGATCACAAAGTTAATATATTAAAATCAATAGCTTTCCTACATACAAATGGTAACTATTTAGAAAATCAATGGAAGGACAGATACTCTTTCCCATAACAGCAAAATGATAAAATAGAAAGGAATAATATTAACACAAATTATACAGAACCTATAGAGAAAATGCAACTAGCAATGGATTTTTAAATAAATCAGCAAGAATAAAGCAAACTCATTTGGAAATTTCGAAACTCTTTTTATATAATTCTTGGAATTAAGCAGTGACCCAAACTTTGATCTTTGACTTTATAGGAAATCACTGGAATTAATCACACTACACTTTAAACCATAGAGAATGTGACAAATTCTGTAGTAAGAGAAAAATCAATAGCTTTAAATGTTCTTATTTTAATACAAGAAGACTCGAAACTAAGTTAAGTATTTATTTCAGGAAGCTAGGAAAGAAAATAAACTTAAGGATAGCAAGAAGATTCGAAAGAGACCAGAACGATTCATTAAATTGAATTACCAATAGATTAAAATCATGTGATCACTAAATAAAAGGATCTGGGTTTTGAAAATAGCAATGAAAGACAAATTAATGACTAAGTTTCAAGAAGAAAGAATAGAGATATATGAGTCATCATTTTTAAAGGTCAGTATTATAGCCACAAATAAAATATGATAATAAGTTTATATTATTCTAGGCTGATATACTTGAAAGCTCTGATTAAAAAGGCTATTTTCTCAACAAACATGTATTACCCAAGGTTATCCTGTAAGTCCATGTTTTATTTTCTCATCTGCTTCAAATACATATTCCTATAGAAATATTTTTATGGAATTATGCATAATAAATTCACTTTTTAACATGACATGATGTAAACTGAATATATAAATAGTTCATTAGAATGTAACTACTATTCTTACAGATTAAATAGTTTGATTTTAACATAAATAAAAACCAGAGATTTTCTCTTAATGACATTAAAAGTCTAAATTCACAGGGATAGTTTCATTAAGTGTAAAATTTTTAACTCCAAAGTAAAAGTAATAAGGTGTTCTATAAACACACTTTTAAAAGCTACGAACCATGCATTTTATTTTCCTAATATCTCTTTCAAAATGCTGTTTTGAATTGTACAAAGTATCTTTTTTTTTCAGTTTCCATCTCATAAAAGAGATTAGGCATGTACAATTAGCCTATTTTATCATTTACAGGATATATACTTCTATTTTTATTTGCTGTTTCCTTGTCATGTGAGTTTATGGTCTGATCAGATGATTTAACCATGCGAACTTCAGCTCCAAGAGAGCAGTTTTGTTGTTGCTAATAAATATTCTGGGTTCTAGATATCAGGACCGAGGACCTTCTCTTCAAAGGTGTGTTCCTTGAGCTATGTTCTTTTTATGTCATCAAAGAAGCCAATCTCTTTATTTCTTTATTTCTAAATTTCTGCTAGCTTCTTACTTAAATCGTAACTAGTGTACATACACAATAAATTTCAAAAGTTTTACTTGAATCAAAAGAATTGAGATGTCTTCTGTTTCCTTCCTGTTATATGTGGAAGTTTAAATCTAAATATCCTTTTTTTGCTTATTTGAGTACAAATTTAAGTACAAATTAAAACTAATCACAAAATAACAAAAATAGGCTAATCCCAACTTCTGGGAGAAATGACCCAATATTTAATGCTTTATCTTCTCAACATCCTCGTCCCATTCACACACGAAGACCGTTTGCATAGACTTAATAAATGAAAGAACTGGAGTATCTGTTGTCACTGACATCCATGTAATATCAACATATCTGTTCAAATATATGTACACTCTTACTTTAAATAATGTTCCTTATGGTAGGAAAAAATCATAAACGTACAGATTGTGTGGTAGACAAAATAATGGCTCCCCAAATATGTCCATAATCTAAACTCTGTAACCTGTAAATATGTTAACTTACATTACCAAAGGGACTTCATAATATGGAATCATACATATGTATGGTTTTGTAAACAGATGTAATTAAAGTTACATACTTTAAGGTTGGGAGATTATCTCTTCTCCATATGGGCCCAGTCGACTCACATAAATCCTTAAAAGCAGAGAACTTTCTCTCACTGGTGACAGAGACGGGGCAGGAGGCAAAAATCAGAGATATGCTGAGAACTCATCCACTCTGAAGATGCTTGAATTGGTGACCTCAGTTCTACAAACACAGTACAAGGAACTGGATTCTGTTAACAGTCAGTGAGCTTGGCGTCTTTCCCAGAGCTCCCAGTAGAAAACATATCTGCTGATACCTCGATTTTAGCATAGTGAAACCCAAGTCAGAGTTCTAGCCTATAGAACTGTGATGTAACTTGTCATTTTAACTAATTTGTTACAGCAGCGATAGAAAACAAATCTATACAGCATTCTATCACAATTCTATGAAAAACGACCATTAAAAGCATGTTTAGCATTTTTCTGCACCAAGTAAAAAAAAAAAAGGTAAGCTTTGCTTTTTCTTCTCCTGGTGTTGTGGTGCGATCAAATTTAAGACCCACGGAGCCAATTGAAATTAATTATGAGCCTTTATTAGCCAGCCAAAGACTGACTCTCCCCCCAAGAGAATCAGCTCCGAGCCTCTAGAAGGAATAACTTAACCCCAAAACCCCCTCTAGCAAGCAAGCAAGTTTACAGAAGCAGAGACTGGCCATTAACATATCTTAACACAGGATAAAGACACCCTTAACATTAGCATATCTTTGCACAGAATATCTCCTAGAACTACACCCTGTTTAACATTAAACAATGGAAGCAGAAGTTGGCCATTTGAAAAATTTCCACCCTTAACACTGGAGCCCTTTTTGATGTGCATATGCTGCACCCAAAAAAAGGCAGGAAGTAGGGACAGGCTCTCAGCTAAGGGGCGGAAGTGGGAGAGACATTTTAGAGTTTACTGATACGTCATTTATAAAATGTATGCAGGATAAGGGTATATTTAGTGATGTTCTTGTCCCAGAGCCAGATATTTAGAATACTTAATCTTAGCTCTTATAATTACGATGCCGCGTCACCTTGAGTCATTGGAATAATTTATAATTTGCTACAATTTACAATTAGCCACACATTTATCTTTGTTATCCTGTTTGGATCTCAGAATAACTTTGGGAGATAGATCAGACAGATAGTAACCTTCTCTTAGAGATAAAGAAAGCACAGTGCAGATAGGTTAAGTCTCTTGTTAGAGGATTACAGAAATAGTGTCAGAGCAAGGATGTAGACAGCCTTCTGACATTATTCAGTGTCTCTATCCTCCCTTAGAGGAGTAGGGAAGCACTAGAGAGGGCCACCTGGATTTCTCAATCATCTAGGTTGAAGCAGCTCACGTTTTCCGTTCCTTTTTTTCACAGATTATTAATCTCTTATCAATCTAACTACAACTTAATCCCTTCTCAAATGCATAGCTCCACATTTTCTGAAGGGAAAAACTAAAATTACAAAGGATTTGAAGTAGTCTTATCTGATTTTTCTAAAAATAGAAAAGTGCATTTGATTTTTTTTTATCACTTAAAAGATTCTCTAAAGAAAAGTTCTCTTCAAATAGCACTAAATATTTTTGGTATCTTGATGTTTGTGAGTACTATTTGCTGTTGGATATATTTGCTTTCTCAAATAAAACATTAGAGAGAATATTTATATCAGAGTCTAATTTATATTGCGGTCAGTGTTCAATTTAGCATTAAAAATAGCAATCTATTATTATTTTAGATATATTTCTTTATAATTTTACCTAGTTGCTCTAAGAATTGCCATCTATATTCCTAACCTCTTACAGTTTATTAGAGTTTAATATTGTACTACTTCATATAAAATATAAAAGCTTCTTACTAATATTACTCTTTACCTCTCCTTCTTGCTGTCTTTTGTCATAGCTGTCATAAATATTACATGTGTGAAAACCTCATGAGATGTTATTTTTAAAGAATTTTTATGATTTAATATAAAACCCCAATATTTTACATTTCTGCAGATGTTTGTCATTCTAGCTATCTTCATGTATTCTGGAAATTCCATATTTTTCTCAGATATCATTTCCTTCAGCCAGAATTTCCCTTAGTAGTTCATGTGATACAGATATGCTAAGAACATCCTGTTTTAGTTTGCTTTTATGATCTTAAAGAAGTTTTATTCCTGTAGATCATTTTCACTTGTTGACCTTAAACAGAAAGTCAGTCAGATATTTCTCCAGTAAAATGGGTTTATTCAGGAATAACAAAGAATTGCAATCTGGAACATGCAACCTTGGCAGGCCACATGCAAGTCCATGGAGGAAGAGGAAGTTGGGACGGTTGTTATGAACAGAGTCCTCCCCATTGTGCTTGTGTTTGGTGTAGAGCATGAAAGCTCCCCTTCTGGCCTCCCCACTTGATTTCAAATGAGATTTCTGTTACTACTTTTTTACACACTTGATAAAGAATTCTGGATTGACAGGTTTTTTCCACTTTCTTTCAGCACATTAAAATATTATACTCTTTTCTGACTTCTAGTTTTCTAATGAGAAGTCTTCAATCATTTGAAGCATTGATATCTGTATATAAAATATTATTTTTCTATACCTTTTTTTCATTTTTTCTCTAATTTTAGTAGTTCAATTATGATGTGTCTAGGTATGGTGTTCTTTGAATTCATTGTGTTTAGGGTTCACTGGTCATGAATTTGTAATTCATCTTTCACTAAATTTGGGAAATTTTCAGCCATTATTTTGATATTTTTAATGCCACATTCTCTCTAGTAATCGTAGGACTCAAATTAGATTTACGATGGCCATATCGTCAGAGGCTATCCTTGGGGATAGCCCAAGGTTCTTAGATCCCTGAGACTGTTTTTTAATTTAATTTTTTCCTCTGTTCCTCAGATTAGATAATTTCTATTCATCTTCAAGTGCTCTAGCACCTTCCTCTGTCATTCTGTATTTAAACTTATTTAGTAAAATTTTTGTTTCTAATATTACGTTCTATAATTTAAAAGTTTTCATTTGGTTCTTTTCTGTGCTTTACTGCTGTTATTTCTTATTTGTATTCATTTCTTTACCTCATTTAATATATTATCTACATTAAATTCATGGTCTGATAATTCTAATTTCTTTGATATTTTGGGGTTCATTCACCTTCATTGCATTTTCCTTATTATGATAATGATGATACGTTATTTTTAGTTTTATCCTCGACAGTGTAAATACTACATTGTGTAGACACTTTGAGGATGGTTGATACTTCTGGTTTTGGTGTCAGTTAAACTGGATAGATTCAAACTTAGCTATGGCTCATCTTCTGTGGGGCTGTGGTTCAAATGTCATTTTGGTTCTTTAAGCCTTCCTTCTGCTTTGAATCAGTCTTGCACATGCATCGCTCAGGGATTAGTCTGAGATGTATATGTTTATACATAGGATTAGGGGTCCCCCCTCACTCTCCAGAGATGGGGCATAGTTAGACAGCCTCCTCATTTTAGTTCTTCCAGCCAGAAAAATAATAGGGTTTCTACTAGAGTTTTAACGGCTTGTGTTATGCTACTCTGGTACTATGGCCCATTCTCGAGGCAAAGCTGAAAAAAAACTTAAAAAGAACTCACAGTTCTGTCTGTTGCTTAATCAAGTTTTGACTTCCTTCCACAATATGCTGTTTTCCCTCTTTTATAATCTTCTGACTTTGTACAGTTTATAGTTCTTATCAGGAAGGTTAGATTAAATTGCCATATCAAAACAAGATTTAACAGTCTCCAATGATTTCATATATATATATATATATTGTTTTGAGAAGCGCTTTGAGTATATCAAAAATTCATAACATTGGTTTCACATAAAAATCACCTGAGGAGACTTTTTAAAATACTGATTTTCAGGAAGTACCCCAGAACAATTAAACCAAAGTTTGGGGAGAGGTGTCCGCTTATTGTTATATTTTAAATATCCCCATGTGATTCCAACATAAAGTCAAGTTTAAGAGACACTGCCTTTCAGTATCTTTATATATCACTTACCTCAGGAATTTTCTATGAAGGCAACAGAATTTGCCATCCTAAAATACGCCTCTTTGGCATAAGGATTATTTGAGGCTGATTATTTTTAAAGAACAGCAGACATAGGAAAAACTATGAAGTTACCCTTCATAGTTACCCTTTCTTTTTTAAGAGACATTTACATTTATAAGGGCAATCTCCATCTGTAATGGTATCTCTGTCAGTGCTAGGAAGAGGAGGTTGACTCTCAGTCTCTAGAAACTTGTCAATGGAGAAAGCAAGGACTTAAATCTACATAACAACAATACCCTGTTTACTGTGTTTTGCTTGGTCACCTCCCGTAACCAACTCTCCTACTCCCCCAACATTTTTCTTTTGTCTTTAGTTGGAAATGGTATTTAAGATGGTGGCTTGGGCCATTTTGGAATTACTCATTTTTCCTGGGTTTCTCCCATATAAAGAGTTAGCTATTCGTGTTATTAAACTTTTGTTTGTTTCTCGTCTGTTAATCTGCCTTTTATTGCGTGGGGCTCTCAGCCAAATATATAGAAAGATAGACGGAAAGTTATATTTCCTCCCCTACATATGATGGAGTTCTATTTTGATTTCAGAAGAAGTTATCTGAAAGTCAATCTGTCTAGATGTCTGGAAAGTGATTCTTAATCTAGAACAGTGTATCTCAAGTACTGTATGGTCCAGTGACCACTTGCATAAGGATCTCCCATGCCTACAAAACCCAAATACTAGGGTCTTATCTCAAGATAAAGGAATCAGAATATTTGGAGATGAATCCCAGGAAAGAACATTTTAATAACATCTACTAGTCAAATTATATGCACACTAAAGTCTGGGTGGTAGAGATTGTGTTTTATCATGGAAATAACTGAGCTTGAATTATATTTTTATATTCCATGAGATCTACATTAAATTTTCAACACTACACAGGATTTTTTTACTTCAGTGGTTACTCGTAGATGTCTTATTAATAAGCATGTTGTGAATTGTGGGACTGCTCATACTGTTGGAATTGTATGCAAGCTACGGTGGGAGAGGAAGAAACTTGCCTACCCTTCTAATTTCTTCAGCTAGTCAAATAATCACATAGATTTGAGGCAGATTAACAAGACAAAATGACCAAATTTAATTACATATGAACATATGAGAACCCCACATACATGAGAGAGTCAGAGATAGGAAGGAACAATGAAGTATATATGGCATGACATTCAGAGCTAAAGATTTGGTAAGGCACCTTGGGGCTTCAGAGAGGAGGAAGGTCATTCACGGGATGATGAAAAGAGCAGTTGTTCAATAATTAGAAGTTTATCCTGCCCTATACTTAGTTCATAAAAAGTTAATTCTGATGATTACTCTTATTATGCATAAAGTTCCTAACTTAAATTCTTCAAAAGAGAGGTAAAAGCTTCTCATGAATTTGTAGGATCTTGACTGACTTCAGCTCAAAATAATTCACATGCCAAAGTGCTACATCTTGGGGAGGCCTGTTCTGAATTCCTTTGCTATGTAATGCAGTGGTTCATTCAGTGATTTGGTCATCTGTTTAGATCCTGATATCTTTTTAAGAGTATGCCAGCTGGTTCTGACTTGGAATTATTACATCAGATGCTTTGTTTGTGTGTAAGTGTCATTATATTAATGAGATTCAGTTGTGTTTATTAGCACTTCATATTTTATGTGAACATGTTCTGTAGAGTCACTAGTAATTCACATATTTCGAGTATAAAGTGAGTCCTTATTAATTGCAAATATGACACTTCAAATAGAGAAAAATTGTTTGCTTTTATATTGAATCCCATGCAAATAGTGACTTTTATCTTGAATTATTTACTCATTCATTCCACGAAATTTTATTGAGCAAATATTAGGCATCAAAAGGCTACAAGAAAAAGACAACAGATACAGATGATGCCCTCAAGGAAATTATTGTCTATCTCTTCAACCAGCTTATAAACTCCAATAGGATAGGAACTATATCATGTTCACCAGCTCTTGGCACACTGAGAGTGATCAATGGGGGAGGAAAAATAATTTTTCCTCTTCTAGGTTCTTGGTTAAGACCCCCAGAAATCCTGTAATAAATGACAGATTAACAGGAGAAAACCAGAAATTTAATAACTCTACACCTCCTGTATTCATGGGAGAAACCTCCCCCAAAAACTGAGTGACTCACCGGAATGGTTCAAGGCACCACCTTAAATACCTTACTCAGCTAAAGACAAAAGATGTTGGGTATGGTGGGGGCAAGCCTTTTAATGGGAGATTACCAAAAATCACAATAAAAAATGGCATGGTTGTTATGAAGATTTAAGTTGGGAACTTTTCCATTGATAAGAGTTTCTAGAAATTTAGAGTCATTCTTCTCTTCCTGGTACAAATGGGGATTTCTTTTATAAATGTAAATGTCTCTTCCAAAAGGATAACTTCTACCAGGTTTTCAGAGTTTTTCCTTTGTCTGCTGTCTCTTCAAAGTAACAAGTTCTAGATAATGTTTATGCTAAAGAGGCATGTTTTGGGGTGGCATATTCTGCTTTCCTTCAGCAATAAGGGTGATTATAGAGGGCAAATTTTGTCACATTTTTGCAAGCCATAAATTTTACATGATTCCTTCTGTAGGAATAAGCCTATGATTGTTCAGTGCTGACTGGGACTGGCTGGGGTAAGTCTGCCTAATTCTAGAATAGAGTACTAGGAAGTCTGTTTTTTCAGAAGTTTAAACCACGTGCTTCAATATTAGCACCTCTTATCAGTAATAAGAGGTTCCTTTATTGTTCATCAATTGACTTCTTGGTCTCTTTCAGCTATTGGTTCAATCATTGCACGTGGAAAGAAGGACTGCTGTTCACTGGCATCCTAAAATTCCAACTATCACTATTTATTATCTACTGTATGCCAGATATTGTGCTACATGACAATATCTTATAATTTTGCTCAGTCTTCATAACAATTCTACAGGGGAGGGTACCAGTAATCACTTTCATTTTACATGTGAAGAAATTGAGTTTATAGGAGTTAGACCATTGTCCAAGGTCACATATTTATGGAGTGGTGAACCTGGGGCTAAAACCTAAATCTGTCTGGCTCTCTTATATCTCACTAAACAGGGTAGAGGTGAACGGCACAGCTGTTTGCTGACAATGATTCAGAAAAATGGGCAGGAATAGAGTATGCAGTATTAACCTAAAAATGAAAAGCTAAAGTGAGAGGTAAAAAGTGTTTATTTGAGATCAAAGAATTGCAATTCCAGGAAGCACAGACTCAGGCAGAAACCCAAAATAGTGTCTCCTTTATAGGGGGAAAGAAAGGGAGGTTTATGAGAAATGGAGGGGAAATAATTATATGAAACAGTAGAAAGGAATTTCTGTTGGTGCTAGCAAGCTAAGTTACACTTCATCTATAAATGGCTGATTACTGATTGTAAAGAATATCCATAATCATCGACCCTTGTGGTCAGGAGATCTCTTTTCCTGTTAGCTTCACAAACAGTTTTTTGAAAGACAACGTTGGTTTGGCCCCGTCCAAAGATTATTTTGCCACCTTCAAACATTGCAGGGGGTCAAGGAGTAAGATGTGCAAGGCAGTTCCTCTGGAATGGCTGCTCTAGCTCCATTTTAAAATGGTTCCACTTAATGACAACTTTTTACAATAGTAAATATTTCAGTATTGTTGATGCACAGGATCCAAAAAGCTAAGCTATGGACAAATGGGTTCTCAGTATAATGTACATAGAGTTAACATAAAAGGCTAAAGTACAAAAACAAAAGAAAAAGATTAGTGCAGTACACAGAGTTTAGAGTTAGGGTTACTGCTATTAGGTGGGAGACATGGGGTAGAGTGTTAGGTAGTTAGGGAGACATGAGCGACAGAAACAAAGGCCCAACTCTGTACCTTAGAAACCTCCCTGCATCACCTGTTTTATAGTTATAAATCACCCCTGCATCCTGAGGAACAAAGGAATGAAAGGCCATAAACCAATAACTGGTTAAAAACAGCCATGACCGGCATGTGCAGAAAGTACTACCCTAACCTGCCAGTAACCTCAGCCTCAAATGGGGAGATATTATCCTACCTGGTAAAGGAAAGGAAGGTCTTTGAAAATTATCACTGAAGCCCTAGAAGGTGATTTTTAGTAAGACATATCTAGAGGTAGCTTCATGAAATACTTTGCAAAATTGGAAGAAGATTCATATGTACATTAGGTTGATAGTGAGGCGTTCCTCAGAACTTTGAAATAAATTTTCCTCTAGGAGTTAAACTAGGTAAGTTTCATGTGATGTGGAGTTTAAAAAAAAATGCATTTTTGGATTAATCAGTGAGTGACATATCAAAAGATAATGATTTAAAAATATGAAATAGTGAGGAAATAATCCAGGACTAGCAAGGACACATTTCTGTATCCATTTTTACTAGATTTTGCCCTTAGAAAGCTTGGTGTTGAAGAGCAGAGAGTAGCCCTGACCTTGATCCTGATCACTCTTATTCTCTCGATTGGGAGGGGATTCAGTTCTTTTCAGCTACTCATTAATGTTGCCCTTTAGATCTCCTTGAAGGGAAACAAACAACAGCAACAGTAAACTTCAAATGCCGCTCATGGAGAGAAACCCGTGTAGGGAGGACATAGTAGACAATGAGAAATACTGTCTTGCTACCATGTGTGGACAGACCAGGTGAGCCGATCACACTTCAGACCCACAACCTAACAATTGCTTCATGGTTGTATAGTACAAAAGGTCTCACAAGGTCTTCAGCTTTATAAAACACAGTCTTCATCATAGCTACAATTTGTGGAATAAATCAAGTATTTTAAAAACATGATTTCATTTTAAAAGAAGACTGTTTATTCTTAAAGGTTTTAATCGGGTAAATATTATGAACAATAATGCAATTTATACCGAGCAGTTTCAACCTGAATATGACAATTCTTAATTTTAATAAAGCTTCAGATTATATACATTCTAAAAGTGGGCCACGAAAAGACAGTGTGCCCTTTTTGAAGGAATGTAAACACATTTAATCTTTTTTTTCTATTACCTCAGTCACTGAATATAATAAATACAAAATACATCCAATTATAGCACAATGGGATTAAATCCAGAAAGTTGCTATGGTGCAGGATTAAATGTATCAACCCTAATAACTTTCACTTTTCAAAAACATAATCCATATCACCTGAAAGGAATGTTAGCAGTAGTAATTGGCGAAACATATTATGAGCACATTGCATTTTTCTGAGTATATTAAATTTCTGAGGTTTTATATTTTAAGCGCAATGCTGAAAAAAGCCTAATAACTGGAAATGTTTGAATTAACATATGGAAATGCCGCTGAGAGAATGAGGCCCCGCCGTATTTCAAAAGTTTCTATTGACTTTAACGACACAAAGGCCACCAGCTAACTTGGCAAGAGCGAGTGGGCAGAAACTAGACTGACTGAGCAGCTTGAGAGATGGATGAAAAAGGAGACAGCCATTGCAAACGTCTTGAAAAGTTGTAAAGGGATGTAAGAGAGAAAGTACTAGCTAGAGAAATTAAGTTGAAGAGGGAAGTGTTTCTTTTTTTGCTTTTATTCTTTATTCTTAGTATATTTGAGACTGGGATGTGTTTCAGTTAATATGGGAAGATGAAGTTCTAGCACAATATGTTTATCTGTTCATCACTTGATAAACACTTGGTTTTTCCCCTCAGTTTCTGGTGATTATTAGTAACTGTTATAAATATTTGCATACATGACTTTGGGAACAGAGGAAGTAAAAATGCCAAAGCTTGCTCTTCTTAACAACATGCCTCTCTGCTTTTTGGGAAAAAATGCTCCTTAGAATGCCACAAGCCTTTGATTAATTTCCACTTATTAAAGTTGGCTTTGTCAATTTATTTGCCAGTATACTTAATGCTTTATAGATGACTGACCTAACATAATTTTAGCCATTTTTGTTGAATAAGTATTTTCTGGTTTGCTTGCAATACTTTCATTTTTTTCTATAATTCTGCAGTTGTTGATTCTGGCATTCTAAAAAATATTTTATTTATTTTTTCCCTCCCCTTCCCCTCTGGTAACCATTAATCCATTGTCCATGTCCATGAGTCTCTCTTTATTTGTCCTGTTCATTTGTTGCTTTTAAGTTTATATCCCACATATAAGTGATAACATGTGATTTTTAACTTTTTCTGTCTTGCTTATTTCACTTAGCATGATTATCTCAAGGTCCATCCATGTCATTGCAAATGGCAGTATTTCATCTCTTCTTAGGTCTGAGTAATATTCCATTGTGTGTATGTACCACAGCTTCTTTAGCCAGTCATCTATCGTGGGACACTTCGGTTGCTCTGGCATTTTTTTTCTTGCCACTTTTCACATTGATTTTATGGAGGAGAGAATTTTTATAAGTCCTTATTCTACAGCTTTGCCAAAAACTTAGCCTTTACTTCTTCATTAAACATTTTTTCTGCCCCTGACCTTTCTCCATGTACAATCACACATGTGTTAAATTGTTACAGATTTCCATATACTTCTCTGAGGCGCTGTTCATATTTTTACACTTTTTTCTCCGTGTGGTTTAGATTCAGTAGTTTTTATTGTCACATCCTCAGGTTCAGTTACTTTTTTTGCTAGCCGTGTCATATCTGTCATTAAACCTGTCAACTAAAATTAAATTTAGGCTGTAATATAAGTGACAGAAGTCAGACAGAAGAAGGTGAGAATCATATGATTTCACTCATATGTGGGATATAAAACTGAAAGCAGCAAACACGGCAAACCGAGATTCATGCACACAGACAGTGATTAGTGGTTCCCAGAGGGAAGCGGGGCTGGGAGAGGTAGATACAGGTAAAGGGGCTCAATTATATGGTGACAGAAGGAGATTTAACTTTGGGTGATGAACGCACAATGCAATATACATATGATATATTATTGAAATTCACACTTAAGACCCGTATTGGCTAATTTTATTAGCCAATATCACCCCCCCCATAAATTTAATAATTAATTAAGGCTCTAATGAAGAATAAAAAGCATTTATTTGAGCAAAAGGAGCCGCAGCCTGGAAAACACAAATTTAGGTATCAACCTAAATTGTGTACAGGAGAGAGCAGACAAAGGCAGGGTTTAGAAAGGCAAAAACCAAGGCAAATGGAGGATCGCTGACTTGATGAACAGGATTCGGTTAGTGCCAAAATTCAAATGAGATGGGGGCAAAAACTGCAAGTAGGAGGTCACCTGCATATGTGTCCATGCAACAGTTCCAGGATGGTCGTCTCAGCCTTGAGCTGAGTTTAGCAACAGATTAGCAACTTAATAGCAACTCTGAGAACTGAGGCACAAGATGCACCTTGGCCCCACTTCCCTGATAGCCTCTCTTAGCAATGTTTATTCCATTTTGATTTTTCTCTTAACAAATACATGCAGTGAATTTCTCATTTTAAGTGTTGTGTTTGAAATCTCTGGAAATTCAATTTGATTTTAATATGTTCTACTTTTTATGTTTGTGCCTTCCTTTAAAAAGCATATTGTTGTAATAGCTATTTTAATCCATTTTTTTTTCTGCAGCTTCTATCATGTCTCTCATATCTGGGTCTGTTTCTAATGGCTTATTTTTCTCCCAGCCATGAGTATATCTTTCTGCTTCTAAGCATGTCTGGAACCTTTTTTATTTTACACTAGACATTTTAATTTTGCATTGTTGAGTTTCTGGATTTTGATGTCTTCCTAAAAGAGGATTAATGTTTCTTCATTTATTTTATTTTATATTTTATATTTCATTTTTTATTTTTTTATTTGGCAATGCTCTAAGTTACTTGCAGACCTGCTCAACTCTTCAGAAGCTGGAGTTAACGCTTTCTGCCATCATATTTATTAGTAAACTTTAGGGCTATTCTATACCTACTCCTAAGGCATCATTTTTCTAGGGTCTCTTCTTAATGCTCTGGGTATTCAACATAATGCCTCCATTCTGGCTGGCTGGGACTCAAAAGTTTCCTTGTCCTATGTTAGGAATTGTTAAGTGTATCAATCTCCAGGACATGTTATTTGTCCTCTTTTAGTTTTCTGCTATATACCTGCATAGCTTAATATTGAGCTGAAAACTCAAGGAATTTCTATGCTGAAGTCTGCAACTCTTGTTCTCCATATCTCCCGCAGGCCGCTCTAGTTACTCTGTTATTTCTCAATGCTTCATATTCCCCAAACTATGACTTTTGCAGCCTTAAGCAAAGATCATGAAGACCACTATTTAGTTTTACTTCTCCATCTTTGATTAGTGCTCCAGAAATGCCTCCAGGCCCATGACTGCATTTATTTTCCTTATTTTGGGTGTCATAGTCCCAAACAGATTGTTACCCACTGTCTGCAAACAATTGTTTCATATATTTTATCCAGTTTTCTCGTTTCACAGCAGGAGAGAAAGTTTAGTATAAGTTAAATCTGTCAGGGAAAGTAGAGAATAGAGAACCCTCTTTGTGACTGACTTGTTTTTCTTCCCCAATACCTAAATGTATCTTTCTTTGTCCTTGAGATTCAGTAACTTCTTTCACAGTAGGTTCTCATGCTGAATGTTCTGTACCATTTTTCCTGAGATACAGTGTTACATTTTAATCTACATATCCAGGGCTTTCTTAGCCTTTATATATCTTGCTTCATTCTTTAGGAACACCAGTGCTGTGTGTTTTGGAAGTCTTGTGTCTGGTCTTCAGGTATAGCTTTTAATATTTTAAACTCTCCTTTGCCTTTTGTTTCTATTTTGTATAATTTGTTCATTTCCATGAAATACCACTATATTTTTAATAATTTATGTATAATTGTGTTGTTTCTAATATGATCTTATATGTGGACTCTTTAGATCTTTCTTGTCCACTTATATTCTAGGTTCTACTAGCTTCTCACCTCCATCATCGTATAACCTAAGCTTGAACCTCTGTATTCTTATTGGACTTCTTTTTTGTTGTTGTTATCCACCTTATGCTATTTGTAATTTTTTTTTGAGACTGCGAAGAAGTATTTGTCTAATCTGCCTTCTGAGTCCTTGGATATTTTTTCCTGTGACGTATTATTCTCTGACCTTTTGCTTGTGTCTTAATTTCTTCTTTTAATTAAAAATAACATTTTTTTCTATTTCTTCGGATAATTTAATGTTTATTTATTCAAGATTATTACTCACTTTTAATGGGTCAGCCATATTTCAGGGGTGGGGGCAGGATACTGATGTAGGGATGCCAAGATCTTTGATACATGTTTATTTCCTACGCCAACTCCTCACCACAAATGTCATTCCTTTTTCTCTAGTGGCATGTTTTCTCTAAGTTCCTGGCACTCAAGAGATTGGTCTTTCACAGCAAATCCCTTAAGCTGTGGACTCTTTTGTGTGCTGTAGTGATTATTGTTTCCCTTCTGTCATTTACTCCATTTCCCCTCTGGCAGTCCTAACTGGATATAAGGTAAGATTGGAGATAAACATGTTATATCAGTGTGCTTTCTTCCACAAGTCTATATCTCATGCCATTCTGCGGTGCCAATCTGATTTTCTGCAGAGATATTCTTTTTCTCTAGTTGTATGCCCAGCCTTCTAAATCTAATTATTCAAAAGGTTTGTTGAATAGAACACCAAGGATAGAGATAATTATTCTGGAGAAACTCTGAATCTTTCTCAAGATGTAAAGAGGTATGTGCTTTATATCTGAATCTTCTCCCTTATTTTGCCTTATATTTCATAGTGTTTTGGAGACATGTTTAATGTGAATTAAGGTTGTTTTCATTTCCTCCTGGCTTTGAAGACAGATCCACACCCCCTCTATTCTCTTTCTCTTATTTTCTCTCTCCCACCCTCCCCCCTTCCTCTCCCTTCCTCAGTCCCGCCCCCCCACCCCCCACCCCCACTTCCTCTCCTTTGTTCTTTCTAAGAACCAAAAGTGTTACCAAATCCTAGAAAAAGTTTCCTGTAGAATATCTGGCCCAGTAGGGATGTCTGCCTCTACATTCCTTCTTTCTGTAGCCATAATGTAAGTAACTGTGATGGAGAACCTATGGCATGGTGGTGACATTCGGAGAGAGAAAAAAAATGGTCCTGATTCCTGTAGCTCACCGATTTCCTTGGTGTGAATACTCCCACCACGGTCAATGTCAAGGTAAGAACTTGCAGCCACTGAACAGGAATTGGGAAGAGATTGTGAAAAGTCACTTCTGCGAATGCCTGTGCAAGCTATTGTATCAGCCTCCCTTACCAAGTTGCATGATATTCGGGGGCTTTTGGGATGTGCTTTTTTTGCTAATGAGTACCTTGGCAAAATGAAATATTAAGATAAAATTGAACCTTAAAAAAGCTGTCCTTTATCTCTCCATATCCTTTTAACATATACTGGCTATTGTATCTTAATATTTTGTATTATAAACCAAGTCTTCTTATGTCTAGATTTTTGCATTAAGCACATAATATGTAATTTGGTCTTCAGTGAACAGTGTGTTTCCTTTTTTCCAATGCATTTTAACCTTTTATTGTTTTACTTTGAATACTCTGTGGGACAGTGTGGACATTTTACAAAGAAAATGGCTGACTTGGACAGGGTCACAAAACAAATGAGAAATCATAACTACTTTTTCTGCATTCCAGTCTTGGTGTCAAAGACATTTTATGTAAAGAGTGATATAAAGAGTTTTTCGGAAAGTGTAGTTGACCCTATTATGGTCTAAAATTCTTGGGCATTTTGAAAGGGATTAAATGGCAAATAACATTATGCATTATTGGACCTGATTGAGAAAGATTTAGATGACCAAGCTTATTGCTAACATATGCGCCTTCCTATTAACCTGAGATTGATTCATGAAAATCAATTTGCTATTTTTCCCTTTCACAGTCATCGGCAACTTCATCCATTATGCATGTGACAATAGAGACATTCAGAGAGATTAAATAATTCGCTCAGGTATACAGATAATTTTGTAAGTTGCTGAGCCAGGTTAAAGTCCGGTTTCCTCTGAGCCCCAAACCTTTGTTTTCCTTAATTGCATTATACTTTATTTATTGTCTTTTGTTTCTTATTGAGTATGATTTTTTTTTTACTCTAGGAATTTGAAAGTGTCACTATCCATCCTCAGTCTTGAGAGCTGGTCAGATAGCAACCACATGCAATTAGTTCAGAAATGTCTCCATTCGTCTCTTCCATTCTTTCTATTTGTAAAAGTTTTCAGCTACCTGCAATTGGAAAAAATATTTTACATTGAAAATAGACAAATTCATGAAAACATATGTAGCTTAGCAGTTATCAGGGACTGTGTGGAAGGGGAAATGGGTTTATTGCTTAATAATTACTGAGTCCTATTTGGGGTGATGAAAAAATTTTGGAAATGAGTACTCGTGATGGTTGTATAACATTATGAATGGAATAAATGGCAATGAGTTGTGCACTTAAAATGGCTAAAATGTAAATTTTTTATGTGTATTTGACAACAATTTTTTTAAACTATTAAAGATAGATACAAGACCCCCAAAAAGACAAAAATTCATGTGGTCATCATGATGCCTGCATTGGTAGTGAGTAATCTTTGGCAATGCTCCGAATTACTTTTCCTTAGCCTAGAGTATGAGGAAAAGTTTTTTTTTTTAAACATAGCTAATCCTAATAAAAACATCTATATTTGAATGAACTTTTTATCATTAAAGAGAACTTATATTAATTACAGTGAGAATATTAACCATTTGGGGGGGCCTTTGTACTAATATCAATGTCTTCATTTTCTTCCAAAGCTAAATTATTACCAGAATTTTGGAGTCGGTAAGATGACCATAATGATTAGTCATAGCCTTAAACCTGCAAGTTACTTTGTAGTTCTTCCCCGAGATCTCATACTAGTCTTAGACTTTTTTACAATCCCCTATAGATGGTCCATCTTTTCTATTACATGTGGAGTTTATGAGTTTGAACTCCTAATTCTTAGATTTAAACGTTATTATCTCAAAGAAGACTTTCATGATTCCCACAATCCAGGTTTGGTACTTCCTGTTATTTTTTGACCCCAAAGTCCCCTGTAACTCTCTATTACAGTACCTGACCAGCATGTTCATCATTACTGGTAATTATCTGTTTAATATCTGCACTCCATAAAAGTAAGGATGGAACTTTGTTCACGATTGTATTCCTTTCATTTCCATTTTTACTGGTCATTATTATCTTCATTCAGAAAGACATCTTGTCGTTTTTTTTTCCTCTCAGGGCCACCTCAGACCTGACCTGTTTTCACCTCGCTGTTCCTGTTTCTGCTCAACAGTAAGTATGCAGAGAGAGTTCTTTTCTGACCATTTCAGTTAGATCCCTATCTGTTCACTACTCCTGCACCCTCTGTTTCCTTCAGTTCACTTATTGTGACTTTTATTTCTATATTCATCTGCTTGTGTGTTTTTTTCTCTTACAGGTTATTGTAAGCTCAGTGACAGGAGAAACCATATATGTTTTATTAGCCATTGCATTTATAACACCTGCCCTAGGACCAAGCACACAGTGGATACTCAATAAACATGTGTTGTCTGCCTGACTATCTGCTTAGGGTTCTTTTTAGAAGATGTGGGCATAAATAATAATTAAAAGTGAATAACATCATATAGAAAATCTACATGGATAATGCCTATATATTTTTTTCTTTTTCTGACCTAGACAAATGGTGTTCTGTAGACAGGGTAATAAATAGTCCATATTTTAGTTTAAAGTGAACTACAGTACATGGTCAAAAAATGGTTCTCTAATGAGAATTTTTACTCTGACAGGTTCTTAAAGTGATGCTTTAAAAGGGTTGAAATATAGAGCTCAACACCCTTTGCATTTTCTAAAGGCTGTAATTATTGAAGCAATAAATGGATACTCTTCTGGTCAATGAATATTTTGGAGAAATGACTATGCATTAATATTTTTGAATACATAATGATTTGCATGTTCAAAGCCAGTATGTTTTATTCAAAGTATTGATTTTCAATTATGTGTCTCTTGCAAAAGTTTTACTCTTCTGCCTTTGAGATTTTCTTGCTTAAAGCAGTCATCTAAATCTCTAAGAACTAAAGCATATTTTACTTAGGGTTTTAACTGTAAAGGGCAACACAACATACCCACTAAATGAAATCTCTGTCTCCATGGAGTAGACATTAGATTTTAGGAAGCAGTGTGACACAGCTGTGATGGACTAAGCTCCAAGCTTGTTTTTCTATAAGCCTTTATCATACAGATTTAGTCAGATAAAATATTTGCTCTGAATACACTGAAAAACTTTTTAAAAGAACCTTTTAGAGATACATTTTTCTTTAAGAATTTCCTGAACACTCTAAGAACAATATACCATCTCGGAATCTATAAAAATTTAATGTCAATGGGATCAGGGTAATTCTCTCTCAGGTGCTAGCTGCCAGTGGAAGAGAACAGTCTGCCTTAATATGATAAAATATTCCTAGCATAATGGTTAGAGCTTAAAGAACACACAAAGCCCATCTTCCTAAACTGGTCAACGTGTATTAGAGAGGCAGGCATTTGCCTAGAGTTATACAGTGAGTGGCCTGCAGAGCCAGTCCTTGAACCCAGTAAGCCTGGACCCCACTATAGAGTCTCCCCACTATGTACTTACATAGTGTAAGTCGTCATTAGAACTGTTCCATTTAGAAATGGTTATAAGGGATGTATGTCTGGGTAAAGCATTGAGGATTCAATAGGATGCTTTTAGCAGACAGAAACAATAGCTTAAGCCTCAAAGTCATTTTAATCTTGAATATTTTTATTTTAATATCTATAGTTGATGGTCAAAATGACCAAAAATAATGATAAGAACAAGATACTCATCTTAAATGAGTGTCATTATGAGTTTCAAAAGCTTTAAAAAAATTTTTCCACATGATAAGTAATAGATTGCTCACATTTCTTGCTTGTAGGTTTACAGTGTTTTCGTGTTCATTATCTGTATGAATTATCTTGACAGGCCTTCCTGCAACGTACATGATATTAATTTCCTTTCAGAGATGATGAACTTGAGATTCCATAACTTTGGGATTTATGCAAGTTACTCAGCTCGGTAATGACAGGTAGGATTCAAACCTTTGTCCTCAAACTTTAGGGTACATCAGAAGTCCCTGCAGATCCTGTTAAAGCAGTCTTCTGGGTTAGAGTTTCTGATTCAGCAGATCGAGGTGGAGGCCTAATAATTTCTGTTTCTAACAATTACTCAAGTGATACTGATAGTGCTGGTCCAAAGACCAACCCAGTGGTATAGTCAGTCCTAGACCCAGTCTATCTGTCCTCTCATGCATTCTCTCCTGTAGAATGGGGACACTTCAGAAAGCAAGTGTTTTACCTAATGCCTTTTCTTAGCTTTATTAGTAAGTCCTCTTTATATATGGCACGTTGCTAAGCAGTATATCATCTTTTTAGTTTGCACATATCAATAATGTTTTGAAATAGAAAAAAAAACATATATGTATCAAGTCCATTGAAAGAGGTGTATGCCATTTTATATTAAAGTAAGCCTCATCAATGATTTTTAAATACATTTCATTTTATGATTGTTTCTATCTTGTCTGCTAATATTCCACTTATAATTCTGAAGATGATCAAGTAAGGCAAATACTGTTATTTTCTGAATTTGCTCCCAAATGTACTGCACATTAAATAGGATGAAAACCTAAAGTAGGTTCCTCCTGAAAACGATAGTGCTTCTGTGGGTGATTAATTGCCACCTGGAAACTTTACCTATGTCCTAAATTAAAAGCCTTGTGCCAGATGGGTTTATGAAATCATTAGACATTGAATTTAAGATAAAAGTTCATAAGGTCTTATTTTTATTAGGGACTGCTAGATGAATTTTAAAAGATAACATCTCAGCAGTTTTGCAACCGTCAGGTAATGTTTAATTGGTATTTTTACCTTTCTCATTTTTTATTTTAAAGACATTTGCATGCTCAACAGTCCGGACTGGTCTCAGGTTGCTAGATAAAATACAGGACACCTAGTTAAAGGTTAACTTTGGAGAAACAAAGGATAGGTATGTTTTTAGTGTAAGTATGTCTCAAATATTGCATGGAATATACTTACACTAAAAATATTGTTCATTTGAAATTTAAATTTAATTGGGAGTCCTCGTCTTTTTATTTTTTTCATCTCTTTTCTTTTTCCTGCCAAATCTGACAACCCTAGACTGATCACAGAGGTGGAGCGTCACTTACATGTAGTTTTGTTTTGACTCGGGAACATGTACAAGCACCCCCATCTCATCTTAGTTACATGAAAAGTAAAATTGAGAAATTTAGAGTAAGTTCATATTGTGTTAATACCACATACTCATACCTAATTTTTTTGTCCACCATATAGGTATCTTATATATGATACGTATTTTTTTTGTCATATTGTCAAGATAGTATATTTAGCCATGTGTTGAACTCACTGTGTCTTCGATGTATTAAGATCTTCAGATATGCTCATGCATTAAACAAATACTTTCTAAGCACTCAGGATGAGTCAGAATTCCCTGTGTTCAGTCAAATGTGAGTTTAAATAGATTAACAAATAATTGTCTTCTCTCCTCTTGTGATGAATTAAATGCCAGGAAGGACATGAAAAAACACTAAAGCCAAAGCAGTGATTCTTATCCTTGACTTCACATTACAATCACATGGGACATTTAAATTGTATTCCAGGATCCCACCCTTAGATATTTGTATTTAATTGGTCTGAGGTCTTCCCTGGGCGTTGGGGGGTGGGAGTAAAAGCCCCTTCAAATCCTTCTAATTGGTAGCCAAGCTTTCCTAAATTAGTGGTTCTCAAACTTGTTTGTCCATTTCATGCACCTTTAAGAAATAACTAAATGACCACACCATACCCCAACCCAATCGAAATTTTCAAAAGGAGGGAGGTCGAGACTCAGGTGTAGTGTTTTTAAAACTCCCTGAGTTTCTTCTGATTTGCAGCCAAGTTGGAGAATCAATGCTGCACAGGATTTGTGTGCACATCTCTCTGTTCAGGCATGAACTAGATTTTAAGTATTTGCCTTATTTTTAGAACTTAAGAGAAATTAAAGAAAAGGCAGCGCTGTAGGAGGGAATGGCAATATTGGCTATTCCAAGGGGTGAATTATCTGCTATGTGATCGCCATATGAAACAAAAGATAATAAGAAAGGCAATGATAGCATGTCAAGCGTGTATTTGATTCTAGTCCGTCGCATGGTCAGCCAGTTTCAAATCCGTATGGCTTCAGCATTCCATGTTGGTATATATATTTTTCTGCACCAGGATACCTGAAAATTCCAAACTGCACAAGCAATGACAAAAGAGTTTTGGAAACACAAATGTGAAAACCTACTGCTATGCTGAATACTAAAGTCCTGCCGTTAGTTGTTTTCCCTTCTGCATGCATGGCTGAATGTGCCATATGAGCAAGTCAGGTGTGCTTAATGAGCCATGGAAAATTGCAGATGCCCTCAAGTGGGTCCCTGGAATCTTTAAGATGCCTCAGTTGAAATGGATGGATTCGTTTTGCCTTAAGCCATTATGTCAAGTTTCATCAGTTCCTTCATTCAGTTAGCTCTCATTTATACATATTAATGCCCATTGGTTTCTTAATTCAATTTTACCTATAGGACCAGAAAACTTCCCTTTTTTTCTCTTCCTTCTGGTGGTGGTAATGGGTAACGTGTCAGGGATTGGGGTAGGAATGTGAGTGGAATGGAAAGAGCCCTAGATAAGTATTCAAAAAAGGCATTTAGTTCTTGCTCTGCCTAATATTGTGCATTTCTCTTAATTTTTAGATCCTTAGCTTCATTATTATTCTATTGAGTAAAGTATAACACCTGGCTTAAGTTTTCAGAGTTGCTGTGAGAATCTAATTAGTTTAGTATGCTATCTTCTGTGAGGTAGCTGAAAATGAGGGACTGATCACAGCAGTAGGAGCAAATGGAGAATTCCTGGAATTAGACATTCCCACGGGAGTGGTGTGAGTGCTCCTAGAGCTGACCTACAGAAAAGCACATTTTTTCAGTGAGGTAGAAGAGGTCATTCACTTGCAGGAGTTAGGGGCCAACGGTTGTAGAAGTGACTGGAAGTTTGAGAAAATGGAAACATGGGATCATCTTTCCCTAATTTCTAGGAATGTAAGCTTTTTGGATAGGGCTATGAGATAAAATACAAGATACTGTCGATTGGCACCCAGATTGGTAGGTGGCAGGTTTAAGGAGCAAGAGAATTTACAAATGAGGCTTATCTTGCCCCCGCCACCCCAGGTTTAGGGGAGAGGGTAAGAAGCCTCCAGTTTGCTCCAGCTCAAAGGCCAACAGCAGTCACATCCTCTCAGTGACATCTAACACATAGAGTTAATTTGAATTTGATATAAACCAAATAAAAAGTTTTAGTATACATAAGTCCCAAATATTATATGGGAAGTACTTAAAATCACTTGTTTAGCTGAAATTCAAATTTGTGTGTCCTGTGTTTTTAGTCGCTAAATCCAGCAGCCCTAATTTGGGGGATCTTGGGATTGTCAGCTTTGCTTCTTCATTCAGTGATTGTGGAGGAGAATGTTTCAGGTATCAGTTCCTTGCTATTTGCCTCAAGCTACTATTGATTGACAGATGATACATACTTTAATATTGATAGCACTTTGTAGTTTAGAAAGTGTGTTTATATACTATGTGTGATCTTTACAAGGAGCCTGTAAATTAGGCATTTTCATCCCCAGTTTACAGATTAGAAAACTGAAAATCAGTGATCAGGATGCTTTTCCCAGCCTATATGGCTAATTAATGGAATATTAGGTAATTAGACACTGGCTTTGAGTCCACATGCAATGTTATTTTAAGAGTGCCCAAACTGTTTCTTGAACTGATTAGATCTCATTCAGCATTTTGTGTTTTACCAGAAGCAGATTTTCTTTTGTTTTTCATTATCTAAAACTAGTCCCAGCAGGCATTTCTTCTAATCCAGTTGTTTTGTTTATATGATTCCATTTGAGATATAATATTAATAAGATTGCTATGAGTAAGGTATACAGCACATTGAATGTGTCATTGTGGATTTTTTGACCTAATGAATTGCACAAATGTAGTGTTAAAAGAGTTTGCATTTTCTACCCAGTTGGAAACTCAGCAATGTATTTGTTTCACAGTTTTAAATAGCTAGCTTTTTACAAACAGTGTTACAAATTGATTTGAAGTAACATATTTTGTACAATATGTTCTCCTGAAATCTTCTCTAGATTGATATGAAGGTCATTGCATGGCAAATTGTAACTAGATTTCTCTGGTACAGCATATTTCGAAAAGAACAATAACAGAAAGTGTTTAATGGCAGTAACACACACATTGTGACACTATAGAGCAGCGTTCTTCAGAGTGTGGTCTCTGGACTAGCAGCACCAGCATTCCCTGGAACTTGTTATTGAGATGCCAATTCCTAGATCTCCACCTAGACCTACAGAATCAGAAACTCTGGGGGTGTGGCCCAGTATCTGTGTCTAACAAGCCCTTAAAGACACTCTGATGCATGATCAAGTTTGAGAACCATCGCTAGCCTAGCATTCTTCTGTTCTCTCCCAAGGTTGAGGAGTGGATGCCGACTTGGAAAAGCTACATTTTCACACATTTCTCTTCCAATAGTGCTGTGGACAACATTGGTAAGTCTTCTCCTTCATTACAGTTCCTAGAATTCTTCTTACCTATTAGAACTTGCTCAACAAAGGGAGGTGGACGCTTCCAGAATAACAGATTGTTATGAAACTGAGTGAGCAGAATTAATTGTTAAATGCAACTATAAATGTTCATCCTTTTTTGAGTGGGGAAACTTACGTTGACTAAACTCTTGTTATGTGCCAGACACTATGCTCAGCATCCTGTATACATGTCTGATTTATTTCTCATAACTATTCTGCCTTAAAAGTGTTGTGATTATTTGATAGATGACAAAACTGCTCTGAAATATTAAATACCTTGCTCAGATTTACACTGCTGGTCAGGGACCTATGTTTGCTTTATAATCTAAAGTTAGATATAGTTTAGCTCCTTCATGAATGACCCTGGCTTCCCTATGCTATAATAGACATTTCCTAGTGCCACCTACTCTGAATTAGTTCTCATCATTCTACAGTGCAGTGTTCTATTAACTTGACAGCGTCTTGACACCAGAGGGTGAATATAAAAAGGCGAATCCAAAGGATTGTACTGAAGCATTTCACTTTCTCACTTCTGGCCATTGAAGGCAGAATTTTTAGGAATTTCCTGTAGTAAATAAATATATTAATATTGCAGTTTTTCAGTTCCAGATGCGAATGCGCCAATAACTCATATGAGGAAATTTGATATATATCAGAGGTGGTATTAGAATTAGTAAGAAAAGGGTGGACTATTTAACGTGTGGTGCTTCGACTATAGTTACCAGGTAACTGAAAAACAGAAACCCTAATAATAGATCTTTACTTCACACCATATACAAAAATAAATTTCAAATGGATTAAAGACTTAAATGTGAACCAAACAACTTTAAACATGTTTAAAATATAGGAAAATACTTTCATGATCTTGTGGGTAAAGAGGATTTCTTTTAAGATGCTCATTTTTAAAACATTTAATTAAAATAAAAATGGTAATATCAAAATTTAAAACATTTATGTGACAAAAAAAATCTCCTAAAAAAGTTAAAAGACAAAGGACAGATTAGGAGAAGATATTTCCAACATATACAGTGGATGAATAATTAGAATCCAAAATATATGAAGACATTCTACAAGTGAATAGAGTATTATTATAGGCAATAATAAAAATAGGTAATTCACAGTAGAAAAAAATCAAAAAAATGCTATGCCTCTGTAGTAATCAGGGGAATGAAAATAAAAATATCAGTGAAATACCATTCCATACTTTTCAGACTGGCAAAAACTATAAAATCTGGCAATTACAAGTATGTACTTGTTAGTGTGTATATTAGCCCAACCATTTTGTACAGGGCAATTCAGAAATAGCTAGAAAACCTAAATATGTGCATACACTATAACATAGTAATTCCACTTGTAGATATAATTCCTAGGGAAACTCCTATTTGAGTGCAAAGAGGCATGCATCTTTAAATCAACACAGCGCAGTCTGTAATAGATGAAGACTGGAAATAAATGTCCACCAGTAGAAACTTAGACAAATGAAATTTTGTTTATTCATGGAGTATAATGTTTTATGGCAGTTAAAAATAATCAACTAGATTTCTCTGCATCAACATGATAGATTTCCAAAATCTAGAGAAAAATAATTTGTAGGAAGATACATATAGCATGAACATCATTTATGTAATTTAAAATCACATAACTATATTGTATTTATGGAGATAAATATATATTAATAACATATGGATTGGAAGGACAAACACAAAATTCATGGTTTCTTCTAGGGAGGGGCTAAGATAGGAAAATGAAATTGAGGAGGAAATTCTAGAGACAAAAATGATAAGAGAAATTTAGCTGCTTCTATTTTAAAAATATGACATGTGTATAGCCAAATAGTAATATCTGTCACATTTTAGGCAATGGGTAAATAGATGATTGCTGTAATGGTCTCTGCACTTACTGCATTGTTAATCTCTTTTTTCCAAATTGAAGAAAATAACCCTGGAGCTCAGAGGAGTATGTGACTTGCATAAGACGGCCAAGGTAAAGAAAGATATGACTGCATAAAAGTAAATTCACATGCAGTGAAAGGCTAATTACATTGACTGAAGAGTGAAATGTTTCAAATGGGTCCAGAGAAATGTTTAAGTCTCTTTGTAAAATATTATTGATTGATCCTTACAGTGTCAGGAAGGATTTCCTTAGAGGCAGTTGTTTTCCCTAATGTGTGTTTGTTTTGGGGGTTTCCTGCCCCTCCCACCTCTGAGTGCCAAAATCCATGTTGGAGCACTGTCCCATTTGTATCTCTAGGTTGATTGCTATCTTACCAAGCAGACACTAGGCCACGCTTTTGCCATCTTCCCAGTATTAGCACATGACAACCCCTGCTCCAAAAAGATGTGAAGATGTTAATTATTTTTAGCATTGATTATTGTCATTCACTGCACCCTGTTCTTCTGCGTATCTGGTAGTGTGAGATTCCAGATGATCTAGGATCCTTCTTGAGTTTTTAAGGAGGGATTTTTTTATGAGAGATTTAGACAGATTTAAATGAACTGTATTAAATAAACCTAGACAGAATGCTTAGTATTCATTAAAGACTACAGTTTTGGAAATATCAACTCATTAATATAATTCAAGACTTCTCAGAAGGAAAGCCTGGATGATTTAGCACTGAATGTTAGTAAAAAACAACACTAGATTGAATGTAAGGTGACGTGAGCATTAAGCTAGGCCTGCCTCTAACTACCTGTAAGGCTTTGAAACAGTTATTTCCCCAGTCTGGGCGTCAGAGTCTCTGTCTGTATATTGACAGGGATGAACTAATGAGAGACCAAGAGAAGACATAAAGTAAGAGTATTTTAGCCTGCAGGTACCTTTTATTTGCTGTAGATATCAGCAACATTTGTCATATGTGATCACTTCCTCCGTCTGGAAATAATTTCTTTCCTTTAACTTCTAAAGTACCACATGCTTATTAGTTTTCCCTCGTTTCACTGGCCTCTCCTTCTTAGTCTCCTTTGCTTGGAGTGACCCAAGACCAGTCCTTGGATCTCTTATCTATTTATGTGCTATAAATTCTACTCACCCCCTTATGTCATCTGGTGTCACAGTTTTAAAACTGTATATTTATTGACAGTGCCACATATATGTGTCTTCAGCATTGACAGTTTTCCTGAATCCCAGACCCAGTTCCTACTTGATATTGCCACTTTTATGTGTAACGTGTTGCTTGAAACTAACATTCTTAAATCTGAGCTCTGAAGCCCTGTCTCTCCTGCACTTTATTCTGCTCTTCATTCCATCTCCTCTGTGCTCATTAAAGGCCACTCCATCCTTCTAATGCTTAGGCCAAATAAAAACCTTGGAGGCATCACCCATATTCTCTTCCTCTTATATCCCACACCTAACGATGAGCAGATCTTGTTGGCTCTAACAATGTGTACCAATGAGTACAAAGCCCTCTGCTGAAGAGTAGTCCCTGGGAGTAGAATTCCAATTCAGTAAAACAGGGACATTAGGAGCGAAAGGAAGAGATAGTTGATAGTTGATATAGCAGTAGGGAAAGAGAGCCAGGAGTTTATGTAAAATATATGGTCATTTAGTATGAACACTGCAAAATTCACAGAAAGGGAACGTCATAGCCGTGAGTTTAGGAAAATGAATTTCACAAAAATGACCAGGACATTATCATGAGAGGATACTATAGCGATGTATAAATTTAAAAATAAAATAGAAGCAGAATAATATCACTGTGGGCAATGAAAGCATTTCTAGAAAGACATTCACAAACCAAATAAAATATGTTATCTAATATTTCAAAACAAGTTAAAATGAATTGACAAGTAGAAAGACAAATAGAAGATATAAACGACAAATGTAAATTCGAATTAGATAAACTTGGGATGATGTGATTATGCCCAGAAAAGAATTATAAATAAAAGTCATTTCAGAAATAAAGATTAAATTAGAAGGATTACAAGACCAAATAATCAGAACAGATGATGATTCTTAATTAAGGGAAATAAAATGGGTAAGGGATGAACTTAAAAAATAAGTTAATGAAAAAAGATGAAAAGCATTTAAAGAGAAAGTTCAGCTGGTTTGTTTTGAGAGTTCCTAGGACCCAGCCTGCTCTTTTCATTCCTTGAAGTGCCCCTTGTATCCAGCCACAGAATAGATTGTGCCAAAATCCATTCCAGTGTTAGCTACTGTTCTCAAATAGGCCCTGAATATTTTCCAAGAAATTTTAGGATTTGCCTATTCTTTACATATCCTTAGCTTATCTCTTAGCAAGGGAGCCCCTCAATTTCTTATTTCTTCTGGGCTTGATATAAAACTCTTGCCTCCTATTTCTTTAGGTTTTTTTTTAATTAGCTTTATCATTGTCTTGTGGCATAAAACACTGCTATTGACAATATTCATGTAATAGGATCGCCAATGGAAGTATTAAAACCATTGCAAAGAATAACTTAAGCTTATAGATGCTGATGTTGAATTGAGACATACTTGGGTTTCAAGTGACTTATCTCGCTCAGCATGATAATATCAAGATCCATCCATATTGTCAAGATCCATCCATATTGTCGCAAATGGCAGCATTTCATCTCTTATGGCTGAGTAATATTCCATTGTATATATGTGCCACAGCTTCTCTATCCCATCATCTTTCAAAAGACGCTTTGGTTATTTCCATGTCTTGGCCACCGTGAATAATGCTGCTATGAACATCAGGGTGTGTATATCTTTACAGATAAATGTTTTCAAATTTAGGGGGTAGATACTAAGAAAAGGGATTGCTGGATCATATGGTAATTCCAGTCTGAGTTTTTTGAGGATCTTCCGTACTGTTTTCCATAGTGGCTGTACCAATTTGCAGTCCCACCAGCAATGTATGAGGGTTCCTTTTTCTCTGTATCCTCTCCAACATTTGTTATTACTTGTTCTATTGATGAGAGCTATTGTAACAGGTGTGACATGGTATCTCACTGTGGCTTTGATTTGCATTTCCCTAGTAGCTAGTGAAGTTTAGCATCTTTTCATATGTCTGTTGGCCATCTGTATGTCTTCTTGGGAGAAGTATCTGTTCAGGTCCTTTGCCCATTTAATTGGATTGTTTGTTTTTTATTGTTGAGTTGTATGAGTTGTTGAGTCGTATGAGTTCTTTGTGTATTTAGGATATTAGCCCCTTATCGGAGGCATTCTTTGCAAATATATTCTCCCCCTCACTTGTATTTATTTATTAACTAACTGGATTGAGAATCTTTCTATGTTTTTATTTGCTATCCACAGCCTTCTATGGTGACATGTCAGTTGAAACTTTTCCCTGTTGTATTGGATTCTTTATTTCTTATTGTGGGATTTTCAGAGTTTATTATATACTCTGATTATAATTCTCTTGACAGAAATGTGATTTGCATAAATTTCTCTCACTCCGGTTTATTGATCTAATTTTCTTAAACATACATTTTTAGATTGTGCTTTCAGTGTGATACCTCAGAGCTTTTCATCTTAGATATATGAATGTCAGTAGATTTTTGTTCAGCGTTTGAATATCTTATCCTAGTGTCTTCTGACCACCACTGTTTCTGATGAAAACTCAGAAAATAAAATCCCTTTTTCTCAATATGTATATATCTATTTCTTCCACTCTTCCTCTCTCCCCTCCCCCACACCAAACCCCTATCACCCAACACCAAGAAATTGAATGTAATACCTTCCAGTCTGATTTCCATCCTGTTATATTGTCCCATTCTATGTGGATAATATAATTCCTTTTGTAGAACTTATTCTCTATCCAAACAAACAAACCAATTAAACTGTTGTCTTCTGTTAGATCCCCTCCCTCTTTTTAAGGCTTCTCCTTAACCTTCTGAAGCACAGAATACTTTGTGTCTCATGCATGGAGGTCTTTCTTTCTACATGTGCCTACAACCTGCTCATTCTTTTGAAAGAATGTTGGAATCCCATTTAAGTTATCAGTGTATTTGGGTATATGCATCATACTGAGAAATTGGTACTCTGATATTTTTTTGTTGTCACTAAAAAAAATATTTGTCTAGTTTTGCTCTTTCCTTTTGGTGTCCCTACCTAATGCAGTGAAGACAGAGAAAAAGAGAAAAGGGTGTAAAGGGAAAGAGAAGGACATGGAGAATCAATAGATCAAAAGTCTACTTCCTTTTAATACTGAGCAGGGTACCAGTCACAGGTAAAAGATATCGGATTTTTTTTCAAGTTGTTTCAAGCAATTATGAATAGTGCTACTCTGTATTTGCATAAGATGTGCATGTGCACACAGGATTCATTTAACTTGTTTATATATCTAGGAGTGTCAACAGCAGTTTCCAATTCTGCAAGTGACGAGCTTAGAAGTCGCCACATCATCCTTACAAGTAAAAAACTGAACAGACTGAAAAATCAAGAACTCTTCTTGGATTCGTAAAAGCAGGAGAGGACAGCGAATGATTTCACCGAAGATTGGAGAGACAAACAAGCAAACCGAGAGAGTCTCAGCTTCTGAAATCAAGAACTGGGAGGAGAAAGCACGTGGGAACCAGAACCAAGGTAGGAAAACTTGAATTGTATTTAATGAGTCGGGCAACTCTAAGAGTGAAAAACTCCAGGGTGACCTAGTCATAGGGGGGCCCACAGTTCTGTAAGATTTACATCCAGGAGACTGGCAAGATTCCTATGGTAAATAGCAGACTAGTATCTTTTTGGCATTCTGGCAGGAGAAAAGGAAACACCAGCCCTAAAGTAAGCCATAACATTCTGCCCTTCTTGACGAGGCCTGCCCTCAGGAGACAAGCAGAGCCTAACCTGCTGAGGGGTCATCAGAGCCTACCTGATCTGGGGAAGGGAAACGCCCAGCTCCACTTGGCTCCAACCTGCCATGCAGAGAACAGAAATACCTAACTGCAGCCTACTCTAGCCATGCTGTCCTTCCAAGAAGGGAGGAAAATATTTAGGAAAACTTGGGAAGTTCCCAGTCCAGGGACATAGGCTTACAAAAAACAAGGGGCCTCAGGGTTAAATCAAAATAATTTGAACTGCTTTCAGTAAGTCATTTAAAAAAAATCAAGTCAGCTATGTTAATATCAGGTGAGCTCTTATTAGGTGTCTGTCTGCCTGGTACCGTCTCGTAGACGAAGGGGCCTGTGCCTAGCTCAGTTCTGTCAGACAGCTACCAGTCTCATCTGTTTTCCTTATCCCCAAAATCTGCATTGCTTTCTGGAGTGCTATTGGCCTGACTTTCCCCACACTCTGCTACAAATAAAGAATTTTTAAAGAGCTTTAAAGCCCTCTGGTATTCAGACCAGCCTCGCTCACTGGGCAGAAACCTCCGATTTGTTGTTCTGGAGTTCAGGGTAGGGACATTGGCCTGCTTCTCTCACAGCGGCACTCCTGCCATCTGTCCAGGGTGCTCATTGGCAGTAGTAGACTCTGGTCTTGTCAGCCTGCCTGTCCTGATGTTGAAGCTCTGCCCGACAGTCTTTCTCAGACAGAGGTGAGCAGATGCGCGAGACCCTTTGCCAGTCACTAACGCGGAGCGTCTGCCTGCTGACATTGTGGCCAGTCAGCACACGCACGGGTCCTAGGCCTCTGCAGCACAAAGCTAGGGGTGGGGCAGATGAGCAATGCTGGTGACTGGCTCTTTTCATGAAGATTCCATAATCTTCGACCAGGAGCTCCAGGAACCTGACCCCATATAATAGGCCACATTCACCTTAGCCCTTCGATCCCCAGCCTCTGGCATCTACTTACCACATTTTTGTCCATATGTTTCGGTGTCCCATACTAATCTGTCCAGGTAAACGAGGGCACCTAGTTAGTTACATGTCTCCCAAGGAAAGTACAAAAACATCTTGCTCGAGAAAAAGGCTCAGAAATCTTGCAAACTAAAGCAATATAAGGACATCTATAGGTGCATGTAACGTTTTCTGTCTTTCAGATTATTCCTGGTAAGTCAAAAGGGCTTTTTTTATTTACTCCTTGATCTCAGAAGAAAGAGGGATTTCTATTCCTTTCATCACAGCAACACTGATTAGTCTCCAGTGGTTTGCTTCTAGAATCTTTTGTATTTTCCCTGTTTATTCTGTGGTTCAAGAATTATATACTTCGGTAGAAATATTCAAATGTTTGGATGACAAGCAGGGGTTGGCAATATGGAGTATATCATATGAATTGTTAGTTCTGAGGAATATAACCGCCCCCCCCACACACACACACAGTGAGAAAAGAAACAGGATAAGACAAAGATATTTCTTCCCTGAGCAGGAGACCCTAACAAGGGGGCTTAATGGTTCTTAGTTTTTCATCTGCCTTGAGAAAAGCCCAGACTCTGAGGGGACCCCAGTCGGGGCAGGCCAGGTGCGGGAGGACAGCGGCGTGGCGCTGGCAAACGGTTTTGGGCGAAGGCGGGTACCTCTCCAGCCCGGGGCATGGCGGGCTTTTCAGGAGTGTGGACAGGTGACTTGGCGGGGCCGCCGTCCTCAGACATTCTTTGTGCGTTACCCTGCTCCAGAGCTGGCAATCATGTGTCATAAAGTGTGATTGACAGCTTTGTGAGTGGAGTAACACATGATACACACAACGTGCGCGGCGCCCCTGTGGGTGGGTGCGTAGGGAGCATTCAGCCCTCCAGAGGGGTGCTTGCTCTGAGGACACGCGGTTCCCCTGACGCAGTCCTCTGTGTGGGACCAATTCAGGGGAGTCTAGATGAATTCTCAGAGGCAAGTTCTAGGAATTAACCATCCCAGACCTCTTCTCTGAATTCGAGATCCATATTTAGATGTTTATTACACATTTTAATTTAGATAAGCTCACAGATACCTCAACCTAAACGTGTCTAAAATTGAATCGAATTAATCTCTCTACCAAACATCAATTTCTGAAAATGTGATCACTCTCCACTCTAGGTACATAAGTCTGAAACCCAAACGGAGTCCTTGAGCCATGCTTTTCCCCCATCCCCAGGTCTTAAGCTTCACAATGGCCTACTTTACCTCCAAAAAAAAAGCTAGAATCTAACCACCCGGTAGAACTGCTGCCTCCCTGTTTTAAGCCACCGTCATTTCCGACTAGCACATTTTTAGTAGCCTCCCACCTGTCCTTTGTTTATCCATGCTTAACCCCTCTTTACAAGGTAGTCTCACAGGATATACACAACGTCTTTTATTATGTTTTGTAAAGAAAATCCATAATGCGCATCCATTGCCCTACAATTCCTTGCATCCCTTGGAACTTTGTTGCGTGTTCAGATTCTTCTCTGGCTTCTCTTCCTCTTCGTGTCTAGCCTTAGATTCATTAATTGTTTCTTCCGACTCCCACGCCTTTACAGATGATCTTTACTCTGCCTGGAATCGTAGATTCACTTATTCCACCCATGTTTCCTTAGCTACTTGTTCTTTAGTTCTCAGTTAAGTGCCACTTTTAAAGGGAAGCCTTGTTTGACATCTCAGACTAGATGAGCTACCTCTATTTCGCACTCCCATAAAACCTTCAATTTAACTTTCAATATCATCTTCACAATCGAAATAAATTCTTTATATAATTATTTGTTTGGGTGTAGAGCTTGTTAAGTGTTTATTAAGAAATTATAGTTATCATCATCATTATACTCCATTGTGAGTCGTCGTGGTTGAGGGTCAGAGGAGGTGAAGACTTGTTAGCTAATCATAGTTCTTGATCTGGGGGGAGAGAGGAAAATATGGATAAGGGGCCTCTAGGCATATTGAAACAAATTTTTTTTCTAAGCATAGCCTTGTTCAAGGCATGCTGTTTGTCATTACCTCTTTTGTCTATGGGTATATGTTAAAAGTATTTGATAGGTAAACTAGAATCAGTTCAGCTCAAGCTCATTGTCATCAAAAGGAAAATATCAGTTTTCTGCTCTGCAGACCCTGCAGTGTGATTCTTAAAAACAGCAGTGATGAAAATCATTACATCAGCCTTTTGAGAGGGCCTGTATGCTAATGTAGAGCTCTGTGCACTCCAGGAATGATTACCTTCCAACTTGGCTTCATCTTTGATTAAACAGCCTTAAAGTCCAGTCCTATAAAATGGATCAGATGAATTTAGTGAGAGCAAAGCCCAACAATCCATGTGCACTGTGACAATAAGGGACTTGCGGGATCTCTGATGTCCTTGTCTTTTGTTGCCTTTTGCTGCTTGTTCATTAACAAGTACTTTCTCATCCATGAAAAATTTCACTTCCGTTATTGAAAACATTCATGCCTTACAAGTGAATTTAATTCTCAGTAAATGTAATGTAAACCAAAATTTTTTTCTACAAATCAAATTAAAAACATGAACAACAGTGCCTATTGTTGATTACAGAGATCAGCCATCTTTGTGGGTAAGCTGCTGTACCCTTCCTTCTTCTGTATGATCTGCCTCTGCCATGCTCTTGCACTTACTGTGTCTGATGGAATGAATTTTGTCAAATTTTATATCACTTACGTGCACATGTCTCAAGCGAGAACACCACTTCTGCCATTCCCAGGCTCTATAAGCCTGAAGAACCCCTGAAGTGTTTTTTAATGACATTTTTATTGAGATAATCGTAGATTCACATACAATTGTGAGAAGAAAAGACACGGGGATCCATGTACTCTTTGCTCAGTTTTCCCTAGTAACATTTTGCAAAATTGTAGGACCATAAAACAATGAAAAAAACTGATATTGGTACAATCTATAGATCTTACTCAGATTTTCTGTTTCACCTATACTCCTCTGTGGGTGTGTGTGTGCATGTATGTGAAGTTCTCTACAATTTCATCATTAGCTGTGTAGGTTCGTATATCCACCACCACAGTCAAAACACTGAATAGTTCCAACCACATAAGCATCCTTCTTGTTGCCCTTTATAATCACACCCACCACCGTCTCCAGTCCCATCCCCAAACCTAATCCCTGATTTCTAGTTCACACTTCCATCTACTAATCTGTCTTCTGTCATTTAGCATGTATACTTTTGGGATTGTAACTCCTTTATGTCTGTCGATAGTTTAGTTCTTCCCATCGCTGAGTAATATTCCATGGCTTGGATGTATCACAGTTTAACTACTCATCTGTTGAAGGACATCAATAATGTTTGCAGGTTTGACTATTACAAGTCAAGTTGCTACTTTTTTGTGTGTGAACATGGTTTTATTTTTCTGGTATAAATGACCAAGAGTGCAATTACTGAGTTACATTGGACTACAAGTTAGTTTTAAAAGAAACTGCCAAACTGCTTCCTAGAGTGAGTGCACCATTTTATATTCCCATGAGCAATGTATGAATGAGCCAGGTTTCCCCCTATCTTTACTCGCATTTGGCATTGGCACTATTTTTTTAAGTCATTCCAATTAGTGTGTTGCAATATCTCATTGTTGTTTTAATTTTCAATTCTGACAGCTAATGGTGTTGAATATCTTTTCATGTGCTTGCCATATTTATATACTCTTTGGTGAAATGTCTTTATATATTTGTCACATTTTCTAATATTTTTTTCTGTTGAATTTTGAAAGTCTTTAAAATATATTCTATATATGAGTACGTCGTTGAATATGTAGTTTGCAAATAAATATTTTCTCCCAGTTATAGCTTGTATTTTAATCCTCTTCAAATGCACTTTTAGAGCAAAATTTGATTTACAATTCTTTTGATAGAAACAATTTTGATCAGGTAAATTTTGTTGATTTTCTTTTTATAGATTGTGCTTTGGATGTCAAGCCTAAGAAATTTTTCCTATACCCTAAATCCCAAAGATTTTTCTCCTGTGTTATTTTTTTCATAGTTCTACATTTTACATATTTTAAATTTTTATTCACTCACAGTTGACATTCAATATTATATTAGTTTCAGGTATATAGAATAAAGGATAGACATTTATACAATATACAAAGTGATTCCTCCAATAAGTCTAATACCTACCTGACACCATGCATAGTTATTATATTACTGACTCTTCCCTATGATGTACTTTACATTCTATGACTATTCTGTCACGATGAATTTGTACTTCCTAATCCCTTCACTTTTTTCAACCAGCCCTTCAACTGCCCTCTCATCTGGCAACAATCAGTTTGTTTCTGTATCTACAAATCTGTTTCTGTTTTATTTGTTAGATTATTTTGATTTTTAGATTTTACAAATAAGTGAAATAATATGGCATTTGTCCTTCTCTGCCTGACTTATTTCACTTAGCGTAAAATCCTGTCAGTCCATCTGTGTTGTTGCAAATGATAAGACTTCATTCTTTTTTTATGGCTGAGTAATATTCCATTATGTATATCTTTTTTATCCAATCATATTTTGATGGACACTTAGGTTGCTTCCATATCTTGGCTACGGTAAATAATGCTGCAGTGAATAAAGGGATGCATATATCTTTCTTGAACCCAGTATTTTAGATTTCAGAACTGTGATTTCTGGGTCATAAAGTAGTTCTATTTTAAAGTTTTTCGGGAACCTCAAAACTCTCTTCCCTAGTGGCTGCACTAATTTATAATCCCACCAACAGTACATGAGGGTTCCCTTTTTCCATATCCTTCAAAACACTTGTTTTTTGATTTATTGATGATAGCCATCCTGACAGGTATGAGGTGATACCTCATTGTGGTTTAATTCAGATTTCTCTGATGATTGGTGAAGTTGAGCATTTTTTCATGTGTCTATTTGCCATCATTATGTCCTCTTTGGAAAAATATCTGTTCAGGTCCTCTGCCCACTTTTAATTGGACTGTTAGCTTTGTTTTGTTTTGTTTTGTTTTGTTTTTTGGTGTTGAGTTATATGAGTTCTTTATAAATTTTTGATATTAGCTGCTATTGGATGTATCATTGATGAATATGTTCTCCCATTCAGTAGGTTGTCTTTTCATTTTGTCAGTGGTTTCCTTTGCTGTACAAAAGCTTTCTAGTTTGAAGTAGTATCATTTTTTTTATTGTTTGTTTGTTACCCCTGCCTGAGGACATATATCCAAAAATATATTACTGAGCCATATCAAATAGTTTGCTGCCTATGTTTTCTTCTAGGAGTTTTGTACTTTGAGGTCTTATATTTAAATATTTAATCCATTTCAACTTTATTTTTGTATATGGTATACGAAAGTGGTCTCGTTTCATTTTTTGCATGTGTCCGTTCAGTTTTCCCAGCACCATTTATAGAAGAGACCGTCTTTATGCCAACTTTATCATAAATTAATTGACCATATAGGTCTGGGTTTATTTCTGGGCTCTCTATTCTGTGCCATTGATCTATATGTCTGTTTTTATGCCAGTACCATCCTGTTTTCCTTACTATAACTTTGTAGTATAGTTTAATATCAGGTAGTATGATACCTCCAACTCTGTTTTCCTTTATCAAGATTGCTGTGGCTATTTGGGGTCTTTTGTGATTCTATATAAATTTTAGGATTATTTATTCTAGTTCTCTAAACAGGCCATTGGTATTTTAATAGGGATTGCATTGAACCTGTAGATTGCTTTGGGTAGTAGAGACATTTTAATGATATTAATTCCTCCTATCCATGATCATGCTATATGCTTCCATTTATTTGCATCTTTATCAATTTCTTTCTTCAGTGTCATGATTTTTCTAGTATAGGTCTTTCACCTCGGTTAAATTTATTCCTAGGTATTTTTTTTGATGCATCTTTAAACGGGAGTGTTTTATTTCTCTTTCTGATAGTTTGTTACTGCTATATGAAAATGCAACCAATTCCTTAATATTAATTTTGTATTTTGTCACTTTACTGAGTACATGTATCAGTTCTAATAGTTTTTTTGGTGAAATATTTAGCGTGTTCTGTAGCAGGGATCCCCAACCCTTTTGGCACCAGGGATTGGTACTCCTATGAGAATTTAATGCCTGATGATCTGAGGTGGAACTGGGGTGGTAATGCTAGCGCTGGGGTGTAGCTGCAAATATAGATGAAGTTTTGCTCCCTTGCCCACTGCTCACCTTCTACTGTGTGGCCTGGTTTTTAACAGATCACAGACCGGTACTGGTCCACAGCCCAGGAGTTTGGGACTACTGCTCTGTAGTATCCTGTCATCTACAAATAATGACAGTTTTACTCCTTCCTTTCCAATTTAGATATCTCTTTCTTTTCCTCATGTGGTTGCAGTGGCTAGGACTTCCAACTCTATGTTGAATAAAAATGGTGAAACTGGACATCTTTGTCTTATTCCTGATCTTAAGAAAAACACTTTGAGTTTTTCTCATTGAGTTTGATGGTAGCTGTGGCTTTGTCATATATAACCTTTAACATGTTGAAGTATGTTCCCTCTATTCTTACTTTGCTGAGAGTTTTTATCATAAATGGATGCTGGATTTTGTCTAATGTTTTTTCTGCATCTATTGATATGATCATGTGATTTTTATCTTTCAATTTGTTAATGTCACGTATGCCATTAATTGATTCATAGATAGTGTACCTAACTTGCATCCCAGGAATAATCCAACTTGATCATGGTGAATGATATTTTTAATGTATTGCTGATTTCAGTTTATTAAAATTTTGTTGAGGATTTTTGCATCAGTGTTTATGAGGAATATCAGCCTTTACTTTTTTTGTAATGTCTTTGTCTGTTTTTGAGATCAGGGTAATAGCAGTCTCAAATGAGTTGGAAAGGAAAGTGCTTTTTCAAAGATGGGAAATGGCATAATCTGATCTTTGAAGTAACACTTCTGAAAACAGGGAAGATTTTGTGCAAAAATGGGGAGATGCGTTATAGAATCCAGTTAGACTCTATCAGGTAATAACAAGAGATGATGGCTTTACATAAATAGTGCTTATAGAAATTAGGAAGAAAAACTAGGGGATATCTGAGGTGTATAATTTTGGAACATGCATATTTAAGGAGAGGATGGAGAAAGGTAGAACCAATGAAGAACACTAAAATAGAAGTACTCGTGTTAATGACCTATTGTTGCGTAACAGTATTACCACAAACTTAGTGTTTAAATAGCACACATTTATTGTCTTACTGTATCCGTGGGTCAGGAATCCAGGCACAGCTTGTCTGGGTCCTCTGCCTCAGGGTTTCAAAAGGCTGAAATCAATGTGCCACCTGGGTCTGTGGCCTTAGCTGAGGCTCATTTAGGAAAAAATCTACCTCCGAGCTCATGTGTTTGTTGGTCGAATTGTTTCTTATAGACAGTGTTGGACTGAGGGCCTCATTTTCTTGATGGCTGTTAGCTGGAAGTCAGCCTCAATTCCTTGACATATGGGACTCCCCAACATAGCCGCTTGCTCCATGAAAGCCAGCAAGTAAGAGAATCTCCTAGGTACGCAGATGCCTCATTTATATATAGTGTACTCCTGGAAGTGGACTATCATCACCCATCACTTTTGCTGTATTCCTTTAGTCAGAATCAAGCCATAGGTCTCATCTATACTCAGAAAGAGGAGCTCGCAAAAAGACATGACTACCAAAGGCAACTGGGAGTCATCTTTGATTCTGTCTATTACAGTCAGGAAGGAAATCAAGAGGGTTTCATCTGGTATACACAATTGGGTCTATGAATGAGACAGTGGGGCAGAAAAAGAAAATAGTGATAAACAGTAAGAAAATGCCTAGAAATGTCACATTAACATAACCCCTTTATATGCCATTGCAAAATCAAACTCAAAGCATCTGCTGGGTGGGGGATGGTACAGGGAAGATTACATGTATAAATGTCTAGGGCAGGGTTTAGCTTACAGTAGGTTCTCAGCACATACTTGATTCAGAAATAGATGAAAATGAATCAATGAATAAACAAATGACTGAAATTATAGAAGTCTGGATTTCAGGCAAGAAGCAGAAATGGTGTTTATCAGTAAAAGTATTTGAGAATCAAGTCAATGGAGTACCCCATTACAAGTTACTAAAATATTCAAAACAAAGATTTTTATCATCATAAGAACATTATTTCTTCTTGCAGCCTACTAATCAAAGGATAAAATCTAAATTAAAAAAGAACATCAAATACACATCCAGTCAGAAATATCTGAACATAGAAACTGCATATTCATAGGGTTAAGAATTTCTCATTAATTAGAAGTAACACATTATAATTTTCTGAATAATTCTGAGGAATGAGATGAACATTCCCTATTTCCAAATAGAGACTTATTCTCAGTCTATTCTAATGTGCTGAGATTTGATCTGAAACCCTTTGTTAAATTTTATATAAATGTATTAGTACGTTTAAACTTTCTGTCAAAAAACAAAATCCCTGACTTCCTAAATTTGTCCGTTCAATTATAGTGGGAAAGTCAACTATTATTAACATTCTTGTGGCCTCTCTCACTGGCTTACATACATATGACATAACAGACACCTGAGCTATACCATTGGTTAGGTTGAGTTGCCTCTCATTTCATCAAATCAACAAATATTTTGTGAGAGTCCTTCAGTGCAGTGCACTATAAAGGCACTGAGTTACTTTTTCATCAATTTTTCTAATACTCTCCTTTCTCCTGAAAGGTGTCAAAGTTTGAGGAAACTGGGGAGGACAATTAAGGCTTTATATAAAGCTTTGAGCTAATCCATCTCAACAGCATTGTTCCTATGGCATTACCCGCCCCTCCCCAAAGATTTACAATCTCTTTTAAGAAACTAGAGAGAAAATAAAGTTTGCCATGTGCTATATGCTATAAACCAGATATCTAGAGATAATTTATGTGGCTACTACATATCTGCATAAAATATATAACCAAACGAGAACAATTGCATATAAAAATAACCTAAATTTAAATGATAATATTTACAGACTAATCCCTCCAGTGACATTGTTAGTACATTTTTTTCTGCATATATACACTGATGCTGGCTATGTGTTTATTTGTGTCAATGCATTATAGCAGAAAAGAATTTCAGATAATAAAGCCATAAACATCTGGGTTTTGCAGCACATGGTCTGCTGAGTTTTGAATATGAAATGATTTCTATTTCATTTCCAATAATAAAAGGAAGTAGGATATCATGAGGTAATTTATGGTATTGTGCTGCCAAGAAAGAGAGAGTCTCATTTACAGCATTGTTTACAGTCTCCTTTATGTCCATATACTGTTCCATGTCTAAGAGTAAGGGATATGGTGAACTTGAATTCTGAGTTATATTAGCTTCCTTGACAGTACTTGGCATATGATAGGCACTGAGTAATATTTGCATGAATGAATGAATAAATTGTGATGAGTAAAGTTTCTTAATCAAATTTGAGAACCCACATCAGGCAGATACTGAATCTTTATCAGCATCACCTTAATATAATCTTATTAGGCACAGACTTGTAAAATCTGTAAACTGACAAAACTGCAAACAAAACTGGTCCTTACCCACAAACAGGTACAGACACCCCAAAGGGGAAAACAGTCTTTACAATTCTAATGCCAAGGCACGTATGTGAGAAGGCCCAGACCATGTTGGTATTATCTAGATCTAGTTCAGACAGCCGTGACAATATTGGGACTGAAGGTGGTGATACAGGATCTTGGTTCTCTCAAAATTTACAGTTTGATAGGACACCCAGATAATTGAGCAATCCCAGTAGATAATAATTTCAATAATTCCCTGCCAAATTACAAGGCTATGTAATTTGTATAGCCTTGCTGTATTGCCAATGCCTGGTATGTTGTAGGCACTCAAATATTTGCTAAGAAAATAAATAAGAGGAGTTTGAGAGAAGTGGGGGATCTTATGAAGTTCGAGGATAGCAGTGACAAGAGTTCTAGATTTTAAGGATGACAAAAAAATCTTTGTTACACAACTTGAATGCAGAGATGAATTCACAGAAAGTATATTGAAGGACTAAAAGGCATAGAAACTGAATCTCTGTCTAACGGAAGGGCCAATTGCATGGAGAAGACCAAAGTCATCACGTTGTCTGGGCTACCAGTGAAGTGAGGAGACAATTAGTAGATTCAAATGGCAGAGGAGCATATAGTCCCAAGTTTGGTTAGTGGATGATGTGGAAACTGTTTGCACATGGAAATCTACCAGGAATTCTCCATGTCTATTTACAGTCTGAGTGCTTAATGCTGAATCGATGTCGCATAATATATATTATCAAGTAAAATGCTAAATATTGCATTGTACTAAGAGGATTTATTCTGTGTCTTTAGATAGTGCTCAAAGTTCAGGAAAATAGATCTATGACTCCCTAATGCAAATTGCCTAGTAGAATTCATGGAAATGTACAAAAGTGGAGCTATAACATATGCATATCCCTGTTGTTTATTCAATCTTAATCTAAACTGTTATTCTCTGTCTATATAGAAAATCTTCTGAGATTTCTCACTTCAGCTGGTACTAACCCTAATAAGCACATTTGGGGAAATACACAAGGACTCCAAGGAAATATTTCATTCTGACTGGAAATAGGCTCCGAGGTCCTCTGGATTCTGTGTTCGTGTAGTAAAATGAGTTAGTTTCTTTTACTCACATTAAATGAACTTGGACCATTTGCCATTCCATCAGAAATCATCACCCATGTAACAACTGTGCCCACTGCAGCTTTTTAAAGAGTGTGTTGAAATGGAGGGAAAAAGCCTCACGTGAAAAGCAATCCTTCTTAAATCGTATGCAAATCTACAAGAGGAAAATATACTTTCTATATACACTAAAGAAATCATTTGCAATTGTGCAAACATAGAACCATGAGCTATCTTGAACTTCCTAAAAATGTTGCGATAAATGATTCAAACAAGTTCCAATGAGTTACTCACTTCCCTGGTTTTCAGCTCTCTGAGGAAGTGATGGAGCAATCTCATTAACTCAAGCTAGAAGGTACTTCACAATACTTAAAGCACCTTATTTTAGGTAAAACCCCTCCGCCTCTTAAGTTATTCTTTTAAATGTCACAAATCCAATACTATACTATGGCCCGATTATATATTCTGAGGCTGAAATGCAATCTTATATTTGAACAAAATCACTTTCTTTGCTAAAATACATAAGGAAACTCTATTAAGTTTTGATAATTCAGAATAATATACATGCATATATGTTCTAATACATATTCAAATTTTATATATACATATAAATATATAGAAATATTTACGTACACACATATGAGGAAAGAAAACCAATGGGATGGGATGTGCTAGGTCATAAATGTTGGAACATGTGGCTTGGACACATCAGATCAGCTACCCCAATATACTTTCAAGGTATTGTTTGTGGCAGGTTGTTGGGAACTTCTTGAATTAAGGTGCCAACTCTAATACTGGCAGATGGGGCAGAGAAGAAGGGTTCAGGGTGGTGTGAATAATGCCCAAATAGTCTCCTGGAGGCTATCCATTGAAGAATTTCCTCATCCTGCGTTTCTTTGGACTCTGCATCTCTGGTTTTCTTATGCTACCTTTCTCTCTGTAGTGACTAATTTAGTGAGCTCATACTTATGTATCAAACTCTATAATAGGCATTTCACATGTAATATTGCATACCTGTCCTTTATTCTTGTTGCGATAAAAATTTATTCCATCACTTTTACTTACTATTTTATTATTTTGTTATTATTACCATCAATGTAATATAAATGGTCATAGTTTAGAAGACTATCATTATTCTCTTCTTGAAAACTTTAGTTTTTCATTTTTAATCAAAAATCTTCAGTTTTATAGAAATTCTTCAGTAGATAAATTCAAAGAAACTGTTACACATTTGCTTCTTTAATGAGTATTGATTGACAGCTACTCTCAGGCATTGAGATAGTAGGCTCTGGGAATACAGCAGTGAACTAAATCAAGTCTCTGTCCTGGTGAGGTTTATAGTCTATAGCAATTAAATATTTCCATGGAAAGAAGCCCTTCTACTCAAATGTTAGTGGCAAAGAATCTGATGAAATTAGGCAAAACTTTTCTATTTTATAGGTAACTATTTCGAGAAGTCTGTATTCTATTACTTTGTTTAATTCTCCCATAGCATATTAATATTTAACAGGTTCAAGCTCTATAACTCAATTTACTCTAAGAGTAAAACAATCATACATATAACTCTATACATTAATAATTTTTATAAGCCTCCTTTGAAATTATAGAATTATATTAATTTCATATAAAAGTCCTGAAGCATTTAAATGACCACTTTTCTTGAATGCATGAGTTCAAAGTCAGTCAAACACTAGATTCAGCTTTGTGCCCCTCTATGGCTATACATATTAATATATGCCAATAATTTTAACTTAATTTAATCTTACAGAAAGAAGATTATTACCTTTGACTAAAGGCAAGTTTAAGGCTTATGAAGTAAACAGTATATGCAAGGCATTGTTTAGAAGGCATTAAGTTAATAGGTTTATATTTTTTCCCCAATTGTAAAAACAGAAAATTTCAAGATTAATTTCATCAAAGGTATAATGAAAGTATATCTCCATTTAGAATAAAATGTAGTGGCTAAAATAACTTAAGTATTGCCCGCTTTTGTGTTATTGTAAGTGGCCTTTCTTTCCCATTTTCAATTAAACTGCAAGCAATTTTCGTATGCTTTATATCCTGCAAACTTGCTAAGCTAAACTCTCATGTCAGTTCTAGTAACTTTGGTAAATTCCTCAAGATTTGTTTCATAGACTATCATGCCATCTGCAAATAAAGGCAATTTTAACTTCCTCCTCCATCATCTGTAGGTCTTTATTAATAGATTTATTCATTTTGCTTTATCTTGCTAAGACTCACATTAACATTGAATGTAAGTAATGAGAGCCAATATCCTTCCCGTATAGCTCCTATGTAAAGCCAGCACCTGAAAACAGACCACCTTGTGCCAGGAATCTGTTTGTATCCCATCTGTCATGGTCACATTCTCACATGTGCCTAAAAGAAGGAGGGATAGCAATCAGAGTTCTCTATTTTAACTTAGCTCATCCTGTCACAGAGTGAGACACTGACCCATCTTTCTGTGGGATAACTGAATAATAGAGGACTTGTGCTTTCTCATATTGTGTTGGTTCAATTCTTGCAATTTTTCCTTCTCCCCAATAAAGTCTGTTTCTTAACTCATGCCATTCGATATTGTGGCATTTGTCCTAAGGGCTCTTAAATGACAGGTGGTGACTGCAGATGAACCAAACATGTTCTTCTCTGTCTTACCTTTACCAACTACCAAATCACTTCTTTTTCTTACTTTCTGGGAGGTTTTTGTACTCATTGATCCTATATCTTCCTTTCCTCTTTATTATATTACAAGAAACTTATCCTCTCTACCCTAAAGCAGGTCTCACTAAGGCTATCAATGAGCAAAACAGATTCTAATCTTGTTAATAAACAAATAACAGGTGTTAGGAGCCAGGGAATCCTGGTAGTATTTGTCTTTTATGGATCTAAGAGTTTATGGTGAATGTTTATGCCTGGTTAAGGAACACAATACCATAAAGATTTGAATAGCTCATGAAATCAAATTTAGCTGATCTATGACAGTTTTCCAATGAAATTCTCAAAACCCTTTGTCTGCATTATGTATTATCTGTAAATCATATAACTGGATACTGCCAAATATGCTAGGCCATGTGTTATCCAATTTCTCATTCTGCATGTGTCAGTCAGTACATTTCATCCTTACCAATTCCCAACATAATTTCCGGCTCATTATACAACAATTAAAAATTCAGTTTTAGTGATCCAGATTTAGTGAGTTCTGTAAAACCTCCAGACCTCAAGTTGGCTATAGAAATAAACACATAATCAGGGAAAAATGGTATATGATTTAATGTAATAAAGTTTGGTACATGCATCTTTAATCCCAGTGAGATATCAGGTGATCGATTTCAGTCTTCATGTGGAGTGGTCGTAGGCCATTACTGTGATCTAAGAAGCTGCAACATCACAAGTGTTTCTTTCTCTAGCTTACACCAAGTGACTTTTTCATAGTCTTTTACTGTATAACTGATTAAGGTCGTTCAGATAATTCTTTATCTCATGCTCATACTATAACATTTGTAATCACTTAGAAACAACAACATAGGTATAAACATAATGCCAATTATGTTATAATAGAATATTTTTGCCATAACTATTTCATTACCACCTAAATGAAAAGAACTTAGTCTGCTGTCGAAATACAAATATAGAATATAAAGGCACTTATTTTGTGTTCCATTTTTTTTACAGCAGATTTAAATCATTGTATCCTAAACTTCAAGGCCTCTATAACTTATTTACAATTCTGTCATATTTTACCTCTACGGTAATTTACTTCTTATATTCTTTATATCAAATCACTTTTTATATTTGGTTTCTTTCTGACAAATAATATCCATGAAGCCAAAAGTTTTATTTATTAATTAGTGTTTTTCTAATACACATTCACATAAAACAGCAATTACACAATGTTGGAATACATGCCAATTGAAATAACGTCACATGCCACCAATGATAAATTAATTATAACTGAAAAAACAGGTCACGAAATCATTATCAAGTCTAAATATATTTCCTTCACTTACCCACACGTGCACACACATGCAAGTACACCTTCGTGCCATGTGCCCAAATACACCTTATACATGTATGCGCACACACACATATACACACACAAAGACACAACTACATATACATGCAACATACCTTCACTTGATAATTTTATTTCCTTTTTTGTATTTTAGTTTGGGTTCTACATAGAAATTCAGAAAGTAACCACCTTCATTTTAAAAATGATGAAAATATGATGATATTGATGTTAAGGGACTTGAATTATAAAAGAGTTTTTTTAATAGCATTTAGTAAATGAAAATTAGCACCCCTGTTGCAATTGCAATCACTAATTTGCAATTTGTTAAAGAATTAGTACTTTTTGCCAGCAGGTGTTAATTTGTAACTAAAATGAAAATTCATGAGATCCTTGTGTTAGCTAGAGTCAGTGTCTTTTATATCTGTCACAGAAATCTTTCCTTGGAATGAGTTTTCATAAAAGGTTATTGACAAGTTTAGAGAATTGATTCCTGTTTTTGTAATTTCTGAACTGGAGTTTGCAGTTTCTTACTTTACTATGGGTATCGTTCTGATGATATCTGTGTGAGGAACATTAATTCAATTTTCAAGGACAAATCAAAACTTGATCTCTAACAATGAATGCTTTCAGTGGTGGTGCTGGATTGGACAGAGAACACTTTCAGTGGTCTACTTACACACACTTCTGCAGTTACCACTGACATACCATAGATTTTAAAAGATAAATTCCTGTTTATCATTATATAAATTCACACTAAGTGAAAACAGTCAATTGGAGGGTGAACAAAAAGAGGGTCAAAGCTATTTGAATCAGGATAAGAACTAGATAGGGTTACAGAGGCTGGGGAGTTAAGAATCTCCTGAATGCAGTGCTTATAGGCTTGTTGGTGAATGCCCCTTAGCTTTGAGAGTAGCCATAATGTTCTTTAGCCATTCATTGGCTCACTAAATGATTGTTGAATGGAGGAATTAGAGAAAAAAGTTGTTTGGCCAATGATACAGTAGATTATATAACAGTTCTCCACAGTCATGACCACACACAAAAAGGATAAAATTATTTTGGAATAAACTTAAGTAGTTGACGTATCCATTTAGAACATTGAAATTTTTAAATAAAAGAAAATGCATGCAACGATTGGCATTCTTACATAAAATTTGGTTTTCTAGTCAAGACATGTAGGCATTCACGTTCATTTCTATTCTCTTTTATTTCCCATTACATTTTTATACCTTTCAAAGCCTTTTTCAAATACAGTGGTTACAGCGAATTCACCAATGATAAACAAACCTTTACAGTGGATAAAAGAACCTTATGGGTTTAAATTAATGGGCTTAGCCCTACAACTTCCCAGAGACCTAGCTGTGGAACTCAAAACGGTTTTACTTGTAAGGAAATTCTATTTCTAAACCTCGGGGAATCTTATTCTACACTGATCACCTTGTTCAAACATTTGTGACATGATTCTGCAATGAAATAGTACTTTTTCGAAAAGTCTGTGTAAGAACATACATATCAGGAGGCAAATTGGAAACCCAAGTCAGAAAATGGAGGCAGCTGTTCAGATAATCTTGGCCGATATTCTCTTTGCCTCATTCTCTCCCCCCTCCACTCTTTCAGAAAATGTGTTGTTGTACATATATGTGCAGATTGACTCTCTCCCTTGTTCAGTTACTAAGTAATTATATAGCATTGTATCTCATGTCATCCACCTTTGAATGAGAAGTTTTGCAAAATACTGCCAAATCGAAAAGAAAAAAGAAAAAACACCCTAGATGCTTTAAAGTATATTTGTGCACTGAAATGTGTTTAAGTATTGTGGGTAAAAATCACTATTTGTACTTTGAATTCTGTCTTCTATACTCATTTCTGATTGTTACTCATTTCTCTTGGGTTAATACATAAGAATTGAATTGCAGGGTCATGGGGTAGATGTAATTTAACATTACAAGAAACTGCCAAATAATGTTCTAATACGATTATGCCACCAAACTCTCACCAGCAATACGCAAGAGTGTTCCAGGCCCTTCACATTCTTGCTGACACTTGGTCATCGTCTGGCTGTTTAATTTTAGGTATTCTAATACATATTTAGTAGTATCTCATTATGGTCGTAATGTGCATTTCTGTAATGATGGATGGTTTTGAGCATATTTTCATGTGATTATTGACAATTTCTTTATCTTTGTGAGACAACAATACAAATATATTGCTAATTTTTTTCTGGTATTTTTCTTTTTTTGAGTTGTAAGAATGCTATCTATATTCTGGTTACACTAAAAATATTTTATCCTACTCTTTGTTCTGAATATTTCTTTCCTAATGATATATTTTGATGAGCACAGAATTTAATTTGATGAGCATTTGAAAAATCAATATTTTATTTTAGATTTAGTTCAGTGCTTTTATGTACTCTGAGAAAGATTTGCCTACCCCAAGGTCACAGCGATATTTGCTATGTTTTTTTTTTACAAGCTTTATTGTTTTACTGTAATGTTTAGGTGCATGATTGGTCTTGCAAGCCGACTCGGTTGGTATTATCCCTGAGGATATTTAGATCTTACATTAACATTTATTGAAAAGATTTTTCTGTTACTGTTAGGTTGCCTAGTTGCCTTTGTCAAAATCAATTGGCCGTATAATTGTGGGTTTATTTCTATGCTATTCCACTGATGAAATCTCTGTATTCGTCCTGAATATTTTAGCTTCATTGTAAGTCTTCAAATTGAATAGTGTGATACCTACAAATTTGTTATATTTTTTCAAGATTGTTTTGGTTATATTTTGTCTTCAATGAATTAGATCAGCGTTCTGCAACCTTTTTTGGCACCAGGAACAGGTGCTTCTTTGAGAATCCGACACCTGATGACCTGAAGTGGAGCAGAGGCAGTGATGCTAGGGCTGGTGAGCGACTGCACATACAGATGAAGCTTCGCTCCCTGGCCCTTCGCTCACTTCCTACTGTGCAACCTGGTTCCTAACAGACCACGGACGGGTTGGGGACCCCTGAATTAGATTAATTTCCATAGACTTAAGACTCACCTGGTAAATTCCTACAAAACAGCAGACACATGTGACTCACATTTTTTTGAATCTGTAGATAAAATTAGGGAAACTTGGGATCTCAACAATATTAACTGTTCCCATCTTATTTCAAAATATACGACTTAATTTAAAAAAAAAATAAATCTTTATTTTAGAATAATTTTAGATTTACAGAAAAGTTCCAAAGGTAAAACAGAGAGTTTCCATATACCCCTCAATTTGTTTCCTTTTAATGTTAGCAGCTTACATTGCTTACATTACTGTGATATATTATTCAAAACTAAAAAATCAACATTAGCATATTGCTATTAACTAAATGTCAGACTTTATTCTGATTTCATTAGTTTGGCCCATTAATGTCCTTTTTCTGTTCCAGGATTTAATCCAAAAGATATTATTGTATTTACTCTTCATATCTTCTGTCTCCTCCAATCTGTGACAATGTTCTAGTCTTTCCTTGTTTTTTATGGCCTTCATAATATTGAGGAATAGTAATAAGGTATACCCTTTTGACCGACCTAATTTGAATTGCTCTGATGTTTTCCTTTTCTCAAGATTGACTCAAGATTATGAGTTTCAGAAAAAAAAATGCTGCACAGGTGAAGTACTCTTCCCTAGCACATCACGTCCGGGGGTCCATGACATATACATGGTATCACCGATGTCGTCAGCCTTGATCACTTGGTTATGTTAGTGTTTGTCAGATTTCACTATTGAAATGTTAATATAGTTTCTCATTGCACACTTTATTATTTGAAAGTTGGTTACTAAGTAAAGCTGACATGCAAGAGTTTATGGGGGAGGATAAGGTGGAGTAAGTGGCCATTGGGAGCTCTTTTAGGTTGGCCCCTGTGTCTCCTCGATGTGTCCTCATCCTTGAGTTTTTTGAGCACTTTTTTGGTACTATACGATGCTCTAGGCATGTCTCGTAATTTCCCCAACCCATCCCTAGATTTACCACTTATTCAAGGAGCCTTGGTCCTTTTTATTGGAGAATATCAAGAGCCCAAAGGGAAGCTGAGCCTTTACCTGCTCTTGACATCAGAGACAGAACGATAGTGGAGGAAGGCGGGGCTAGTTGGCACTTTGCTTTTCCTCCTCTCCTTAGGGCAATAGGGCCCAGTGGGGAGCAGAGCTCCCGCTTTTACCAGGCAACAGCGAAGCAGGGTGAGTTGGCCACCACTTCTTTTCTCTCTAGTGAAAGTGGGACCTGACAGGAAGCTTGAGGGGAAGAGCGAGTTGGCACAGAGGAGAGGGATAGGGAATGGACTCCTTATGAGTGAGGAAATGACTGCAAATGTGTGTTCAGGAGGATTCTATTTCCTTACACATTAACCATATGATAAAGACATTAAATCACAAATGAGAAGCACAACAGACATAGTCTGGTTCTTGTAGACACCATTTCAGAAAGGTCCACGGTGAGTTTTCTGTTCACTGGTGAGTTTGTTCACTGGTGGGTTTGGGTATTCAGAGTAGGTGCCCCTCATCTCACAAAGAGAAGGGGACCAGTCAGTCAGGGATTTGGAAGCCTGAGAATATATTATTTTAGTCTTCCTGGGTCTCTAGCAGAACAAAAACATTCAAGTTTACTATACAGTCAAGCTCAGTACTGAACTGCTTACTTCAAAGAATTTTTCTGAATTCTTACTCTCCTTCCTGAAGACAAACACGAAGGGATGCAGCTGTTTTTTCTCTGTTCTCCAGGTGGGAGAATCCTGTCTGTCCCATCGCACTTCCTATACTGGGATAATCAGCTGCAGGGCATAGCTGAGGTGGAGTAAGTACCAGTAAGTAGACTGTCAGAGCTGAGAGAGGCCATTGGGATTTTACCCATAACAAACTTCTTATCACAGACCAGACACTAGGGTCACAGATGGCTCAGGTTTATTTATTGAATATGTGAAAACAGTTTCGTGAAACAGGAACTTGACTTACTTTTTAGTCTATTAAAGAAAAAAAAAGACAGGAAGGTCCAATTTAAATGTCTCTTCCCTGAGTCTTTTCTTCTTTCTCTGTGGCGATTAACTTAGCCAGAGCTGTCTTTCCAGATCCTTTCCTCTTTCTCTGTAAAATTTGTATAACATGGCTCCCATTCTCTTAGGATGTGACTCATTTGTGGTCTCCTGTCACCTTTACATGCTTTTTACACACTCTCTGTTATCTCCCAGGGTCAGTTGGTCATTGGAAAGTTAGAGTGCTGGACACCTGCATCACAGAATGGAAAAGTAGAGAAATATACTGTCAACAACCACACCATCGATCAAGGGCCAAGATAACGTAGAGCTGAGAGGAGGAAAAGAGGACATTTCTGGGATTTAAGCTCACATCTCTGGGAATTCGACAATGGTGAGTTAAATGCTTAGTTTCCTCTCAAGAGATTCATAAAATGCCCTCTCAATATTAGCACCTCTTGACTGATCTCTCCATTACTTCTGAAGGGTTTCAGTATGTTTTCATTAATGGTATGTAGATTTACAATAAATAAGTTGTGGGGGTATTTTAATTATTTTCTTGTTTTGTTTTGGAGGGTGGTTTGGTTCACTTTGGTGGAAAGCAGATATTTTCAATACTTAGTGCCTAACAACTTGAAACCCAGCAGGTTAGAGAAAATAAAGATATTTCTTAAGTGCAGAAGAAAAACCAGCAAGAGGCCTAATCTCTCTTGGGCATAAAAACCTTCCACGGATATATAGAGCAGGTGAGGGAGACCTTACTCAGGGAGAGATGGAAGGTAGGGGCACTAAAATGGGAAGTGCTGAGTTCTTAGAGAGCAATGACGACTGTCATGCTGTGGTGGCAGGGATCGGGCAGGTTTGAGAAGGACTACATTGGTACGGGTTGGGTTGGGCAGAGAGCCACCTTCATCGTGCTGTGTGCACTGCCCTATTTAGGAAGACACCATTCACAATTACTATATTATGAAGTGCACCTTCCTGAGTAGAGTAATGCTCAACGAGTCCAACTTGTGTGGTGGCTGAAGTTCCTGTGGAAAATTCATCCCGAAGAAGTCATTGAATAGTCTATAACTCTTTATTGTAAGACATAAGGCCAATGAGAAGGAGATTTGCGTTGGGCATATAGCCTTTCTTTAATTCTGCCAATTAAAACTCCCTGGTTTAGACAATACCTAGACTCTTGTCAATATAATCCTGTCTATACTCAACAGCGCGATCCCACTCGGTCTTCATGAGAGCAACAGAGTTCCCTGGTGGGCTTTTCCAACCATGTTGGAATTTCAGCATGGTTTTAGCCAGGCCCCCCATATGCACAGGACATCTGAAAACCCCAGATTGGACATAGACCTGGAAACTGAGATTAGATGGGCTATCTATCCACTGACTCATGCAACTGAAAAATCACTGAGTGCATTCTGAATACCAGTTCAATCTGTGAGGTGCTGCGAATACAGCAGGCCAACAGGACAGGCAAAACTTACTATATTGAAGAAGCTGATGTGCTGTCAGTACAGATATACAATAGCTAGTAAGTGAGTAGAATGGGAACTCTGAGCAACAGTCCAGAGTACTATGGAGAAACAATAAAGCATATGGAGGGCTGGGCAGTGCTCCAGGAAGGAGGAGATGTGGCACTTTTAAACAGAGTAGTGGTCAGAGAAGGCTTCTCTGACGAGGCGCTATTTTGAGCCAAGTCCTATATTAGGTAATGGATGGAATCAGTCTCCAATCTTTCAGTGCTCCAAGACTTCCCCTCTTTGGCAATGAAAGACTATCTCCGTTTTTCCTCTTAATCTGTTCTTGCTATTCATACTCACCTCTAGCCCACACAGTCCTGTCCCTTTCCAAGGGATTTGCGATGCGAATTCATGGAAATAATGAGGCACTAGGTTTGGAGTAGTGAGAAAGAAAGAGGAGCGCACAAACAAAGATTAGCTGTCAAGCTGGATAATGTATTTCCAAGACAGGAGGATAGGAAGTGGGGGAAATAAGAACAAAGTAGTTGTTGCCACAATGCTTTATGTATGGGGCCTTGCTCTTGCCTGGGAGGTTTCCAAAATTCACCAGTAAGAAAATGAATGTGTTTTTTAAAAGAGAAAAAGTAATCGAAGATACTTTAAATTATGCTTTTGCCAGTACTGATTAATTTTGACCCAAAGGAATCCTTATCAGAGACTGAGACTTCAGCCTCTTCTTCTCTTAAAGGGATGCAACTGCCTAGTAAACTGATAGTTGCAGTGCACTGGCATGTATTTCTTTATTGACGAACTGGATTGATTATCTTTTTATGTTATTTGCCATCCACAATCTTCTATGGTGAGTGTCTGTTGAAACTTTCCCTCGTTGCATTGGGTTCTTTATTTCTTATTGTGGGACTTTCAGAGTTTATTATATACTCTGATTATAATTCTCTTGACAGAAATGTGATTTGCATAAATTTCTCTCACTCTGTGGTTTACTGATCTAATTTTCTTAAACATACATTTTTAAATTTTGCTTTCGATGTGATACCTCAGAGCTTTTCATCTTAGATATCTGAATGTTAATAGATTTTCTTTCAGCATTTTGAATATCTTGTCTTCTGACCACCATTGTTTCTGATGAAAACTCAGAAAATAAAATCGCTCTTTCTCAATTGTGTCTGTCTGTCTGTCTGTCTGTCTGTCTCTCTCTCCCTCTCCCTCCCTCCCTCTCCCGCTCTCGCTCTCCCTCTCTCTTCCTCCCCACCAAACCCCCCAGCACCAAGAGATTGGCTAGAATATGTGGCAGTCTGAATTTTTTGTGTTTATCCTATGTTGGGTTTCTCACACATTTTCGATGTGTATAGATTAACGTTTTTTAGCATATCTGAGGAATATCAACCACATTTCTTTGAAGATTTTTTCAGATCCATTCCCTTTCGCTTCTGCTTTTGGTATTCCATCATGAGATTTTGTTGTGTTTTCTGATGTTCCAGCTTGCTCTGACTCTTTGACTCTTTTCCTGATGTTTCTATCAAGCTGTCTGCCTCTGTGTGTGTCACATCCAGCCCTTAGCCTTCCTAATCACAGGCTGATTGTTATATAGTTTTCAAAATTTTTTAGGCAAAAAATTCTCCAGAGTTTGATCTAAATAATTCAGACCCTTTTGCACAGGTCGTTTCAAGGAAAATCTTTGAGGTTTATTCAGACACCATGAGGGCTCTTACGAGCTATCTCTCGCCCGGGTTCTCCCTGGTGAACAAGCGGGACTAGTCTTTAGCTCATTGCTCTGAGTGTGCCACAGTCTCACTTCATTTACCGATCACCAAAATCTACATTGTTTTTGAGACCATGGTTAGGTGTGGCCTTCCCCACACGCTGTCAAACACAAAGTCATGTTCTTCAGGGAGAGCCTTAAGGGCACCTGTGACTCAGGGCAGCTCCTCACACGAAGGGAAAATAACAGACTCATGTGAAGCTAGCACCAAAGGCAGTGGCCTGCTTCTCTCAGGGTGACTCTTGGCTTTACAAAGAGGGTGCTTCTCAGTGGCAGTAGATACTGTTCTCCTTGGCCCGCTCCACCTCATGCAGAATCTCCATCCAGTGGCCAAACTGGGGGAAGTAGAGACGCAGTGCTGTCATGCCCAGTGCCTGCAACAGAGCCTGCACTCCATGATGGCAGGCTGAGTGGCGGGACAGCCCCACGAGCTCTCACCACTGGTGTTTGGCCTCAGAAGCCTTAAGCTGGGTTTATGGAGTGGATGAGAAATGCTGGAGGATTGCAACTTCTGAGAGTACACTACGACTCCTGAATGGGAGCTAGAGGGAGACAGAACCCCTTTTGTAGGCCACAATCACCTTGAATACTCAAACCCCAGCCTCTGGCATTCACACACCATATTTGTGTACCTGTATCATGGCGTCTCAGACTGTATTTTCCCGGAGAAGTGCAGGCATCACATAGCATATCTCACAAAAATGCAATAATGTGCTCTAAACAATCTTGTTCCAAGGAATGACCAAGAAAACATAAGAGCTGAAGGAATGTATGCACATCCTCAGGTGTCAGGTATACGTTCCATTTACTAAGTTACTCTTAGGAAGTCATATGGGCTTTTTACACCCCAGAGTCTGAGGAAGAAAAGGGCTTTCTATTCCTTCCACCCCACCATTTACTACTAGGTCTCTTGTTCTTTACATCTAGTATTGTGTACGTTTTCCCTGATTATGCCTTTGTCTCAGGAGCTGGGGTAGGTAACTCAAGTAGAGGGACTCATAGCAGGTGAGGCGAGCTGGGTTGCTGACATGAAGTCTGCTTAATGAAGGGGTCTGGGGGATACATGCTGCTTGTTGATGCTTTTTACATAACAGTGGGGAAAGGAGTAGCATAAGGCATAGGTGGATATTTCTTCCCTGAGCAGGAGACCCTAACAAGGGGGCTTAATGGTTCTTAGTTTTTCATCTGCCTTGAGAAAAGCCCAGACTCTGAGGGGACCCCAGTCGGGGCAGGCCAGGTGCGGGAGGACAGCGGCGTGGCGCTGGCGAACGGTTTTGGGCGAAGGCGGGTACCTCTCCAGCCCGGGGCATGGCGGGCTTTTCAGGAGTGTGGACAGGTGACTTGGCGGGGCCGCCGTCCTCAGACATTCTTTGTGCGTTACCCTGCTCCAGAGCTGGCAATCATGTGTCATAAAGTGTGATTGACAGCTTTGTGAGTGGAGTAACACATGATACACGCAACGTGTGCGGCGCCCCTCTGGGTGGGTGCGTAGGGAGCATTCAGCCCTCCAGAGGGGTGCTTGCTCTGAGGACACGCGGTTCCCCTGACGCCATTCCCTACGTGGGACCAGCTCAGGGGACTCTAAATGAATTCCCATAGACAAGTTTAGGAACCAAAGGTCCCAAAGCTTCTAATATGAACGTAAAGAAAGGTTGAGTTGGGGTGGGTGAGAGAGATTGGTGTCAAATTCTTTGCCGGCCAACTCACTCAGAACCTTCAGGGTCCATACCCATTGGGCAAGTTTCTTCTCTGTTTCATCTAATAATATTTCTACTCGGAATAAAGGAGAAGGGGCTATGATCAAAAATAGGAACCAACTCGGGGCCATGGATGACCAGGTAAATATAAATATTTTGACTCTTCTGTATTTATGGGTGATGCAGTGTACAGCCTTGACTCATTTTTTAAGCTAGGGAAGGCAAAATAGCCCCCTGGATTCTGTAATCCAGCTTAAGTGCCCCTCACTTCTTAACTTACTTTCTGTCCTCATAGCAAGTAACTTGCACAGGTATGTAGTTTTCTGAATTTTCTAACTTGTCAACCCATAAGCTTTTCTGTAACCTTATTTTCATGCTCTTAAACCAAGAATGTCTTTGATCTTGACACTCATTTGCCTCCTTTCTCCCATGTTATCTTAGGGTGTTTGTGCAAGCCAGAAAAAAACACATACTCATGGAGGCCTGTGCTTAGAATGGAAAGTTTGGAAAATGTCTTTTCTATACCCAGAACTCGGATAAAAAATCCAAAAACTTCAAGGATGAGAGGAGAAACAGAGCATTTCTGGACTCTAAGTTCATTTTCTTTCTTGGAACTCAATCCAGGTAAATTTCATATTTTGTTTCTTCTCTGGAGAAGGAGGAGTAAAAGGGATTTCGACTTTCTACTTGTTGGCAACTACCAGTTACTCTTTCCTTGTCTCCCTTGAGATTTATGCATGCTTTCTCTGCCGCTTTTTGTTTTTGTCATTAAGGGTTGGAACTCCAAACAATGGTGTATTAATTTGCAATTTCTACTTAACAAATTACTCCAATCTTAACAGCTTAAAACAATACACATTTATTATCCCGGTTTCTGTGGGTCAGGAGTCTGTATACAGCTTCACTGGGTCCTTGGCAGAAGATCTCACAAGGCCAAAGTCAAGGTGTTAACTGGAGTTATGAGCTCATCTGAAGCTTGAGGTCCTCTTTCAAGATGGACAAACTTCATTTTCTCTCAGCCACAGGATGGAGGCTTTTGCTTCCTAGAGACCCCTACTGTTCCTTGCCATGTGATTCAGCAACAGGGCAGTTAGCTGCCTCAAGGCTGCTCTCTTGTCTCTCTGTATCCTCTTTTAAAGAGGTTACCTAATTAGGTCAGGTTACTCAGGATAATCTACCTTTGAATAAATCAGATTCAAAAAATGAGTGACCTTAATTACATCTGTAACATCCCTTTGGCTATAAAACATGATCATGGGAATGATATCCCATAAAGTTCAGATGTCCTGCTGACTCTAAAGGGGAAAGATTATTCAGGGCATGTGCATGGGGCTTATCTTCAAGACTGTCTTAGGATCCTGCCTTCCCCTAAGGAACTTGGAAGTATGAGCTGACGTTTGGGATGGAGAAAGACGCGGTGGGTGTGTTGATGGGAACCTTAGCTTTGGAGGAGAACAACTCATATATAAAGCATCACTTCTAAAGACTTGAAAACCAACAGGTTAACACAGATGAAGATGTATTTCTTCTGAGAGAAGAAAGGATCAGTCTTTCTCAGCCTGAAGACCTACAAATCCAGCCTGCAGCAGGTGAGGGGATACTAATGCAGGGGGAGACAGGAGGGAGGGCACTGGCATGGATGCTCATAGATTTTAGATTTTTTTGTTGTTGTATAAATCCTGGGGCCACACATGGGCTGGAAACAGTAGGTGACTGAAAGGAACATGGCTCAGGAGCATTTGGTCAGGGTCTCCATATTTAATCATTCTTTGTGCAGTGCCCCACTCTAAAGAGTGCCATTCAGGTACACTAAAATATGATTGGCACTTTTTCGAGTGTGGTAATTCACAACATTTTCAACTACATGTGGTAGTCCTAGTGAGACAGGTGGCGTGGTTTTCTGGGCACAGCTGTGCTCACTTTGGCCAAATCACCATCCTTTCTGAAGTCTCTTAAATGTCTCTGGAAAGACCATACCTAAGATCTCAGGGCTCTTGGGAACACTTCCCATCCAGGTTCTTTAAGGATTTACACACCTCTGTCCAAAATGGGCCCGAGTCCCTAGGAACAAGATCTAGATTCAGTCCATCACGCTCCCTCTCTCACTCTTTCCCCTCTTGTACCCTAATGCCACTTTTGTTCTTAGGAGTCTGGTAGCTCTTCCTTTGTTAATATCCTCTCTGATACCACGATATCGGCAGCAATTCAAATGATGACCAGAACTTTCCATTCAGTTAGTCTGTTTGTACACTTTCTTTTAACTAACTCTTGTATTCTGTGTAAAATATAAACTCTCGTTGAGGTGATGAGAGGTTTCGCTTCTCAGACCTTTGGAACTAAAAGGAGAGACTAGAAGAGAGACATCACAGTCCTGGGGACCATCTCAGCACTGCCACAGTTCGTGGGAAGCACTACGTGTATTGCACATTTCTCTGTTAGGAAATTGGGAAATTGGTATATATCCTGATGTCACCAGGCTTTGACTCTCTCAGGGATCACTGTCCCTTTACTGCCTGATTTCTGGTAAGCTCTGTATTATGTCAGTTCTTTTTCATTGTTTTGGTCAGGAGGATAAATTAGTTCCCTACAGCAGTGGCCCACAACCTTTTTGGCACCAGGGACCGGTGCTTCTATGAGAATCTAATGCCCAGTGATCTGAGGTGCAGCTGAGGCGGTGATGCTAGTGCTGGGGAGTGGCTACAAATACAGATGAAGCTTTGCTCACCCACCTGCCACTTACCTCCTGCTGTGCGGCCCAGTTCCTAACAGGCTATGAACTAGTACTAGTCCATAGCTTGGGGATTGGGGACCTCTGACCTAACTTCTGGTGGTTTGGTTTGTATCCTTCTAGGCCTTTTTCTATGCATATATACACATGTTTGGTTGGTAGCTTGGGCCCAGGGAATGTAGTGCAGTAGCGGCACACTCTGGGGATGGCAGGGCAAAGGGGTGGGGCCAGGGTGTAGTGGAGTGGGGTACAGGACTCCACAGCGCCACCTGGTATTGGTGGTTCAAGCAGCAAATTAGGATGCCGAGAGCAGGGTACAGAGTGGTCAAAGCCTGTGACTTTGGCCCCCCTGGCAGGGTACAAAGCAGCAGCAGCTCTGGCAGCCCACTGTGGTGGTCCGATTTTGGAGAGTGGGAACAGCAGCACATGGGGAACCTGGGGACAGATCTCACGACAGCAACAGCTCCAGCCCCAGGTGGACAAAGAGACAGGGGCTCTGAGATGCTCGGACCACTGGGATCAGTGTCGGTGAAGACTAGCAGGTAGGGGGTTCCTTAGTAGCGAAGGCAGTGTGGCTTGCTGGGCCTCTCCTGGTCTCAGTTTCCCATGGGGGTGAAATTCTCCAGGGGACCCCTCCTGGTGAGAGCTGCTTTGGACTACAGGATGGGATGAGATGACACAGGTAAAGTGCTTCCTGCACATTTCCATGCTTGGTGTTTGCGTGCCGCTTTCGGGTTTCTGCTGCTGCTTCATTGCAGTCCAGAGCTTCCTCTGAGTTATTTTCACTGGTGTGTAGCTGTTCGTTGTTTTCGTTGCTTTTGTGGGGAGACGAGTGTTGGGACCTTCCAGCCCACCATCTTGTTGATGTCACCCATCTGCTCTTCGGTTTTTAACAGTCCCCCAGGGGAGCACAACACTGGCCACACAATGTCAAAAATGGTAGAGCTGGAGTATCCTACTCATTGCAGCCATACATAAGACTGGGGGGTGGGGAGGAATGTGTGTTTTTTTGCGATCTGCTTTAGGGCACCAAGCAGGGAATTTTGTCCTCTTTGGAGAATCAAGGGATGAACATACATCATGGAAAAGATAGGATTGGAAAACTCCAGTAATTGGGTTCATTTCATTTTTGTCCTTGTCTTTAACCAGCACGTGGATATGGCTGATTATGGTGTCGTTTTGCGGTGGGGTCTACTTGGTGGGAAGAATTAGGGAAGTTATTATAAGTTTGCATTTTTTTTATTAATGGATCATCTACTTTATTGAGATTTCTAGATGGTGCCAAGAATACAAAAGGGATGAAAGATCATCTTTCATCTCTAAAGGACTTTACAATTGCAGAGGATACAACATCAGTTAGAGTTGTAAATGGAATTTGTTTCTACATGGAAAAGGCCATTATTTAAATAATGTGTGATTTAATAACTAGCTAACTGGTCTTTGAGGAGTAATATGACTTAAACAGTCCTATAGGTTTGCATTTTTACCATCTTTTTAAAATCTCTCTGTGTTGTGCATAATTTGGGACATCTCATCAATGTGCATTTGCGTGGGTCCTACTATGTGCCACAGCCTGCACACTGGGGATGCTGAGGTGAAAAGCACAGAGTCCCTCCCTTCCCAATGCTAACAGGCTAGTGACATCTTATATCTCCCATTGCATGAGGTACATAGACTTTTATCAACTCTCAGATTTTATCACCACATCATTTCTGTCTTCGTTTATGTCATCCACCAAGGAGCCTTTATTATGGGGATTCCACTATCACAGATGAGACTGCATGGAAGCCCCCAGGCTTACTTATGGACTAGATGTCCTCGAGAGTTAAGCTGTTGGCACACTGCCTCCCCAGGTCAGCAGATCTCCTGCATGGTTCAGTGTTCTCCTCTGGGTGTGGGTAATCAAGAAAATAGAACACAGACTCTAATAGAAAATGGTAAGACGAAGAGTAGGTTAGGATAGAAGATAAGAACAGGAGGATTTGTGGAATTTGGGAAACTAAGAACGGTCCTGGAGCCTCGGGAGGTGAGAGCAGCACAAGAGACCTTCCGTGAGAAGCGATGGGGGAGCTGGGAGCGGAGCTGAAGCCGGAGTCCAGCATGGGGAAAGGAAGACCACCCAAACGCATGACTCCAGGGCTCTGTCACTAGCAAGAGCCCTTGGGATGGTCCCTCAGGAATCGGGGCAGGGCAATGATGTGGGCTCCAGGCAGGTGCTTATGTCTCATGAGCGATTCTTTTGCAGAGCCATGCATTGGCCAGGAGTTATTTCATGTAGTGTAATGTCTTCAAGGCCATCTGTGTTACAGCATCTGTCAGAATTTCCTTTCTTTCCAAAGCAGAACAATATTCCATTGTATGTATAGACCATGTTTTGTTGATTCATCTAATGGTGGACATTTGAGTTGCTTCCACCTTTTTGCTATCATGAATAATGCTGCTGTGGGCATGGCTATAGAAATATCTCTGCTAGTCTCTGCCTTAAGTAATTTGGGGTATATACCCAGAAGTGGAATTGCTGGAATATATGGTAATTCTTTTTTTTTTTGAAGAACTGGCATACATTTTTCCATAGACACTCCACCATTCTGTCATCCCACTGCCAATGCACAAAAATATCAGTTTCTCCATATCTTCATCAATACTTGGTATTTAAATTGCATTTTCCTGATGATTAGTGATGTTGAGAATCTTTTCATGTGCTTATTGACTAGGAATTTTTAAAAAATATTTTATTTCAGGTTTGCTTTTTGTATGTGTGTATAGATGTGGATTTAAGACTTAGACTTGAGTCAGTTAAGTCTACAAACAGCACTGGAGATGCCTGAATGCTGAGGGACTCAGGGCATCCAGATTAAATGTCTCTCACCTCTCTTTCCATGGCAAATAATTTAGCTAATTGTGTATTTTACTAAGTCCATCCATCTCCGTCTTACAGACTCTTGTTTAACTCATCTCCCTAGCTCTTAAAATAGAGCTGGTTTGGGGTGTGTGCATTTCTTTCACCTTCTTGCTTCTACCTTCTCTCAGCCTCAGTTTTTAAAGGGGAAAGAAGGACCCCTGGAGGTTTATGCCTCCAAATGAAAAGATTGCGAGAGATCCTCCCAACAATGGGGATTCTAAGAAAAGTTGACAAAATCCAGGGCTGGGAAGGAAAAATCACGCACTCCTAAGAGTATCTTCTCTCTTAACTCCAGGCAGAGTGAATGGTCCATATCCTCTACAGGAATGGTGGAGAAAACGAGATTTCTTCCCTATGAATCTTGGCTACAACTAAATTGTCTCCACTTTTCTCTGGGCTCTTGGAGTTAAGTTATAGAAGTTTGAATGAACAACTGGGAAGGCTGGGGGACAGAGGGGTATGGTGGGTGTGTTGGGGAAAATTTTAGCTTTGGTGGAAAGCAAACTTAACAATTTGAACATCAACAGGAAAATGTTGATGTTGCTATCTCTTATCTGAGGAAGAGAAAAATGGAGGGAAGGCTTGTTATCTCTCAGGCCTCAAAACCAGAACATTAAATATTGCGGCAAGTAAGGAGATACCCAGGATGGGAAAGAGGACAGGGGACCAGTCATTCATGTGCTGGAAAGTCACATGTACTGTATGAAAACTACACATGTGTGTTTGGGCTGGGCCACCGCCTTCGGCTGAGTGCAATGTCTTATTCCAAAGGATGTCATTCTCATCAACTAAAACTTGATCGTCACCTTTTTTAAGTAGAGTAATGCACATCATGTAAGATATGGCTGGCTGTGGATCAGTGTATGTGCTACATACACAGAGCTGCCCTCCCACTGCTGGGCTACCTCAATTGACTCATTAGCACGTGGGTAAAGTCACCCATGGAGGTTCTCCAGGCATTTGATACCCTTGTCCAGAGGAGATGTGCCCGCTCACGTGTAAAAGTCACAGTGAGGGTGTGGCTTTCTCCCTGTGTTGTCAGAATTCCTTCTGTCGGCAGAACCCAAGTACTCTGTATGACCCCCTGTTTTTTCTTGCCAACATTCCTTATAGTTCCAAACTTTTCCCTTTTTCTTTGGGACTTTTCAAATTCCCTTCTGCCTCAGAAGCTTCCTTTAATACCCCATAGCCCTTTTCCTCTCTCAGGATTGAGGACAAGTCAGTCTTCCAGGGGTTGGGGCACACTTTCTTACTGGGAAAAATACAAGCATTTTCTTTTAAAGTATATGTATGTAAGAATATGCATATTTTAAAATCTTTAAATACATACATATATATGTATATGTATCTATGTATCTTCATATATCTATATCAAGTCTTTTTAAATGCTCCATAACCATAAGGGTTAAAAAGATGCCCAGAATATTTAATTTGGTCAGTTCCTCTTATGCTATTTAACATGTTATTTTTTAAATTCTGTGAAAGGATAAAAGGAAGAGAAGGTACTAATCTCAGACCTCTTCAAAACGAGGACATGTCACTTTGTCTTTTCCCTTTCACATTCCTAGGCTTGTTCGTTCTTAACCCAACGTCTTCACAAAACAAAACAAGACTCACGGAGAGAAGAGGGATGACACCACCGGACCCCTGGAGACCATGCGCGGGGCTGGAGCGGTGAGTGGCAAGCACGTGGTCTATGCTGCCACGCTGGGAAATGGGCTGCGGCTCCTTTGTCCTGATGCCCAGATGACGTCCCATAAACCACATGGTATCAGTTCATCGAATGGGCGAGTGGAAGTCTGTGGAATTTTGCTCTCATCTCAGATCACTTCCATGTTGTACCCCACTCCAGATCTTGGGGGAAATTTAGATTATGCCCAAGAGGAAGGGAATCTCTTTTATCTCCTGATATTACTACATTACCACCTATATACAATCAGTGTCTACCGCTCAAGGGTTCCGCTCCCCTCTCATGAGCTCTATGGATTTCCCTGCGTAGAAAGTCTCACATCCCCAGGTTCATGCCAGGCAGTGACAGTGGTGCCACTGCACATTGTCCTCAGAATTGAATGTGTGCCTGTTTTTTGAAAAGGTGTGAGAGCTCATATGTGAGTATGTGTGTGTGTTGATGTTCATGCATTAGTTGAACTGTTCACATACATATTGTATATTAATTTGGTTTGAGCTTTCAGATCGGTTTTGGTTAGTAATATTTATTTGGACTTTGGTACCTGGTTTTATTATTTGTTTCTTTGCTTTTTGTGATCATTTTGCTTATAATTGTGCATTCATTTGCAGACTCTGTGTGTATTTGTTTTTAGAATCTGGCCTTTGCTGTTTTAATTAGTTTTTTGTTGTTGTTGTTGTTTATTTGTTTCTATTTCTGTACATGGCGTCCTGGCTTGTTATTGTTTGCTTGTATGCATGAGGGATTTTTTTAGTTGGAATTTTGTCTTAATTAGTGAATATTCATCTTGTTTTTGGGTTTGGGAGTGTCTTTTTAATTATTTGTTTTTGGTTCAAATCTGGGTTTCTTTGCCTGTTTCTGATTTAGTTTTAATTTATGTGTTTTGTTTGATCCGTTCTGAGAGGTGCTTTGGAGTTTTAGTTGTGTTTGCACATGTGTGCATGTGTATTTATGTGTGCATTTTTCTTGTGTCTTGTGATTTTTTTAATTTGTATGATTATTGTTGGGTGGGTTTTGTTTTTTTTCCCTTTAATATTTGTGTGGGGCTCTTTACATTTTGTGGGTATCTATGTGTGTTTATTGTTTGGGGGTTTGATTCACACAAGTTGTAGGAATTTGTTTGGGTTTTATGTGTTTTACTTCAGTGTCTGTGTATGCTTATATGGTTTGATATTTGCAATATATTTTCTTATCGATATATTCATGTATTCTTTTTGTTTGGACTTTGTTGTAACTTTATTTTTTTAAATCCTATTTATTGAGCTTGGCTTACATGGAGGATTATTGGTAGGGATGTTTTTTAAAAACTTAATTGGTTTTGTTTTATTGGTTTATTTGTACCTTGTTTTTCTGACTTTTTTTTAATTGTTTATAAAAGTTTTGGTACACTGAAGTATAAATTGTTCTGTTAGGAATGGATTATTTGTATTTGTTAATTTTTTTAGCTTACATAATTTTTTATTCATGTGTATGAGTTTATTATTAGAAGGTTTTTGTATTAAGGAATGACTTTATTTCGGGGAATAACTTTATTTTTGGCTATTCTATACATTTCCATTTACAAAACATTATTAAGGTATAATTTGAAATCTACAAGTTATTATATTCTGGCTTATTTATACAGCCATGAAATCATTACTACAATCAAAATACAGAATATCATCCATCATCTCCAAAAGATTCCTCCTTCCCCTTGATTTCTCATTCTTTCCTCTTCACTTACCACTGCATGCCCAGGCCACCACCGATCTGCTTTGAGTCATTAGAAATTATATTTGACTTTTTAGATTTTTATCAAAATGGAATCATGGAGTATATACTATTTTTGTCTAGTTTATTTCCCTCAGCATGATTATTCTTGAAATCCATCCATATTGCTATATGAATCAATAGTTCATTTATTTTTATGGCTGATTAGTATTCCATTGTGTCGATATCCCACAGGTTTGTTGTTTTTTTTTTAATGCTGTCACCTGTTGATGGGCATTTGTCTCCAGTTTGGAGTGATTTCGCTTTGACTGTGAGAAATAAAATAGCTATGAGCCTTGGTGTAAAATATCTGTATGAAAATGTGCTTTAACTCTCTTTAGAAGGCTGGGTCATATAACATAGTAGGCCTATGTCTTTCTTTTTAAAGAAATTAACAAACTGCTTTCTGAAGTGGTTGTACCGTTTCACATTTCACCTGCCAGTTTATGATAGTTTCCGTTGTTCCACCTCTTTGGAGGTGCTTTTAATTACTTATCATTCTAATTTTAGCCATTCGAATGGCTGTGTCATGGTACTTCACTGTGGTTTTATTTTGAATTTCCCTGTTTACTAAATGCTTTAGAGCATCTTTTCATGTGTTTAATCTCCATCCCTTTATCTGTTTAGGTGAAGCACCTAATCAAATCTTGTCCATTTTTAATTGTTTGATTTCTTATTAATGAATATTGAGAGTTCTTTATAAATTCTGAATATAAGTCCTTTATCAGATATGTGATTTGCAGATATTTTCTGCCATTCTGTCCCAGGAAGATTTTCTTTTCATTCTCTTTTAATATATCTTCCAAAGAGCAGAAGAACTTAATTTGGATGAGACCCAATTTTTCAATTTGTTCTTTTATAGATTGTGCTTTTGATGTCACATCTAAGAAATCTTTACCTAAAGAAAATCTGCAAAATTGAAGAGAAACTTCCCCAGAATGTGACTGTGCTGCTCCTGATCTCACACTTCCAGCCTCCAGAACTGTGAGCAATAAATTTATGTTGTTTACAAGCCACCCAGTCGGTCTCTGGTACTTTGTTATAGCAGCCAAATGGGATAAGACAGAAGGGATGAGAAAGAAGTCTGCCACCTCTGCCTTCAGGTGTCCGGTGAGAGGGTCAGGGCTGGGATGAGGGTAGAGAAGTTGGGTAGAGTAGGGATGGTGGATGAAGGCAGACATGGGTACATCTGATATTCTGTACTCCTGTTACCCATTCCCATTCCCATTGTATTTGTGACAGCTGCTTTTGACTAGATAGTCATGAATATCCTATCACTTACCACCTCTTTTCTCTCTAAAACATTCTCCAGGGATGCACACGACAGGGAGATCAAATTAGCTGCTTCATCATCAAAACTATTCCAGTAGTTGTCTTGGGCTTCAAACCAAGATTCTCAAAATATTTGCCTCAAAATCATTGCAAGTCCAAATCTCATCAGTAAAATGGGAGACTTCAAGTTCAGACGAGGTGGTGTAAACCAAGCCCTGCACATCTCAGCTAAGTCCACCTCTCATGCTGGAAATAACACAAGAGGCAACTAAAGGAAAACTCAAAAAGGTGGAAAGACGAAGGTGAACTGGTTAGGAGCTTCAGGCTTGGAGAGAAATAGTAGACCTGCCTGTTACCCTATGGCTCCCTGCCCAACAGAAGATATCAACTCAAGCGTGGGGTTCCCCAATCTCCCACCTAGCAACACAAAGCAAGCTAGGTAAGACTCCTCATCCCTCTCCTTTTCTCATGGAAATGAAATCACTGCCCCATCAGAACTGCAATGTCCTCATGTGGTTTGTCTTATTTATTCTGAGATTTTTATTATTAATGATGGGTAACGAAGTAGAAAGGCCAAGGACCTGGGGATGTTTGGATCTATTTACTTCACCCCAGACTTCCTTTTTCTATGAAAAGTATTGCAGCTAGGTATGGATTTGCCCAAATCCTCTCACTTCCCTGTCTCCAAGAACTTCAGATTCTGACTGCTCATCTCTCAATGTCACATTTGTTATGGGAAATTCTTTACCCTGAACTTCATTCTGAGTTTATTCAGTTAAATATTGTCACAAGAGTTGAAAACACCTAGAGAGATAGAATGAAAATGTGGGGAAAATGCTCTCAGCAAATAAGTCTCACAGAAAGTCCCAGAAAGTCTATTTTGTAAACCATTTCTGCTTGTTTATATGGTATGTTTTTTTTTTCCTGTACCTCAAGAGGAAGTAGGCTTTCTGACCCCATGGTCCTGGCACCTAAAACCCCACTTCCTGTCAAGGAGGTTCTCAATATTATTCATTGGCTCTGCTATGGATTGGAGTTTAGCTAAATAACACTGAAAGACTCATCAGGAAATTTGCAGCGCAAGAGCCTGAAATGCTGAGGTGCCGTTTGACTTTTCTTAGAGGTTAACTTTGGCGGTGGCAAAACAATTTTTTTAAATATTTAGGTATATTATTTTCGAGTGCACAATTTAATGTATATATTGCAAAATGACTACCACAGTAGGTCTACTGAATATCTATCACACATAGTTACAAAATATTTTTTTCTTATGATGAGAACTTATAAAACCCACTGTCTTAGCAGCTTGCAAATATGCAACACGGCATTGTTAAGTGTAGTCACCACGCTGTACATTACATCCCTAGGACTTATTTATTTTATAATTTGGAATTTGTACCTTTTGACCACCTTTACCCGTTTCACCCACACCCTACCCCTCACCACTGAGAACCAAACAATCTCTGTATCTATGAATTTGGCTTTTATGTTTGTTTGTTTGTTTGTTCATTCTAAATTCCACCTATAAGCGACATCATACAGTATTTATCTTTCTCTGACTTAATTCTCTTAGCATCATGTCCTCAAGGTCCATCCATGTTGTCACAAATTTCAAGATTTCCTTCTTTTTATGGCTGTTATTTTCTGCTGTATATATACATGGCATTTTCTATATCCATTGATGAACACCTAGGTTGTTTCTGTGTCTTGGCTTTTGTAAATAACGCTGTAATGAACAAGGGGGTGCAGATATCTTTTTGCGTTAGTGTTTTCATTGCCTGTGGATGAGTACCCAGAAGTGAGAGTGCTGGATCATATGATATATTTATTTTTAATTCTATGAGGAAACTCTATACTGTTTTCTATAGTGGCTGCACCACTTTACATTCCCACAAGCAGTGCACAACACCGCTTTTCTTCACATTCTTGACACACTTATCTAATGTCTTTTGGAGGGCAGCCATCGTGACAGGTGTGAGGTGATGTCTCATTGTGATTTTGATTTGCATTTCCCTGATAATTAGTGATATCGAACACCTTTTCATGTGCCTATTGGCTGTTTGTATATTTTCTTTGGAAAAATATCTATTCAGGCCCTATGCCCATTTTTTAATTGGATTATTTGCTTTTTTTTTGCTATTGAGTTGTTCGAGTTCCTTATATGTTTGTGATATTAATCTCTTATTATATGTGGTTTGCAAATATTTTCTTCCATTCTAAAGGTTGCCTTTTCAATTTATTGTTTCCTATGTTGTGTAGAAGCTTTTTAGTTTGATGTCATCCCACTTGTTTGTTTTAACTTTGGTTGCCTATGCTTCCAATATCTTATCCAAAAAATTACTGCCAAGACCAATGTCAAGGAGCTTTGACCTATGTTTTCTTCTAGGAGTCTTATGGTTTCAAGTCTTACATTTGTAAGTTTTTAATCCATTTTGAGTTAATTTTTGTGAGCGTTGTAAGGTATAGGTCCAGTTTCATTCTTCTGCATGTGAATATCCAGTTTTCCCAGCACCATTTATTGAAGTGTGTGTTCTTGGCACCGTCGTCAAAGATGAGTTGACTATATATGCGTGGGTTTATTTCTGGGCTCTCTATTCTGTTCCTTTGGTGTATGTGACTGTTTTTATGCCAATTCTCTTGCGCATTTGAGGTGTCACTCTTAACCCACAGCTGTCACAGGAGAGGGTGAGCGGGCACCAAGCCCTAGAATGCAGCATCTATCTCTAATATGGGCCAGGCTGCAGCAGGGTCTCCTTTGCAGTTTGTCCTAAGGTTTTGTGTGTATTGAGGAGTGAAGTCATTTTTAGTGTATATGTTTTGGAGGTTTTTATTTGTATGTGTGACAGTATACGTTATGTTTTTTGTTGCTGTTTATTTTTTGTAGAATTCTTGTTTTTATCTTTTCATTGAAATTTGGTTTATGCATTGTTATCATTTCTTTGCTCGTTGTTTTTTTGGGGGTTTGTTTCCTGTGAAGGTTTGTATATTTGAATTTGTTGTATTTTGTGCATCCTTTTTACTGCTCTGTTGCCTGATGTTTTTTAATGTGTGTTACTTCATTAGTATTTTAATTTTTTATTGTTTGCACTGTACTGTTTTGCATGGATTATCTTTTGGTTTATTTCATTATCTGCATTTTTATTTGCATGTGTTATATGTGTTTGTATGTGTTACCTGTGTTTGTGCGTACTGCTTGCATGTTACATAGGTTTGCATGTGCTGCATGTATTGCTTTTTGTGCATGTTGACTTCATAGTACATAATGTTGCCCCCTCGTCTGTTGCTGCAGACCTCCATCTCTGACAAGAGGATGCCGAACCAAAGCCTACATAGTGGCATAAGGAAGAATCAAGGTGTGAAGCAGGTGATGATTCTGTCCAGCACTATTCCAGCTGAGCTCTAGCAGGTCTGCAATATTAGGTATGATGAGTGAGTTATGTGTTCCTTTCTGCTTAACAACTGACTTTGGGAAAATAGAAAATAGTTTTTCATGCTCTAACTATGTCATATTGAAAACAAGCAGAATAATGTAGGCAGATATTCGAAGTCCAGGAGGAAGGGGGAAGAGGAAAGGAAGAAGGTTTATTTCTCTCAGTCCTCAAATCTGTGCCATTAAATGCACAGCAGTTAAGGGGTATGCACTCGGGTAAAGGAAGAAGAGAGATGGGAGCACAGCACTTGCTTTCCAGGTCTTTGGGGCATATTCCGCTGATCCCTCATTGACTGAGTGTTGGGGTGTCGACTGAACCGGCATAGTGAGGGGGAGGGTTCTTGGGGGTCGAGCAGGATTCCCACCTTCAACTCAGCTCTGTGCAGTGCTCCACTTTAGGATGTGCCATTCATGTGACTAAAATTATGATTGGCACCTCTTAGAGTGAAGTAATGCACAACAAGTACGACATCGCTTCTGGCCCTTAGATCGGACATATAGCTACCTGCCCACAGCTGTCACTTTTTGACTCTTGGAACCAGCCACCTAGTGCTGGTTCAACTCAGGACACTTTAAAGAGCTTTCTAAAACCTAGGCAGGGAGCATCCTAGGAAGAGCCTCAGCTGTAGGTTGTGCAGGGTTTCACATCACTTTGTTAAGGTCAGGGTTGCCACCTTCGGCTGTACTGTGTTCAGTTCCCTACTCAGGAAGGCATCATTCACATAATGTAGATTAATATATGAATGGCACCTTTCTGAGTAGTGTACTGGGCACTCTGGACGACATTCGCTGTGGCATCGGTGATGGCGGGTGGAGCTTTAGCCACAATGCTGTAGTCCCTTGAGCCCTAGTACTTGCCCTTCAGTGATGGGCCACCTCCCAGTATTCTCTGAAGCACCCATTCAGAGACCTAGGGCTCCTGGAAAAAGTCTCCCATCTAGGTTCTTCAGGTATTTATAGCTTTGTCCACAAAATAACTGACCACACTGGGAACAATATTTTGGGTAGGAACATGTGCCTCCTTCTCTGTGCATCTTAGTCTTTCCTCTTTGCATAATCCAGATACACTTCCTGCCTTCAAAACTCCTGAAAAGGTTATATTTTAGAATTTACCTTACAGTATTCAAGCCTTCTTTTTGACAAGCCAAAGACCCTCCCGCCCTGCCCTACTGAACCCCAAACTCCTTTATGGAATGATTCTGCCTCCCTCCTCAAGTTTTAGATGTTCCCCAATTTCTTTGAATGTTTCTTTGCAGCCTCAATGATATCATCATATCAGTTGAAATATATAGACACACACACACACACCACTATCTATTGAGATCGACATTGATCGATTATAAAGAATTGCCTCACGTTATTAGAAAGACTATTAAGTCCCAAGATGTTAAGTCCTAAGATCTACAGAGTGAGCCAGCAAGCTGGAGACACAGAAGAACCAATGGTGTGTGTGCATTCTGAAAGCCAGCAAGCTGGAGACCCAGGGAGATTCAATGTTTCAGTTCAAGTCCAAAGGCAGGAAAAAAATTCGTGTCTTAGCTTGAAGGCAGTCAGGCAGGATTTTCTCTTCCTCAGTGAAGGGTGACCATTTGGATTCTTTTCAGGCCTTCAACTGATTTGATGAGGCCCACCATCATTAGTGAGCATAATCTACTTCACTCGGGTGACCAAGTTTAAATGTTAATTTTATCCAAAAACACACAGAAACGCCCAGATATTTGGTCAAATACCTGAACACACTGTGACTCAGTCAAGTTGTTACATAAATCTTACCATCACAAGTGTACCCCTTGTCTACCTGGAACCCACCTCCTTAAAGCCTACTTAGTCTCCAAAGGAAGATCATAACACGGCCATAATTCTGCCTAACGTGCTACACCTATTCCACATACAGCTGAATATGCACTGACCCACTCCCCAGAAGAGGAGGCGAAGTCCTTGATGTTTGCTCTTCTTCTCGGTATCCTGTACCTGAAACAATAGGATATAAAGTTTAAAATATGTAATTACTGTTATTTAAAGTCAGTACATCTCACTTTACCTGATAAAGGGGTAATAGAAGGAAGGAAAAAAATGTTTGCCATATAATATATGCAAATATATTCTTAAAAAAACAAAGAGGAAGTACAATTGTACATTTCTGTAACTAGTTACATGGTTGCACTGTTATTTATAACGACCTTCTTCCACTACCCATTCTCTATTCCCTTTGCCTTCAGTGAGCACCTCAGCCGGTCTTGGTTCTTAACTCCCAGAGGCCCTGGGGCATTAGTAGTACTGCCTGGATGGAGGTCGTTGTCATTTTCCATTGAGCTTAGTCACAGGGAGCGGTAAGACCAAGGGATGCCCTGAGGGATCTCTTTTATTCCACACATACTCTTTCTCACCTCAGGACCAGCAGTCTGATTTTCCCTTTGTAGCAAGAGATCAACCACCCTACCAAGCACAGTAACCCCCGTTTCAGACCTTTGGAAAATTAGGAAATATTGAATTGGCTTTTCTTTCTTTGTGTTTTGGGGCATCTCTTTGTGGCATTTTAACCAGGAGTTGTTCCAATCATGCACCCCAGATCCGTGGTGCAGAAGTTCTGCCTCAGGTGCTAAGACAGGCTTTCAGGACTGGCATCTTACTTTCCCCACCCTCCAAATCCAGCTCTGTGGCGCAGAAGTTCTACCCAAAGAGGAGTGATGTAGGACAATGATGAGACTGTCATCTCTGATGTTCTGCTGGAAGCGGGTGACTTTATATAGAGCAGATCACGGGAAAACCCATTCCCAGGGCCATTGTTTAAAACAACAGAGATCTCACTGGTACACAGTCGGAGGAAGCTTGTATCCTAGTGAAACTAGGTGAGACAGGCTTAACAACTGGCAGAAGAGCCAAAAGTTTTACAGAGAAATCCTGTTAAACAGCCAGAGGGTCATGCTATGCTCAGACTCTGCATGCATGAATGAAAATAAAAAGATGGAAAAATATGTGCAATACAAATAGTAACTATAAGAGAGCTGAAGTAGTTGTACTAACATTCGGTGAAATAGATTGAAAGAAAAATTATTTCTAGAGAAAATGAGAAACGGTTTACAATGGTAAATAGTCAATTAATCAGAAATAACCTTTATAAACATAACCAGCAAACAAAAAAATAAAATACTTGGGAAAAATGTAACCAAAAGTGTGATATTTGTACAATGAGAACTATAGAGACTTATTGGCAGAAATTACATACCTAAATAAATTTAAAGGTGTTTATTTAAAAAGTTCTAAACTTGTTAAATTAAAAGACAGACTGTGTTCATGGATTGGAAGACAATATTGCTAAGATAATTCACTAGGTTGATATACTGATTATAAATATATAGGTAATCAACATCAGAGTATATAAGTATATAAAGTAAATATTAGAACCAAAGGAAGAAATAGACAATCCAGTAATAACAGGGGACTTTAATATCCTTTCAAGAATAGATGGGGTACCCAGACAGAAAATCAATATTGGAATAGTGGACTTGAACAACACTATAAATCAACTGGATCTAACAGACATATAAAGAACATTCCAACCAACAGGAGCAAAATACATATTCTTCTAAAGTGTACATGGAAAATTCTCTAGTATAGGTCATATGTTAGGTCACAAAACAGCAGATTTAAGAAGATCGAAATGAGATGCAGTGCATGGCCTGGCATCTGTGGGGAACACAGGGTCAGCAGAGCACTTACTTTGTGACACTTATCTTGCCCAGGCACGCGGCCTCTGCTGGAGCCTGCAGGCCCCTGTAGCTGGTGGCACCCCAGATGACCCTGCACACCATTTGCTGCCCCTGTCCCACCATCCCTCTCTTCTCTTGTCCCTGGGGCCACTGTGCATACCCCACAACCTGGCCAGAACTCTCCATACCCTTTAGTCTTAAGAGCAGCGTAACTCCTGACACTGCCTGTCAGCCATTACTTAGATTCAAGAGCAGTAGTGATGAAGTTACATTAGCTGCTCAAGTGTTTGAATCGTATGTTTCAGGATAGAAAAGAAAATTGGTGATCATCAGGCTACCTAGGAGGGCTTTCGCCTGTCTGGAATTTTTATTCATTCTATTCTTGTTTCTTCCACAGCCCTCCAGTGACTTTAAAATAATATTTTATTTAGTTGTTTCAAGGAGAGAGAGTTAGCCTATTACAAACAAATAAATCCAACCCAAAATCTGAAGTGCATGTGTTTGCATTTTAACCCTTAGAATTGTTGATATTTTAATTTTGGTAAAAGCAACAAATTTGACCTACCCATATGTATCAGGTTTTTCCTTGATTTCCTTTACATGAAATCTGAGCTTGCTAGCAAAACCTTTAAGTCAGAAATAATCTCAGGTCATAGAAGTCGTTTATCTTGAAAAAGAGGTTAGTATGAAGTATTTTGTAGTAAAGGAAATTGTAGGGTGGGAATTACAGAAAGTAGTGTCATAAAAAAGTGAAACATCAGGGATTCTTGGTGAGTTGAAAATAACAACCAATAATAAGGTTATTCATACCAATAGGATGAATCCTAGTTTAAGAGGTATATAATTTTCTTTATTTTTTATTAACATGATTTTCCAATTACATTTGCATTCTTTGTATATTATAGAAAGATCCATTACTGAAAATGGGCTGGGGATTTAAATGAAGGAAAAAGTTGAAGCATAAAAGCCAGGATATTTCTGTTTCTTACTTTAAATTCTATATTCAAGGAAATGTAGCCTTGATGATTATAATATAAATAAAATATACAATTTATTGGTTACTTGCCATACACCAGATGCTCTCCTCAGTGTATCAGCTTACTTATTGCAACAACTACTGTTATCTGTTTCATAGATGAGGAAACTGAGGCAGAGAGGTTCCAGAGTTTGCCTAAGGTCATACACTCATTAAATGACAGTGCTGTCAAGCAGTGAGTGTATATGTTCTTTGATCTTAACTGCATGCTATACTGTCTTTTGGGATGAGGGCCTGCAGGTTAAGAGGGAGATGCAGAACTTGGAGCCTCGAAGAGTGTGTCAGAGAAAGTTTTCAGCTTGAGACTTCAATCAGGGGGAACGCGCACACACAGGTAAGTAAATATATATGTGTATATACATAAAAATATACACACATACATGTGTGGTATGTACGTATATACGTGTATGTATATATGTGTGTGTATATATATGTAACATAAAATGAAATGGGTGAGAAGGTCCACAGTTCGAGGAGAGAGCCTGTGCTGGGCTGCCCGAAGAGAGAATTCTGAGGGACACTGAGGATTTTAGTATTTAATAGTTCTTTGGAAAATATCCGTTGGTCAGTTGAAAAAGTTTTGAGGAATTAATTTGATTATTATCTACCTGCGATCATGTGGGTAATAATGTGTAAAATCCGTCTTTCCTGACTGCGTTTAGGATGCTATATTACATAAGGTCTGCTGCCAGGAGGTTAAATGGGAAAGGCCATCCAAAAATCCTTCAGAAAAAAATCACACAGAAGTAGCTCTAAAGCAGGTAGTTAGTTCATTAGAAAAGGAGGAAGCGGGTGGGCCTAAGAGCCATAACGTTACAACCATGTCACATTGCATTATTCACTCTCCCTTGCCAATGTCCCTAAATTTCACCGATCTTAACTATGTAATTTGAATAAATCATCTCTAATCAAAACTCTTTGGTTTAGAGGAGAGTCTTTTCATTGCTTTTGACTTACATCCAGTTGTTCTATTTATGAGAAATTTACTTTATAATGTTTAACATTTGGGGGGCTGTACTTTCATGGTAGGTTCATGATAGGATGTGTGAGGAGATGCAAGTCAGCCACAGTCTTTTTTCTTACATATCCAAGACAGGTACTTTCTCAGTATTATAAATTTGGATCTTAGGTAAGTGTCCAGCTGTTATTAGGAAGAGTGGATCATAATTGTGCCAAATTTGTCCCTTTACACGTTTAAAGACATTTGCAGAATGTCTCTAACACACAGATTTTACATAGTGGAATAAGAGCTGGGACTTGCCTTCAAGGAGCCTGTAGTCAGGTCAGAGAGGAAGAGGCATGTATGTGGAAAAGTATAATAAACAGAGTACAGTTGCCTGTCCCTTGGTAGGGACGGAGGTGAGTACAGTGATATACATGTTGACCAGATGTCAGGACTTGAGCTCTTCAGGTTTCTCATCTCATGCAAAGCTCACCTTTTCACTAGCATTTAGCATCCCAGATGTTCTAGAATTAGATTGTCTGTCACAGTTTGGGGGAGGTCCCTTCTCCCTGGCGTATCCGGGTAAAAGGCTGATGTTCAGCACTGCAAAAAGCTGCCGTAAATTCTGAGTTGAGGATTTCATGCCTGTTTCTTAAGGTTTTAATTTTACACGGTGTCACAGTAGTGCTTTGCCACAGAAGGCACATTAGTCACAGCTCGGCAGTGAACACAAAGACATGTCAGTGCTTCCCCCAAGCCCACTTTGTACTTAAATTTCTGGAAGCTTCGTGTAGTTCACAGACAATACCTATTCTCAGTGCACAAACAGTTGGACCGGGTAAAGAACCTATTTTGTTCTCGGCAATAAATTTTATGTTATTCAAGTCTCCTGCTGTGGAATCACTCATATTCTGTCCTTACACAGAAACCTTTCCATCTGAACGCCAAATCCCTTTACCCTCCCTCTCATTATTCCACCTTCTTTCTCAGACTCTAGAACTTTGCCAGTGCTTAGAAACTCCTCTCTGATGTCACTATATAGAGATGAAGATGGTACCCAGAACTTCTCATCTGGTTACTCTCCTTATATTTTTAATATTAACTTTTGAAAATATTATGTGTGAAGGGATGAAATGACAAAAGAATCATTTGAATGTGAATAAATACTGTATTAGCTTCCCCCACTAATTTTTCTTGGATTATTCTTTCTTAATAGAGGACTAAGTGAGACAGAAACAGGCGAGAGAAAGGATATCAAGAGCCACAGCAGGTCCTGAAGGTAAATTGTCAATGTTACATCGTTCTGTTGGGAAATGGGGTAGAAACTGGTATCACCTCTGATATAAGCTCATTTAAATCATGTGGGGTTGAGTTGACCTTTCTCTTTGTGAATTTTTGTGTCCAAATCTCAGTCATATCAGCTTACCTCACTCTAAGCTATGGGAGAAAATTTAGGTTGTAATATAAATTGTTCTTTGTCATCTCACATTATAAGAAGAGTACCTCACGTGACCAGTGGTACTGTTATGTGTTCCTTTCTGAACTCTCATCATGTCCCGTATGCTAGTCTGGTACAGTGACTAATCTGAATTAATCCTCACATTTTTACGTTTAGATAGTAGTAGTGAGAGTAATATGTATGTACGTCTGGTTTGGGGTTGTAATTATATGTGGGTGTGCTTCTTGTGTGGATATTTTCATTGGATTGATTTTGATACCAAGTTTATGAGTTTATTCTTTATATTTCTATTATTTATTATGTTTAAGTTTGGTTTTAATATGCTGTTGGATTTGGTTTGCTGGTATTTTGTTGAATATTAGATTAGAACTCTTGAGAGTGAGATTTTATATTGACTTTTATTTACTCTTTTATTTTGGGGGGGTGTCCCTACTCATATCAGGGTCCCAAAAGGCAGAAAGAAATTGGTTTTTTAAAAGATATATGTATATATGTATGTATATATGTATACACACACACACACACACAACTTGCTCCCAAGGCTATCCCTCTCTTAAACCACGTCATTTTGTTGCCTTGGTAACTGCTATTATTCTTTTGTGTTCAGAATAAGTTGTATAACTCTTGTCTAGCTTTCCTTCATCAGCATCATGATTTTGAGATTAATCCAAGTTGTTCTGTGTATCAATAATTCAAACATTTTAATGGCTAAGTGGTTTTCCAATATATATTGATCATGTTCATCTACTTACCTGTTGATAGACATTTGGGTCGTTTCAAGTTTTCAGCTATTATAAATAATGCTGCAGTGAACACCGATGTACAGTTGTTTTGTGCAAACATTTGTTTTAGAATAGCAAGATCCTACGGGAGATTTGTATTTAACTTTTTCAGAATCTGCTAATCAACTTTCTAAAGTGCTTTTACTGTTTTACATCTCCACCGTTCCAGTTCCTTTGTGTTCTTAACAACATTTATATATTCAGTCTTTTTTTTTTCACTTTAGCCATCCTAGTAGGGGTACAGTACTGTCTCATTGTTGTTTAATTTTGTATTTCTCTAATAACTAATGATGCTGAGCATTGTATGTGCTTACTTGCCATTCGTATATGTTTTCTAGAGAACTTTATTTGTAAGGGTAAAAAACTGGAAACGACCCAAATTTCCTTCAATAGGTGTGGTATATCCATTCATTGGTATCCTACTCAGCAATAAGAATAAAGGGACCACTGATATATACAGCATTTTGCTTGACTCTCAGAGGTATTTTGCTGATTAGAAGAAGTCAATCTCAAAAGGTTGCATACTGCATGATTCCATTTGTATGCTATTCTTAAAAAGATAAACTGATATTAATAAAGAGTAGATTAATCATTCCAAGGCTTAGGAGTGGAAGAGGGTGTAACCACAAAATTATAACAAAAGGCAAGTGTCTAAGATGATGCAACTATTCTTTACCTTAAGAGTTGTGAAGCATACCGAAATCTGTCCATGTTTTAAAATCACAGAACCCATACAAAAACAAAAAATTTCATTTTTACTGCACATTATGTTCTCATCTATATACTCTTACTGTATGCAAATTTTCAATTTTTTTTATTTCTAAAGACTTTATTTTTTAGAGCAATTTTAAATTCACAGCAAAATTAAGAAAATATACAGATTTCTCATATACCTCCTGTCCCAACCCAGGCACAGCCTCCCCATTATCAAGGTCACTCACCAGAGTGCTATATTTGTTATGACTGTTGACCCTACATTGACACATAATTAGCACCTAAAGTCCATAGGTTACTTTAGTACATTTTTTTCTTGTCTTGGGTTTTTTTTTTGTGCGTGTACATTCTCACTCCTATAATTACAATGCATAGTAATTCAACAGGAAAACTTTATCTATTGATTGACTGATGGTACTCCTAAAAAATTAAATGTATCATCCTTAGAACATAAATACCAGCAATAAAGGGAACTCCACCAAATGGCTACTTAATCCACTATCCCATAGTGCTTCTGCACCTGTTAGGTTCTGGTTTCTCATGGGCTGTAATTTCACCTGTCCTATGGACCATCATTCCCACTCCTACTTTATGACACCTTTCTATGCATTCTTTTCACCTTAGCAGCCTGATACTAGTCCAAACCATATCCTTTTGAACAGAATGTTATTCTTGTTGCTTTTTAATTTATGCCAAGCCACTTGATAAATCAGGCCATTGGATTGATTGTCCTTGAGCCTTTCTTGAACAGAAATCCATTGAGGGTGTGAGAGGTGGGGGCTTAGTACATTATTTTTAAAAATATCTTTTGTGTGTACAAATCTTCTCTGCACATATCTTTACATCATGTCCAAATCTTAGTTGGTCAAGGTAAATAGCCCCTGGAACATATGTCTCAAAATGTGAAGATGGAAAAATATTATCTCAAAAATCATATTCCAGGTTTTACTTTTTATATTTAATTCTCTAACAACAGGAACTTGGAATCCTTAGATAGATGATTGATTTTGGAATGAGGGAAGGTGAAATGCAAGATGAGCCCTGAGCTATTTGGAATACCAGAAATTAAGGAAGTATTTCCAACAAAAAGAACAGGGCATGGAAAATGACCCAACCTGAAAGAAATTCCAATTGCCAAAATGAACAATTTGATCGCAAAATCAATAACACTAGTATTAGGTTAAAACTCAAATAATAAAATTAATATTGATGAACCCATTCCGATATAAATAAATTATAGACTAAGTAAATATATGTGGGAGAAGCTACAAAAGTTCCTTACAAAAGAATTCTAAATATCTGTAGATACGCCCCTCTCCAAATGGCATGAATGCCTCTCCACTTGAATGTGGGCTGGGCTCTGTGACTCATTTCTAAAATATAGTGCATGGAGAGTGAAAAGTAATGACTTTACAGAAATCTGGCCGACAGATACCGTCTTAACCAAGAATTTAAAGGTTAATACTATCAGTGATAAGTTATGTGAATACACCTCCTGATATGACGCAACGAGAGGGAGAGGTACTTCATCTCTGTGGTATTCCTCAAACTAAGAACCCTAGTCTGATTTTTGAAAAAATCAAAAAAAACTCAATTTAAGGAACAATCTAGAAAATTTCTGGCCCTTACTCTTCAAAACTATAAAGGGCATAAAAAACAAAAAATGAATGGGAAATGTTACTGATTAGAGGAACAGAAGGAAATTAATGGGAAAAGTGGTAAAATCCAAATATTGTCTATAGTTTTGTTAATGTTATCGTGCTGTTATTACTTTCTGAGTTTTTACTAAGATACCATGCTTATTTAAGATGGTAACCTTATGGGAAATTGGGTGATGGGTGTATGAGAATGCTCTGTACTAGATTTACAACTTTTCTGTAAACCAAAAATTATTCCAAACTAAATGGAAGAAAAACAAAGAAACAGCAACTAAAAAGCACACATCCAATTCTGCTTCCGCCTGGCACATTGAACAATGAAAGGTGTGGATTTCAACCTTACAACATGAGAACGTCAGATAAATACCTAACTTGATTTTTCTTGAACGCCATAGAGATCCAAGGTTACTGATCTATTAAGTAGCTTGATCTTAAGGAAAGATAGCTGCCTCCAAGGAGAAATGGGATATAGAGATTGGCTTACCAGTGACAGAGGAAGTGAAGTAATTGTACTGGGCTAGCAAGTACCCAAGGAACAAAAATCTTAAATTTAAAGCGCACACACACAAAAGAAAGGCAAGGAAGCCTGGTTCCAAGAGACAAAGAAATCCATAAAACTAGATTCAGACACGATTCAAATATTAGAACTCTCGGACATGGAATATACCATAACTCTGCTTACCATATTTAGTATCTAGTACAAAAATTAGACATCTTGCATGAGCAGATGGGGAACTTTGGCACAGAGATAGAAACTGTAAGAAAGAGTTAAATAGAAATGCTTCAAATAGGGAAAACACAATGAAGTACTTTTAGAGATGAAGCTTTCTTTTGATGGGCCCACGATTATTAGCTCAGTGCCTTGCAAAGGAAGAAAGCTGTGAAAGCTTGAACGAGAGCTGCATGGATGTGGGGGCGGAGGGGAGTAAGCGGATGGGGCTGCCACATCGAGCCATTCAGTGTGCAGTGCCTTTCGCAAGAAGGTGTCATTCATGGACACTAAAATATGAATGGCGCCTTTTAGTGAAGAGCAATGTACAACATATAGGCCATGAGTGGTGGCCCTGGCAATGGGGTTGTGGCCACAAGCACTGAGATGCTGGGCTACCTACCTCAGGGAGCATTCCATGCAATGTACAAAAGTATACACAAGAACTTAGTGGGCTCCTGGAAAAACAGGTTCATCAAGAATTTATATAGTTTTGCCAAACGAGGCTTGACTAAAGTGGGAAAACCATGGTATTGGGACACAGCCTTCCTAGCTTATGAGCTGAGACTGTCCCCTCGATGTTGCCAAACTCCCAAATCTTTTTTCACCTATCAACTTCTCATCATTTGCAAGACTCCTCTTTCAGTGCTCCCCAAATACTTCTCCGCCGCTTAACGCCAAAGTCCATTATTCTCTCAGACCAAAACATCAGCTTACTTTTTCCACCTTTATTGAGCTACAGTTGAAAAAGAAAAAATTATATGCATTTGGGTTGGATATAATTTCTAAGGTGTAAAACATGATAATATATGTAGGCGGTGTGAAATGATTACCGCAACCAAGTTAATTAACACATCCATCAACTCGTAGAGTTACATTTTTCTGTGTGATGGGAACACCTCAGATCTACTCTCTGCAATCCCATGCTGTACATTACACCCCAAAACTTACTCATCTCATAGCTGGAAGTTTGTAACATCCTCTTTGGCTAACATCTCCCCATCTCCCTCAGCCCCTACCCCTCTACTCTGTTTGTATGTGTTTGACTTTTAGGTTCCACATTATAAGCTAAATCATAGAGTATTTTTCTTTCCCTGTGTGGCTTATTTGGACAGCTATGTATGTATGCTAGGGAAGGAGGTTGTTAATTTTATATCTCTGTGTTGAGAAACGGGAGCTCTCTTTAATGCCCCCTCATAGGCGATCTCTCTTTAATCACATCAGGGCTTTCCATGGATAACACGTTTGTGCGAATTTGCGGATGACCTCCAAGCAGTACGTACCTCGCCGTACCCCAGCACTTGGGGGAGCTTAGGTTTTTAAACGAGAGGGTAGAAATACTTTGTTTCCCATTCCTGATACATCTGACAGTGTACAACCCGTGTGTTACTCACAGCTCACAGCGTCCACCTCCCTCCTTTCTGCACTCACTTTTCTAGGGCATTGATGTATCCTAACTACCTATAACATACGCTGTGTTTTGATCGCATTCATTTGGAGTTTGTCCTGAACGTTTTGGTTGTGCTGTTTGTGTGCACATTTAGCTTGTTTAGAGGGAATTTGCTTGATTTGAGTTTGTTTTGGTATTTTTTGTTGTCTTATTAATTCGGGTAGTAATTTTTGCTACTTAAATGAGTGTTCCCATTTGTTATTTGGTTAATTTCACTTCTGTGTTTATGCATGTCTTAGCTCAGGCGGCCACAACAAAATACTATAGACTAGGTGGTTTAAATTACAGACATTTCTTTTTTCACAGTTTTGGAAGCTAGGCATTCAAGATCAAGCTGCTAGTGTAATTAGTTTCTGGAGAAATCTCTCTTCCTGTCTTACACCTCTCACCGTGTGTTCACATGGCCTTTCCTTGGTATGTGTACTTGGATAGTGACCAAACTCTCTGGTGTCACTTCTTACAAAGACAATGATAATTCCACTGTGAAGACCCCTCCCTCATGAGCTCCTCTAAACCTGGTTACCTCCCAAAGGCCTCATCTCTAATGCCATTACATTGGGTGTTAGACTTACAACATACAAATTTTGGGGGGATACACTTCAGCCCAGAGCAATGTATTTCTGTATTTTATTTTCCACAATGTGTTTTGTCAAATTTTATATTAAATTGTGGATATTTGTTTTTGTAGGATTTACCTGTAACAGCTGAATTGCTTTTTGTCTTTATCTTTTGTGCATATGTGCAATATGATCTTTTATGTTCTTACTGAGTATCGATCTTTCTCCATTTTGGATGTTTTTGTATGTTTCTTAGTGATTGGTATGCCTTTGTGCTTGTACTTAATTTGAAGTTTTGTTTTTGAATGTCAGAGACTTCACTTGGGACTGTTGTGTTTGCCCATATTTATGAATGCATTTATATTTGTGTAAGGTTTTAGATGTCTGTATACAAGTATGCTTATGTGAATTTGGTTCATCTTGTATAAGAATTGTTTTTTTATCATTTTTGTTGTAGTTGCTGTATTTAGATTATCTTTTCTTCTAAAGAGCCTCTGAACAGCAAAGGAAACAATGAAATGAAAAGGAACCTATGGAATGGGAGAAAATATTTGCAAACCATATAACTGATAAGAGGTTAATACGTTTAATATATGAAGACCTCTTACCACTCAATAGCAAAAAAAAAAATCTGACTAAAAAATGGACAAAGGATTTGACAGATTCTTTGCCAGAGAAAACATACACATGGCCAACAGGTACATGAAAAGGTGTTCAACATCACTAATTGTTAGGGAAATGCAAATCAAAACCACAGTGAGATCTCACCTCACACCTGTTAGAATGGCTATCATCAAAAAGACAAGAGATAACAAGTGGTGGCCAGGATGTGGAGAAAAGGGAACCCTTGTGCACTGTTGGTGGAATGTAAATTGGTACAGAAATGATGGAAATTCATGGAGTTTCCTCAATTAAAAATAGAACTACCATATGATTCAGCAATCCCACTTCTGCATATGTAACTAAAGGAAATGAAATCAGGATCTCAAAGAGAGTCCGGACCCCCTTGTTAATTGCGACATTATTCACAGCAGACAAGACATGGAAACTGCGTGTCTAACCATGGATGAATAGATGTAGGAATTGTCACACACACCCCTCCTCAAAATATTCAGCCATGAGTAAGAAGAAAATCCTGCCATTTCAACAACATGGATGAACCCAGAGGGCATTATGCTCAGTGAAATAAGCTGGATCAAGACAAATAATGCATAATCTTACTTATACATTGTATCTAAAAAAGCTGAGCTCATACATATGGAGAATAGATTGCTAGTTACCAGGGAATGGTGGGGAGTGGGGTGGTGATGGGGAGATGCTGGTCAAAGGGTACAAACATGCAGTTACAAGTCCTGGGGATCTAATATACAGCATGGTGACTGTAGTTAACAACATTGTATAATACGTTTGAATTTCACTAAGAGAATAGATCTTTTTTGAGAATAGATCTTAAATGTTCTCTTACACACAAAAAATGTCACTGTGTAAGGTAATGGATGTGTTAACTCACCTTAATTTGTAATTTCACAATACATACACCTATCGAATCATATTATACACCTTAAATATGCACAAAGTTACCTCTCAATTATATCTCAAAGCTGGCAGAGTACTAAAATAAGAACACTCTATAGTTGATAATAAGAAATAAACAAAAAGCAATAAACACCAATACATATGGACAAAAGAACAAATTGAACATTTCAGTTAAGAAGAGGTGAGGTTACTAATAAACACTGACAATACCAAGTATTATTGAGAGTGCAGAGAAAAAATACTGATATTAGAAATTAAAAAATGGATATGAATACAGAGACATCAAAATTATAATTAGAGGATATTACTTAAAACTTTATGCTAATAACTTTTACAAACTTGATAACATTAACAAGATTCTTAAAAGGCACAGGCAACCAAAAGGGACCAAGAAAAAATGTAAAACATGAACAACTTCACCTTAAAGAAATTCGACTAAATTAATCTTCAAAAGAAAATATGTCTGAAATCATTTTATAAATCCTATATTGCTCTAATTCAAAAATAGGCAAAGATATCATGAAAAAAGAGAACCACAGATCAATATTTCTCTCAAATACAGATTCAAAAATCCTTAAGAAGGTATCATATTCTTAGCAGTTTATAAAGGTTTTTATATTTCATTACACTTTGGCATTTACCCCAGAAATGTAAGGATGAATTAACATTCAAAAATGTATTGCGCTATAAGAAAATAAAGGGTAAAAAAATGAACGTTTCAAAGGATGTAGTTAAAGTAGCTGACAAAAAATTAAATCTTATCAACCTAGAAATACAAGTGAAAGTCCTCAACCTAATTAAAGGTATTTAAATCTCAACACCTGTCCTTACAGCACTCCCTAACTCAATTTCCAGTTTATATGTCCCACATAACATTTATCACTTCTGTGCTTGCAAAATATTTTGCTAATTACTTTTATTATGTGTGTTCTGATAAAAATGACAGTTACATGAGCATGTGATTTGAGATGTCTAGTCCCGCAGTATTCCTAGCATGTGAAACAGCCTGGCATGAACCAAAGTATTAGTAAATAGTAACGGAGTAAAGACTTTTTTTCCAGTTTTAACCTGCAAAGATATTAAGTAACCTATTAAATATTTTTAAAACATGATCTTAATCCCAATGTTTAATACCATGATGTATTTTTCTGGTTGATTTTGAGATTATTTTTGTGTTCATACTTTTAACTCTTGTATTATCATATATTTTAAATATTTTCAAACCATTTTTAAGTTTTAAAACAAAACTTAAGTCTGATATAGTAAACTTACCAATGCAACAGGGTCACTTCAAGCACCCCTTTTCCTTCAGGCCGTGTTCCACGGTGACCAGAGAGTGGGGACCTGGTTAGCAACACACGCACATGTACTGTCTCACTTAGTCAACTAAAAACCCTAAGAAGGTGGTGTGTATCTGTATCACACATTTGTAGACAAAAAATAAAGCTTAGAGAAACTAAACACAGGAACCGAAAGAGTAATCTGCTGTCACTCGGCTAAAGGACACCAAGGCCGCCACTCAGGCCAAGGCCACGTTCCGCGCCATCCCGAACCTCGGTGCCTAACGCCACGATCATTGTCATTGCTCGTGACTCCATGAGTTGGTGGGAGTTTCTCCTGGCTCACCTGGGCTCGCTGAGTCAGCGGAGCCGTACTGGCCTGAGATGGGCTCTCGGACGTCCCGGTCCCAGCTGGAATGCAGGGCGGTTTGGCTGGCCGCGCCTTGCCCTGCTCCTAGTCGTTCACTCCTGAATCCTCCAGCTTGGGGAGCAGGTTCCAAATAGCAAAGGCAGAACAAGAAAGCATCACAGCCTTAGCCTAGGAGGGTGAGCAATGTCACATCTGACACATTCTGTTGACAGAACAAGTGACAACCCAGCCCAGGACCCCCGTGCCGTGAAATAAATTCAAACCCTAAAGGGAGGAGAAAAAAGTCCCGCTGCAAAGGTCGTGGTCACAGGGTCACAGGGTTCACTGGGCATCATCACAGCCACCCACCGAGCCACGGGGCAGTGTTCCAACATTTGCTTCCCTTGTACACTTTTGTCGTTAAAGTGAAAACCTACGGGTGAAAGTGTCAAAAGTCTGGGATTGCCTAATCAACAGCAAAGATCATTCAGGTGTATCTTCCTGGAATGGAGCATCTTTAATGCCTTCCAATTACTGGCAGAAGCCACACGATTTGCGTCATTATCGTACTATTGGCTTGGAGTTGGAAGGAGCCCAGGTAGTTTGGAGCCTAAACATCGCTGGACTCCCGGCATTCTCTCCAGCTGACTGTGCGAAAGCACTGAGCTCCTAGTTCACGAGTCCCCACCTCAGTCGAAGCAGGAAGTTCTCAGTTCTGTGAACCATCTAGTCATCCTTCCCTCCCCTCCCCGTCTTCAGTGACCATCACTGCAGACAGACCAACTGACCAGAAGTGGAGCTGGCCGACGAGAACCCACGACAGCTACCTGGCAGCTCTGAGAGACCTCCTTCTCCCAGCAGCCCGCATCCCAGGGTGTGTCTGGGGGAGGAGACTGAAGGCAATGGAGGGACACAGAGTGAGAAGACAGACTGAGAAATCGAGATAGGCTGCTGTCGTGCTGGTCACGGGACTCAGGAGGACACCGCAGAGCAGGGGTACCACACCTGCCTGCAGCCCCCACCCCAAGCCCCACGACCGCCATTCTCGCCCCTGCCCTGCCCCTCTCGGGGGTGGGGGGCATAAGAATAACAGGGTGCTGAGGACCCTGTGTTGGTTCTCCTCCCACGCTCACCAGAGGCCTCAGACAATTAACTGGAGGGGGTGGGGATCGAGAATGACTGGCGTCACCATGGAAACGCCCTGTCATTCCCCACGGAGGGCTGCCGGATTGGGAACCAGGAGAAGGTGAAATAGGCATCGGAGGAGGGAAACAGGCTGGTCCCAGGTCCACACGGACTGGCCCCTTCTTGGGGGTACAGCCCTTTCCCTCGCAGCTGCCCTTCCCTCTGTCCACATCGAGGTCCCCATGTCTCTCACCTGCTGGCACTGCTGCCCTGGCGGTGCCCTTCCACGTCTGGGCTGGACGGGCACGGCCCTCTCCCAGCGGCCCCGGGACAGCCACGTCTCGCCCAGCTCAAACGCCTGGTCTGCATGACACACCACCACTACCGCCGAGGAGGAGGGAACGCGGTACTGACGACCCACACCCGGGTCCTCTGTGTCCTCCGTGGAAGGGGACAAGCAGACCCGATTCTGCGGCCCGAGTGGAACTGGGCCGCTGAGGACAGGCAGGCAGTGGTTTCACCCCGCCTTGCTGAAGCGAGGGTCCTCGAAGCCCAGGGTCCTCGCGCCCGTGTCCCCACGGGGGTTGAGGGGGGCTCTTACGTCCATCTCCGTCCGTCATGACCTCCTTTCGTCCCATTATTTGTGTGCCGTCCAGTCCCCCCTCCCTGACTGCCAGCGCCTCGAAAGCAGCGTCCTGCTGCGTCCTAGATTTCCATCGGCGTCGTGGCCACAAATCATGCAAACTAGGCACAGATCCGGTGGCCGTGAATCAGTCAAGGCACCCGAAGGGCTCAGATGCCCCTTGCGTGCCCGTCACAGCTGGTCACTAGGCTCCGATGCTCCTTATAAACTGGCAACAACCTGGGAAGGGCGCGGAAATGTGTAAACACGCTGACACGGGGCCCACACTCCCCCTAAGACCTTCCACACTCACACCAAAAGTGTAAATAAAGCCCACAGGGGTTATCAGGACGCCACCACCCCCTGCCCTCCGTGCTTGCACAGCCTCTGGGGAGAGTTGTTATTAAATGACCAAAGGGAAACACTTCTAATGCCCAGAGGTAGCTCCCCGCTCAACCCTAAGAATTTCTAAATGGCATCTCTCGGGAGAAACGTAACACTTCAGTAGCAGAGAACAACCCAAAATCCCATTGCGAACCAGTTGTCTGGGTGGAGGAACGTCGTGTCCGTGTGACACAACTGCGGGTGTGGAGAGCGAAGCTGTTCACGCCGCTCTGACGCGCTCGCACACCCGCCCTTCCTCCCTCAGGAGCCACTGCCCTTCTGCCCCGAGCCACCCCCCTGCCCTCCTCTCTGACACTCAGATGGCGCTTCCAGTTTGAACCCACATGCTGGGCGCACGGAACAGAACCAGCAAAACTCACCCACACGGGCCACATCGCTATTACCCCAGCGTGTGTACACGACGGACAAATTTGTCAAAGCCTTTTTGGCTGCGACTGAAAATTACTTTAGGGAACCCGAAAACCTGCAGAGGCCTTCGGGGGCACCGAGGCGCGTCCGCCAGGGCTGCAGACACCTCCCGCTCCCCCAGGCCGCGAGGGGGCGCTCGCACGCCCCGGTGCGGAAACCGGAAGCCTAGAACGGGCCCCAGGTCCCGAACCACGTCCCAACAGGGAGGCTAGGCAGCAGGACACGCTCCAGCCTTCGCACCGGCCTTTCCCCCTGCCGGGCCTCACCTGTCCAGAGCCAGCAAAGCCCAGTGGACAAGAGCACAGGTCCCGGGGACAGTTGGCCCTGTCCAGAGTCCCCGGACTGACCTCCTCCAGCTGGGCAGCCCGAGCAGGCCGTTGGACCTGGGGAAGGCTTAGAGCCCCTGAGGGTGGTCACAGGGACGCGGGGATGGCTAGACATGTGAGCTGACAACACGGAGCCCTTACCCTTTCTGGAGTAGAGCCCGGTGTGTAGGTAGCTGTTTTGAGAGAGGGGCAGCAAAGCGGCCCAAACACTGCCTAGGACATGCCAGAACCAGGTGTAAGGAAACTCACCTAGGGAGGAGACCAGGGATCCCCCAGTGGCTGACACGGGTGTGAACTATAGCACCTGCTTCCCAGACACAAGCGTCACTGTCCCCACAGATGGCCTCTGGTGTCCTGTGCTAACATCTTCGCTTCTACTCTTCTGTCGCTGCCCCCTCTCCTCCTGCACCTCCCCCAGCCTGCACACGTGCATATGTACGCGCGCGTGCACACACACACACACACACACAACTGAAAATGGAAAGACGAAGTGGCATTTCCCCATTCTCAGGAGGTCTGACGTGCCTCCCTTCCCTTCATTCTTCACACAGTAAATAGAGAAAGAGCAGTGAAAGCAGACGCGGTGGCAACCACTCCCCAAGCCTGTGCCTGGCACTTCGTTCAACCCGGCTCTACTGGTGACAACACAGCTGTGCAGGTGGCTTTCAGATTGTGAGTGGCCATCAGAATCTAAAAAACCTGGCCAAGCAAACCCCACCCAGTCCCTCCTGCACCCTACTCAGAGACCTGTCTCCTTTCCTGCCCTACTACACTTGGAAAGAGGGAATAGGACTTATCCCTTTCTCATTCCCAGGACAAGAGTATCCTTTCCTGATGACTCTCACAGGAGTATTAGATGCCCCCTTAAATGTGGTTTCCTCAAGCAGGGTCAGGCCTGATCAGTACTTGGATGGGAGACCACCTAGGAGGACCAGGCGAAATAAAATGAGTGAATGAATGCATGAATGAATGTGGTTTACTCGTCTTACTGCAACTGAAACTAAGTCGGCTTGGAAGACAAAAGCCACTCGAAGCAGTGTCCTGTTCCAGTCTCTTACCTTAAGTGCAGACCCCAGATGAGCCATGCAAGGTCCCCCCGAGGACCCAGGAGGCGGGGCCGGCAGAGGGCGCCGGCGGGATGGACAGGTGGGTCGGGAGTCTGCTCCCCCTCGACCCTGGAAGGAAAGAGCCGGGCCCACTCCCCCCAGGCCACTTCTGTCCCGCCTCCTGGAGCGAGCAGCCTGAGGTGGCCACAAGCCGTCCCTCTTGCAAGGACCGGGACCTCACCCTCCCCACGTCCCTGCCTCCTCCATCCCCCCTGAGGGAGCATCCCCTGCCTCTGATGCAGGTTCTCGCGTGTTTTTTGGCCCTGAGGGGGGATGCGGATCCTCAGACTCCAGCACCGCAGACCTCTGGGCTCGCACCCTCCAGCCCCACTCCAGGAGACAGCCACTGCGCATCCAGAGGGTCATCTGTGGTGGGAGACACAAGGGAGATGACTGGGGGCCGTTAGAGAATCTCAGAGAAAACGGCCCATCTGATCGATCATGGACGGGTACTGACGTGGTTCTCCCGGGGCATTCGTGTGCCAAACCTCGTGGTGTCTGGAAGGAACAGACGTGACCCCTTAGGTAGCACAGCTCTGAAGCCAGCGAGCCCCTTCCTGCGCTCTCGTGCTGAGTATTCCGGGTCTTATCTTCAGAGATCCGTGGATTGAGAGGCCCTGTTCATACATTTTTATTGCAGTGTACGCATGTCCTGGATTACAGAACGGGGCAACCAGTTACCACGTAAGCGCAGGAGGGAGATGCTGATGCTGTGGCTCCCCAGACCTACAGGGGTCTGGACGGTCACGTTCACCCAGGGAGCGGGGCTGAGACAGCCCCAGGTCTACGAGTAGCAGTCGCCACTGCCGCAGCAGCCCTGCGGAGGTCTGCCAAGGGACCCCCATTTCCCCCACGGGCCAGTTCCTTTCTTCCTCCCCTACCTGGGTGTCCTCCACTGTGGGGAGGGACTGCTCCGCTGTGACCATGCCCTCTGTCTCTGCTCTCTCTTCAACCTCAGGCTTCTCAACCTCCATGCAGATTACATCACAAGAGGCAGAGAGTTGATGGAACTCGGGGGGGGGGGCAGGGAGGTGAAGGGGGGACGGGAAGACAAGAGGCTCAAAACGCATAGCGGGGATGCTTAGGTCCATAGCAGATACTGAGCACCAATTTTCTATTCTAGGCGGGGGGCTGGGCTGGGCTGGGCTGGGCTGGGATGCGCGTCCGCACAAATTCGCTCATGGATTCTTCACTACTCTTGGCACAGTCAGAAAATAAGGAAGAACAAGAACATTCGTTAGGCCATAAGTGTTGTGGAAAATATGATTAGTTAATATGAGTTGAGTGACTGGCCGGGAACGGGTGGAGCCCAAGGCCGCCTTTGTCTATGTTTTAAGAGGAATGGAAAGGGAAGACAGGCAGGTAAATACAAATGAAAATGGGCTATTCAACTAAAAATAATATCTAAAAAGATGTATGTTGTATACAAAATGAATGATAGGTCAAAATAGAACAAAGATCAGGAAGGATTGACGATAATTCTTCTAAGTCTCTTTCCACACATGCTAAATGTATGAGCTTACGTTGGACTGTGATAAGTCACTGCTGTGTATTTTCACCACTAGGGAAACTATAAAAGATTAATATAAGATCATGAAGATTTAAAGCAAATAGAGAAAAGGGAATAATTTAGAAAGTTTATTATTTCAGAAGCAGGCAAAACGAGGAATCAATTGACAGATGTCAGGAGGAACAAGTAAAACACAAATGAACAGGCTTAAAACTAATTATCCTGGAATCGCATTAAAGGACACTAGAATAAACACTCTAATGAAAAAGATTTTAGACTCTTTAAAATAAGAAATCAACCACATACCGAATACGTGGCACTTATTTTAAATACGAGTACACATGTACGCTGAAAGAAATATAGAAAATCTGTTTTATCTTCCATTGTTTTCTTTTCACTGAGGTATTTACAAATAGTAAATGCAGTCTGATGAGTTTTGGAAAAAAAAATGTGTACACTCAAATCATCACCCACATCAACATATAAAGCTTTTCCATTGTCCCAGACAGTCGCTTTGCCAAAGTCCCACAAACAGGCAAACAGTGCTCGGATTCCTGTGGTCCCGGGTCACTCTTGCCTTTGCCTGATCTTGCCAAGACTCTGATCCTCCATCACGTATTCAGAGATTCACACAGTCGCCCCTGATTCCTCATGGATTTCACATTTGTGAACTCTCCTCCTCACTAAAACTCGTGCGTAACCGCAAAACCAGTTCTCGCCCCTTCGCGGTCATGTGCAGACATGCGCAGAGGTGAAAGGGGGCGTCACCTGACGCCCCTGGTGCTTGCTGAGCGCAAAGGCCGGGATGCTCTGCGTCCTCCGGTCAGCTCCCGTTCTGTAAACAAGTACCTTTTTGGCAGTGCCACATTTAGTGCCGATTTTTTCACATCTTTGTGCCTGTTCTTGGTCATTTCCCTGCCCATTATGACCACGAAGCACAGTCTCGTGTTCTTAAGTGGATGAAAGCCGAGATGCACATTCTGGAGAAAATGCGCGTTACACGAGCTGCGTTCAGGCGCCCGCCGCGGCGCTGCTGCCTGCGAGGTCGGTGTGAATTCAACACTACATTCAACACGGCGTCTTTAAACTGAAGCACACGTGAAACCGTGCTGTTATTGGCTGCTTTACAAAAACGTTTGGAACGCAGGCTCGCGGGACACTAACGTGACCCTCCCCCAGGAGCAACAGCTAAGGATCTGCTAATTCAGTGTTCACGCTGACTTTGTGGGACATAACTGCTCCACGTCACAAAAATGCACCGTATGATAAATAGCTCCCCTCATTTTACGGCCACACCGCTTATTTCTTAACAGTATCTTTTGATGAGAAGAATTTTTGGGGGGAAACCCAAGCCATCGGTTTTCTCTTACAGGGGGTCCTGGAATCCTTCCTCAGGGAAGTTTTGCCTCCCTCGGGTTAGAGCTGTTTTTGTATTTCCTTCTAAAGCTGTATGGATTCTAGATTTCAGGTTTCTGCCCATGGTCCACATCGAGATAGTTGGGGCGAGTCTGAATTAAGGGCCGTGGTTCATTTCACCGTTCTGATGTCCGGTTGTTCCAGCATGATCCGCCGAACAGCTTTCCACTCCACACTGAACTCCACCTGCACTTATGTTGATAACCGGATGACCACCTGAGTTTGGGTCTGTACATGGGGTCCTTATTCCATTCACTGCTCTGCTTGTTTATACTCATGCTAATAAGGATCAGATGTCTTGGACAAAAGTCAGCCTCCATTCTTTAAAACCTCTTGAGAGTTTAGAAATGGATGTGCATTTCCAATTTCCTTAAAATTATAATTACTTATGTGTACACACACACACACACACACACACACACACACCTTTTTTAATAGGGTACCTCTGGAGACAGACATTCCCATTAGGCAGTGATGCCCGCCATATTTACTGTGATTTAACAGTATCCTGGAAGTGTTAGCCAATACAGTTAGATAAGAAAAAAGCAATTAGAAGCATAAGAATTGGAGAAAAGAATATATTTCTTATGAGATGACAAAATGGTACATCTAGAAAATTAATGACATGGTATCTCAAAACTTATGAAATAGTTTTGCATAATAAGTGTCTACAAAATTAACATGCAGAGATTAATAACCATTAGGTTTACAAGTTATAACCATAGAAGATATAATGAAGAGAAAATTCCATTTAGAGTAGCAACAATAAGATAAAATATCTAAGATTAAAATTCAAAACTTTGAAACCACACATAATGAAAGCTATAAAACACTCTTGAAAGGAAAAGTAGGGTTAAACAAATGTAAACACATCTCTTATTTCTTGGGTAGGATGTTTCAATATCATCACAATGTGAGTTCTACCTAAATTACTTTAAATATATAATGCAATCCTAGTGAAAATACTAATAAACTTCTTACAAGAGCTAGAGAAATTGATATTGAAGTGGAAAAAAATGTGCACGCATAGCTATAAAACGGTGAACGAAGAAATATGATGGGGCATGGGCCCACCGATGTTAAAACACAATACAAAATCTGTATTGTTAAAACTGTGTGCTACCAGCATGTGATTGGACAAACAACAAAGGAATAGTATTAAAAGTCCAGAAATAGACCTGACTATATTGAAATTTAGTATATAATAAAGATGGTATCTTTAACCACTTTGTAAAAAATTGATATAAATAAGCAATGTTGAGAAGATTCATAGCCATTTGGAAAAGGTAAATTTATACTTCTATTCCTCCCATTGGATACAAGAACACATTTTAAATGCATAAGATGTATAAATAAGAAAAAAGCAACATGCAATGGACAGAATACAACATGATAGATGAGCAAATATATCAATAATTTTTGTAAATGTAAAAACACCTAAGCTATGTAACAGGCAGAGATAATCAGATTTGCTAAGAGACTCTACTTGAAAAGAAACACATTTTAAGTAAAAAAAAAAAGCAACAGCTTGAATGTAAATTGTATTAGATTTGATTCTGTTCATTTTCCACAATGAAGTGTTACTCATTTTAGAAAACCAGTTCCGAGATCTTTTCTTCCACAGAATGTTCCTTCAGTTGCCTTAGCTTAGCTGGTTATTATCCTCTGCTCCCCAGTCTTTTATAAATTTCTTTACTGCATTTTTCTCCCATTTTCTGTCTCTCATACTAGATAAAGAGCTGCTCAAAAGCAAGATGTTTGCCTGATTTGTATTTGTGCCTATATCATCTGTCTCTCTCACTGGCTTGACACATAGTAGGTACTCAGTAGATATTTGTTGAGAGAGCTGTATGTGCTGTCAGAATCAGGAAGAAGAGCTTACTTCTTATCTCTTCTATGCCCTTTGTAGTTTCTTCCTTCATTTTCTCTGTATGGGAGAAGCATTTCACTGGCTGGCTAGAAGGAGATAATTGTGTTTGCTCTATTTCAATTACATCTCGTTGTTCCAGAATAGATGTAACATAAATAGAGTTGTCTCTCTTCTGCAAATGGGTGACATAACAGTGTTTACATCCCATTAAGCTTTATAAAATCTTGTCACATTATGTGACAAGCAAGAACAGCTCACAGTATAACCATCACAATTGTTTGGATTGTCTTTTTTGTGGGATTACAGCATTTTTTTACTATAAGATGATAGGAGACAAAATACTTTACTTCAGGATCACTGAAACGTGGTCCCACTGTGCTAATGTGTGTTTGAGAGAATGGCATCTTTCCATTTGTATATAATTGTAAATAAAGATCTTCCATCTACCACCCTTTCAAAATACTGTTTTCCACAAAATGTAAAATGCTTCTTTTCAGGAGAAATTTACATCAGTTTTTTTGCTAGGATTAAGAATGTCTGGTTCGAGGGTCAGTATGGTTTGCATAACTACACGTAGACTACTCTCCAAGCTACTAATGTGGAAAAACGTACCATGTTCTCAACACCATATCCTGCCTTAACCAGAGATTCAAGGGATCACTAAATTTTTGCTTATTAGAAATTGAAGGAGTAATTCAATACCTGTAAAAGTTATCCTCAGCATGAATGAACACCAACAGATAATTTGTACCATATCACCCTACCTGGAGGCTAATCTATTCATTAAAATATGGGCATCCCAATGCATTACTATAACAGTCCACATAAAATACTAGATGCTTAAACCCTAAAAACAGAAAGACTGATACTAATGTAAATAATACAGAATTTCCCATCATGACTGATATGTTCCAAAAGGTCCTTTGTATTCCCACTCCCCTATCTGTTCTCCATTCCTACTTAAATTTCACCCTTTCCCATTTCTAAAGTGTCACTAGTCTGCCACAAAATCGTAAATGATCTTTAATAGCAACTCTACCTCAAAAAGAGATAGTAACATTCTGAAATCCATTCTAAATTAAAATTCTCATTGTCCAAGTATTTGAATGTGTTACTATAGCCACTTAAAAGATTGCCTGGAGGTAATGCAGGTACTTTTGGATATCCCAGTCCAATGCTACCTTGCCTCTAAAGAAGTTATATCCATATATCTGCAAAGCGAGTATAGTGATCAGTACGGAAATGGATATGGCTGCAATGAAGACTTAGATGGTTAATTATACTGTATCTTTTTAAAGAAATAGGGCTACAAATGGAAGAGCTCTCAGATGATGTGGTAATGGCAGTATCATCGATAATAGAAATTTTTGACCAGACTAATATAAAATAAATAAAATTAAATTTTAAAAATAAAGACAATGTTGACCAGAATCCACCCAAATTCCGTAAAGCTTTCTGAAATGCAACAGAAGCCATAGTAATTTCATAGGTCTCCCCCTTTGTGAAGCACCAGATAGTGGTTCTATCCCTATTTCATGTCCCTAAGAATGCCTTGAAGAGTTTGGTAGTATCTAGATTTTGCGACCTCCCATGAACCCAGAAAATTTTTATTTTTATAAGCCTCCCGGGTATCATACATCCACATGTAGTAAGTAATAGAACACACTGCAACAAAAATCATTACTCTCCAAGAGGTCAATCCAATCAAGATCACAGCTGAGCCTAAACTATACTCAAAATCTGGCAGCTATTTGAACTTCTTGCGTCATATACCTCAGAATTTACCTTGTAATTAGCTATGAAAGAGGCACACACAGGGCCCATGGAGAAGGCTGTTGGAATAATAATTAAGAGTCTGGCAGAGGCTCATCTTTTTCAGACTAAGCCAAACAGTCGAAAAATGTATTTCTTGGTCTACAGGAAAGGGTCCAATTGCCAAATACTTTCCCGAAATAGACTCAAATCCATTTTTGTTCCCAAAAAGGAAAATCAGTCGTTTCTCCCCTGGACAGATTTTATTTGCATGTCTATGGACAAGAGCCATTTGCGTGGCTACTAGGTATCTACAAAGTACCTCCTTTCTTCCCTGGAGCTGTTTTAGATACTATAAAGGCAATAAGAAATTACTCAGTAAAGACATCTGTTCAGCTTTAACCCAGCACCCTCCATGCTTATTTGATTTCAAACCATTTTTTTCCCATAAAAATCTAAGATCTAATTGAACTAATGTTCTTTGTGTAATATGTTGGACTCAGTCATTCACTATCCTTCACATAGAATCGCGTAATCAAAGACTTAAAAGGGCTTTCAAAGACATCTTAAAGGTAATTGCATCTGACCATATACCATCTTACATTCATTTCCAAGGTACTTTTACATTTATTACCTCTTCGAATCTTCACAATAACCAGGGGAAAAGCTTGTGTGTATATATATACATATACATATATATATATATATGTATATGTATATGTATATATATGTATGTATACACACACACACACACACACACACACACACACACGCGCGCGCATGCACATACCCATACAATCTGTTGGATAATCTTAACAATCTGTTGGAAGGTGGGAGACACTGAATAGGAGATTTGACTAAAAATGGCATTTGCAACAAAGACACTGTGTTCACAGCCTGTCCCAAGGCAGGCCCGAATAAACACACGATGTAAATAAAGGCAGTCTCCAAGAAAGGTGTCTTGCCTAATCTTAAGGCACTGGTCAGGGTTGCCATAGATGACAACCTTATTCCTTGTATATAGGTTTAATATGAGTTCTGATTCACTTGTTTATTACTTAAGCAAAGTTGTTGTTTAAATCCACTTGTTCTATGACAAAGATTCCCCCCACCCCACCAAAAAAGCCCTTATATTGATATAAGTATAAAAGAAGCCATGCCAGGATGTCCTCATTCCACATTTTTGTCCTTGGTAGACACCTCAGCAACCTAGCTGCTGAAAGACCTCGCGGAGGGCATGTCACAAGAACATGTGGAGAAGCAACTGTGGCAAGGGGACATTTAGACTATAAGTAGAGTTTGTGGGGCCTATCAGAGAGTTTTGGATGCTAACCTAAAACTCTTAAAGACCCTTGAGGCATAAGCTCTTGCCATACTAAAGGCTACTCTCTTATCAGCAACAGTGAAAAGGCTAGCAGCAAGCCCCAGGAAGGAAGTCAGCCTACCTGCAAATACCAGCATCTTTGTTCCCTAGCAACGTTCTCTAGCAACAGGGAACTTTTACTTTGCACTGGTAGCTGGAAATCAGCCTTGATTGGTCATCTCTACTGAGTGACTACTCCTATAAAAAGATACGCTTCTTATTAAATTTGAACATTATTCCTTTATTCAACCCTTGCCTGGATCACTAGTGTCATTAATCTGTCATTTGTTTGGAGTATGTTTTCTTTATTTGGCTTATTAAGAGTATTATCCTGCTTGTAATTGGTTTGTGCAATTATTTTAATTCCCACAGTGAACCGGTGCAAGATGAATCGCTGGCAAAGACAGAATCGGTTTCTGAACATAACTTTCACTGCTTCCCCAAAACAAAATGTGACTCAGTAGCATACTACCTTCTGGACTTTTGAAGCTTTCTTAAATTATTTGATTCAGTCTTCCTAAATGAGACACTAAAAAGTTAGTTCATAAGACAAGTTAGTGCTACTTCTAAATATTTTTCTTTGATGATATGGATACAGAGGTTGGTCTATTCTTTATTTTGATCCAAAGAGATAAACAAAAGTCCTACCTATATGTTCAGTGGAGCTGGTCATGACATAATTATGTGACCATTCCAGAGGCCATGTGGCCTGTTTAAATACTGTTAAACTACAAATAAAAGGCCTAAGTAAGAGTCAACAAGCCTTTATTTGAGATCCAAAAGAATAGCTATTCCAGAAGCACTGATTCAGGCAGAAACCCCAATACTGTTTTGCTTAGGAAGTGAAGGCCAGGGCTATTTATGAGAAAAGGAAGGAGAATTACTGCATGAATAGAAGGGAGGAATTTCTATGTTTGTTAACAAGCTAAGGAAGGAATTTATAACATAGTGATGATAAACTAATGTAGTGGTGCTAATTGTAAAGAATATCTTTAATTTTCAGCCTTGTAGTTATAATGTCTGCTTTCCTGTTAGCTTTGCAAACAGCTGTTTGAAATTCAATGCTGCTTTAGGCCCAGTCCAAAGGTTATTTTGCCAAATCTGAGCATTCCAAAGGTTTGAGGAATAATAAGAATTGGTTTGGTTCACCTCTTTGTTACTAAAATTTATGGGCAGTTACCATTTACTATTGCAATCATACCTATTTTTGAATGTATAGAACTTGTGTGCAGACAGATAACATTAGGTCTTCATGGCCTGATACAAATTATCTACTTCATAGGGTCATTGTAAATTATCAGACTTCAAGCAACTTTACTGAGATATCTGTTTACCTGTCTACTTAAATCGATATAAATAGGAACTAGTTGGTTCCAAGCTAGGAGCACTAGTAGGAGCTTTTGGAAATGTGTGAAAGGTTTGTTTGTTTGTTTGTTTGTTTGTTTGTTTGTTTTGGTGTTCAAAATGTGTGTGGATTATCAACTGTTATTTAGCATTAGGGTCAGAGAAACTATAAACCACAAAAATGTAGGACAGTGAGGCATACCAAGGGCTTGAAGGCTTGTCTCTCCCCAAATAGTGGACTCCAAGATTATGTGGACCCTTTTAATCTGTAATCCTAATTACATAATTGTGAGTTTCCTTTTTTTTTGTTTTGGGGCAAACAAAATGAGTTTTAAGGAATGTTTTATAGTCTCATAATAAAGCGTTTCATTATTCTTACATTGTATCTAAAAATATGAACAGCTTATATATTCAGTGATGACAAATATCAAACAAATAAGTGGAAACTTTTCCTCCCAGTGTTTGAAAATTTAAGTAATTGATGAATAGAGAACTCAGATCCTAGATGCAGGGACAGACTTAAAGAACTAGAAAAGATTGTTAAAACATGGCCTGTTGTTGTTGTTGTTGTTGAGATAAAATCATGACTCTCATACAAGTAAAAAATGAATACATTTCAGTGATTTTTCTTTAAGTAATTAATTAACGAAGGAACCAGTAAGACGTGACTGTAATCAACCAGTAAAATGAGAGTTCATGCCCTCCACTGCACAGCCAGTCAATGAGAACTGACACTTGGCTTTGTAGTGAAGAAAGATTGACTATTTCATTGAAAGTAGCATGACCTAGGAGCACAGGAAAGCTATCGCTTAGAAGCACAAACTCCTGGAGGGCTTAGAGACAAGAGGTTTTATGAGCAAAAATCATGAATAATCACGAATAAGGAGTTTGGGGTTGTGAGTCTTGCTGATTGGTCCTTGATTGGGTAGGCAGTTAATTTTCATCTTCCCTCTTGTTTGGTTTCTATGAGATTGTGGTGGGGTGGTTGTTATGCTTTGTGAGGTTAAAAAAAACATGTTAACTGTGTGTATGAATAAGTTATCTTGGTGTACAGGAGTGGAAGCTATACATCTTGTGATTCTTATTGCATGCTATTATTATTTCTGCTGTCTTGGTTACTTGATTTTTTCCAGCAGTCAAACAGGTCCTGACATGAGCAATTTCTATGATGGCTAACAGGGTGCTGTGTGACTTCCTTTTTGTAGCTGTTACTCTGAACTAGCTTACAAGCCTATTTTGAATTAAAGATATTTCCTGAGGATATAAATTATCTGGCTTAATAATGACCAATTCAAAGGAGAAGTCAAAGTGCCACACCTATGCCAAGTCGATCAGGAACACTAAAATTAACTTACAAAAAAATTCATTTTTTGTCCCCACAAAGGGAAATCAGTTGTTCCTCTAATTCATAGAATTCATTTTCATGTCTATGGGCAAGAGCTATTTGCATGGCTGTCAGTTTAACTACAAGGTACAGAATTGTAAAAAGTTTAAAAGCAATACCTCTGAAATTAGAAAACCCAGATTTAGGAAACATTTAGATTTCCATTGTAGACACAGAAATTATTTTGCTCTGTTCCAAAGTTTTTTTTATAATGTTTCTTACCAGTGCCACCAATTTAATCATAATAATTGGGGGAAAAATAGGTTATTCTTAGTCACAAAATAAGGCTTATTTCAGTAGTTCGTCCCAACTACTTACTTAGGTGCAAGAATAGTGTTGCTTTTCCCATATAGTTTTCCTTGAGTTTGCTTTGCAAATCTAGAGCCATATGGTATTGAAAAATTGCTAAGGCCATAAAATTAATTTCTGTGTCTAGACATTTCCATTATTAATCTCAGATTGGACTTTAAAATCGCTCTGGGATTTATAAGTCTCTCTCTTTTGCTGCTCCAGGTCTAAGGAACAAGTCTCAAGAAACACTCTTCACAGGTTATACCTATAATTCCTATGGATTTGAGTGAATTTCTCTTTTATCAAGGTCTTCAACATGTCTTCACATTCCTAGCCTAATAAAAAGGACTTTTTCCTTCAAAGTTGTTAAGTCTAGCATCCTGAAAACAGGTAGCTGGCCATTTTTTTCCTAGGAGAGTTTTATAAACTTCGGCTTCAAAGGTAAAGCCAACCTATGCTCATTAAACGTGGTTTGTCCTACCTGAGTTAAAGAGCATCATTCTCATCCATGACACTTCAGATAATGCCTGGTATGCTCAGTCTCTACCCTAAGATTCTCTGGCTGTGGGTAGCTTCCAGTCAAAATTACAGTGTTCGACTATGCAGTTTCAAACAAGGCCCCTAGACAAACAGAAACAAATATTCCTTAGACATTCCAAGGACCTCGAGATTATATCCCAGATGCCAAGGATAAAGACCAGATCATCCCTCAGGGCAAGTCTCAGGGCAAGTCCAAATTCTTCTCTAGGTACACAAGTACATACATAATTGTGTTTTTCTATCACCTTTGCTTCAAAATACAGAAACAACTATTCCTATTAATTATATTATTTCGCTAATGTAACGAAACAGTATTTCACAGTGAAACCTGGGGGTGGGGGGAGGTAATAATAGAGAACCATGTTATGGAAACATTTCAGCCAATTACCAAAGCTCAGGAGCACACACAGCACTATTTTTTTATAGCCACACAAATCTTTTATACCGATTCTTAAATTAGAAAAATCAACACATTAACACGGTTCATATTTTAAACTCTCTATAGCATATCAATCTAAGAGGCAAAAGCATATAAGCTTAAAAATTAAGCTTAGTAGTTTTCCAGATTTCAATATTCTCAGTACTTAGAATTTACGTAGGTATTCAAAAATATTCACATTTTTATTCAATTTAATAACGGTTCAGGGTTTTAAGTTGCTTAACCACCTTGACAATTACCCTCAAGCTCACATACTGACATACTACAAAACGTAATTACTGTTGAAATAAAGTCTGTCAGGATAATGATTCAATACTGTTGAGCACAGGTTGCAGTTTTCATAATCTTAATTATTGAAGGGAGATGTTACCTTACTTGATCAAAAAACAAATGTGAGTGGAATAAAGTATATACTCATGTAATATACTTAATGTTGATAGGTCAGAAAGACATAAATGTTTTATCTAACTAAAATTATTAAACTATTCTTATTTACTAAAGATTTACTTCCATTATATGAAATTGAACTCCTAAAATGTTTCCAAGTTAGTTTCTATAAGTCTCATCTTTTTTAAGTATGGCATATTTAATGTATTATAAGTTTAATCTCTCTATTTTCCAGGAATTTTAAGTATATTTGATTTTCTATGTGCTTATTTCTCTATATAAACCAATAAGAACAAGATCTCTTTTAATCTAAGAAGAGACTTTATAATCTAATTTTTCAGTTCTCTCCGGAGAGAAAAAACATTTCATACTCAAACACAGTGAGAATAGTCTTTCTGTGTTATAGGCATGTAATCATACAGAGACAGAAAGAACTTTCTGCTAAAATTTTCCAATTTTAGGTTAACAACAAGAAACATGAACCCACCAGTCCAGATACCAAAGAGCCCAATTCTTTCCCAGTGGGTACAAAATTCTTAATTCATTTGACCTCAGAATGGGTATTAGACAGACAAAAGCTAACAAGCCATGTTCTTTTCTTTTCATCGCTTTGATAATGTCTTTATATGTTATTATTATTTTTAAGTATACAGTACATTGGTTAGACATTTACATAGTTTATGAAATGATCCCCCTGATTACTCTATCTTCCCTCTGGCTCTCCACCTAGCCATCACCTTACCTCTGTCTGCATTCCTTCTGCCGTGCTCCCCATCCCCATGACCATCTATCACCTACTAATTTGTACTTCTTTAATCCTTCACCCCATTCTCCCAGTTACCCAAACTCTCCACACCGTCACTAGATTGTCCTCTATATTTGTGTCTGTTTTTAATTAATTTGTTCCTTCTGTTCTTTAGATTCTGCATATAAGTGAAATCTTCTGGTATTTATCTTTCTCTGTCTGACTTATTTCAGTCAGAAAAACCTCTAGGTCTATCTATGTCATTGCAGATGGTAGGATTTTATTTTTTTTTAATGGCTGAGTAATAAATTCCACTGTATATATGAACCATAACTTCTTTATCCAGTTATCTGTTGATGGGCATTTAGGTTGTTTTCACATCTTGGCTATTGTAAATTGTGCTGCCATGAACATAGGGGTGCATAGATCTTTACATATTATTGTTTTGGTTTTCTTTGGGTAAATACCCAGAAGTGCAATTGCTGGATCAAAAGGTATATCCATTTTTAATTTTTTTGAGGAACCTCTAGGCTGTTTTCCATAGCGGCTGTACCAATTTGAAATCCCACCAACAGTGAATGAGGGTTCCCTTTTCTCCACATCTTCACCAACAATTGTTCTTTGATTTATTGATGATAGCCATTCTGACAGGTATGAGGTGATATCTCATTGTGGCTTTAATTTGCATTTCTCTGATGATTACTGACCTTGAGCATATTTTCATATGTCTCTTATCCATCTGTATGTCCTCTTCAGAGAAATATCTCTTCAGATCTTCTGCTCATTTTTTAATTGGATTGTTTGTTTTTTGTTGTTGTCGAGTAGTATGAGTTCTTTATATATTTTGGATATTAACCTCTAATCACATGTATCATAAGTGGATATCTTCTCCCATCCAGTTGGTTGTCTTTTCATTTTGTTGATGATTTCCTTTGCTGTGCGAAAACTTGTTAGTTTGATGTAGTCCAATGTATTTATTTTTTCTTTTGTTTCCCTTGCCCAAGGAGAAGTATCTGAAAATAAATTACTAGTAGCAATATCAGAGAGATAATGCCTGTTTTCTTCTAGAGGTTTTATGGTTTCGGGTCTTACATTTAAGTCTTTAATCCACTTTCAGTCTATTCTTACATATTGTGTGAGAAAGTGATCTAATATCATATTTTACATGTATCTGTCCAATTTTCCCAACACCATTTATTCAAGACACTGAATACCCCATTGTATATTCTTGTCTCCTTTATCATATATGAAATGAGTGTATAGGCATGAGTTTATTCCTAGGCTCTCTATTCTGCTCTATTGATCAATGTATCTGAAAAGCCCTATTCTTTGTTGTCTTTTACCCACCAGAGACAAGAACTTTATAATCCATTAATCTATTTATAGAGATCAGCAAATGGTCAGACCATAAAACCACATTCCTAGTCATTGCTGGCACCATTGCTGACAATAACTAATCAGCTATAAAAGAAGCGAAAATAAAATGTTAAACAACCACTGGAGACGTGAGGAAAAAAAGACTAAAAAAACAAGGAGTTAACAAAGTTACATTGACACTTGGGATTTACCTCTTGGGAGCCAAGAAAATACATGACAAGATTTAAGCTATCAATAAGATATGCTTCTTCAGCAACACAATCATTGGGGATATCAAAGCAGGACCTTTAAACCAGTAAAGGATATTGAAAAGTAAAAGGTACAATCATGACTCTCACATAAATGTTAAAATAAAACGTTTCAAAATTTTTAATTAATTAATTGATTGATTGATTAATTAATTGACTAGCAAAAGAACCACTGAGATGCTATAGCTGGCTCAATGAAAATTCTAAATACCTAGATCATAGATCAATCAGGAATGCTGACATGGAATTTACAAATAGATGCAAGACTGGTTTTTTTCTTGTGGATGGGGAGAGAAATGAATTGGTTCTCCACCAGAAAGAACAAAGTCTTCAGACAGGACTTGTTTACCTTTTTATCAGTTATCTATGACATACAGAGTTCTAAATAGCGCAAAAGATAACGAGAGAGGCAAACCTCATGGAATCAGAATTAGATAATGCCTACTTTTCCTGAATATGCCTCTTTGGTCCATTTCAAAGTCTTTCACAGATTTTCCTGATAAGATGCAGGTGTAGTTTTTCCTCTTGAGGTCACTTTTCCTCACAAGAAGAAGCTTGTTAGATATGCATAAATATTTTATAATTCAAAGAGCCAGCCTGGTGCTCATGTTTGAACCTGTGGCCATTACTTTTTTTCACTGTGATAGAGGCACAAGGAGAATCAGGGCACAAGGGCAGTTATTTGCCTGCTCATTCTCATGTATTTACCTGAAGCCAGCTGGGTAAGATAAATGCAGCAATCAACTTCAGACTGTTCTAAATACCACTGAATTATAACACTTTTGATATAAAGAGGGTAAAATTTATGTTATGTGTATTTTGCCACAATACAAGAAGGAAGAATAAGAAAGGCCAGTCAGAAAAATTAACCCTATCCAAAGAAATAAGATTTAAACCTGTATAGTCAGCCTATATGAGAACATTTATAAATCATTTTTGATATAGAAAAAAATTCTATTCATGGATTAATGGGGGGTGAAAAAGGACTTCTAAAAGAGGAATATTGCTCCAGGAAGGACAATGCAACTTCAGAGAACACTACTAAGGGTTTTTGTATAGGGAAAATAGAAACATTTTTATAGATTTAGCGACATGGATGTCATTGGTAACTGACAATAGCATTTTTAGTGTAGAATCATAAGCTAGCTTTAAATGAGTCAAAGGGAAAACGTGATTTAAAAAAAATCCTCTATGCTTTTTTTAAATCAATGTTTTCTTTAAGTAACACAAATGACATTTGTTATTAGATATATATATCTCTATACTTAAATACATGTGCATACTAATTTACCATATATGTATATATGTTAAATATATATTTGTTTACAAATATGATGCATGTGTGGAGGAAGAACATACTTTTCTCTACCCTCATGGTTGTTCTAGCTGGTTTAATAATCAAATAGACATGAGACAGATTAGCAAGAGAAAATAACCAAATTTAATACATACATATGTATGGAAACCCCGCATACTTGAGAGAGTCAGACACCCCCACATGCAAAAGAGATTTAGATACAGAAAAGGAACATAGGTATATTAGATATCCTGAACTAGGAACGAGATAGGGCACCTTGGAAACTTCATAGGGTCATTGCAGGATGATGAAAACATTTGCTTAAGGAAAAGAACTTTGTCCTGCCCTATAGGTAGATCAAAAGAGGTTATCTCTGATCATTGCTTATTATGGGCTAGTTATTCTAGGTAATTATGGGAGGGGCAGATGTTTATCTTGCACCTGAGCTACTTCCCTTCACTCAAAATAATTTGCATCGTACAGAGACCGCATCTTGGAGTGACTTGTTCTGAAATCCCACTCATATATTGGGTTACTATGCAGTGATGCAGACACTTTTAGGAAGTCAGCAAGTATGAAAAATTTTACATTTTAAATAAATATTGCACTTGAAAACTTTCTTTCACTTTACTAACTTGCCGTTTTGCTGCTTCCCCGCTCCCACATTTTCATATATTTTGTTTACTATTTCAACTAGTGAAAAGTAATGGTGGTCTAAAATATTAAAGTTATAAATATAAAAACAATGCATTATCACTATAAAGTATTTTTTATACTTTATTTTTTAATGATTTTTTATAATTTACACCTACAGCACCTGGTCTTCCTAGGTGGTCTCTCATCCAAGTAATAACCAGGCCCAACCTTGCTTAGCTTCTGAGATTAGACATCGGGCTTGTTCAGGGTGGCATGGCCAAAGAACATGGACTGTGGTTCCACTGGAGTGTGAACCCAGGACCTCCTGCATATAAAGCAGACATGTTAACTGCTACACTATGGAACCACGTCCTAAAGTATTTTTTTAAAGTAAGTGAGAAATGTGGGGAGAAAACCAATCATCAAAATCTCATCACCTAGAGAAAATCAATATAGAATTCTTAATATGAGCCAGGGTCTCTGTAGCCAAGTCTTTGCAGGGAGTTGCTTGATAGAAAGTGTATAGTTGCCAAAAGAAATTTTAAAAGCACTCCAGTTTGACTTTCATCACCTTGACAAACACAATAAAGCATTGGTTGCAGACACCATAATGACATTTCTCAGAACTGTCTTTCTTCATCCCATTTCTCACCCTTAGAAACTGCTTCATAGTTTCTCATTTACCAAACACAGACTTTCTCTTTGATAACCAGACAGCTTTCCTGTTCATGCGCTCTCCTCTTTTCCAGGTCTTAATTTAGGTCATTTAGGTTCTTTTCTAGTTTTTTTCTACTCCTTGACAGTGCTTCACTAAAATCTCATGAGTCAGTTTGGCAAATATAGACCCATACTTATGGAGTTGGGGAGGAGAAAGAGCTGAGCTAGCAGAATCAAAATGTGCTTAGGGGAGAGAGTGAATACTCACATGTTAATGCTCTATCCAAACAAATATTCAAGCTAGCCAATGATTAGTAAACCTGTTAGGAAATGCATACTCTTTCATTATGTTGTCAAGACTCTAATATTACTTCAAGCCTACTCTCATCCACAGTTTCTATAGAGTGAATCAAGTTCCTCTTGGTTACTTCTGAAAGTATTAGCATTCTCTGCTAAAATATTAGTCTCTTCTTGCAAAACTATCTCATTGTTTGAATGGTGGCCTTCCAAGTGGACAAGTAAGCCACAGTTTTTACACACCCCCCATATACACCCCTACCTAGGTCTATGACTCAAAGTAGAGAATATGCTGAAATTTTTAATTATTTACTTATGGGCACAATTGTCCACTAAATGGCTCTTACCTCCAAAACCAAAGGACATTTATCCATCCCACCAGTCCCTGAAAACCACTGATCTGCTTTCCGTTTCTATGGTTTTACCTATTCTGGATATTTTATATGAATGGAATCATGCAACATGTGACATTTGGGTGTGGCTCCTGTCACTTAGCATCATATTTTCATGGGTTGATTTATGTTGTAGCATACATCAGTACTTTATTTTATATCTGAATAATATTCTATTGTATAGATATACCACATTTTATTTATCATTTAATTGGTTGATGGACATTTCAATTGTTTGCACTTTGGGGCTATTGTGAATAGTGTTAGTATGAGCATTATTTGAACAACTGTTTTCAGTTCCTTGGGATATACACCTAAGAGTAGAATTGCTGGGTTATATTTTATTTAACGTTTGAGGAACTACCACACTGTATCCCATAGCAGCTGTACCATTTTACATTCTCACTGGCAATATATGAGGGTTCCAATTTATCAACATCAATTCTATCACTTGTTATTTTCACTTTTTAAAATTATAGCCTTCTTACTGGGTGTGAAGCGATATTTCAGTGTGGTTTTAGTTTGCATTTCTGAACCAATTAATGATGTTGAGCATCTTTTCATGTGCTTGTTGGCCATTTGTATGTCTTCCTTGGATAAAAGTTTATTCAAGCTCTTTGCCCATTTTTTTTTATTAGGTCGTTTGTCTTCTTGATGAGTTGTAAGAGATTTTTATATATCCTTGATACTAGAGCCTTATTATATATTGTGTTGTCTTTCACTCTTTTGCTAGTGTCATTCGATGCCTCCGATTTTTAAATTTTGATGACATAGAGTGTGTAATTTTGCCAAAATTTAGGGCATGGAAAAAGTTTGGTTTTTATAGAAAATTTGTTAGTGTCTTACAGAACATACTTTAAGTGACGCTCCTCAATATTGTTTCTCTCTAAATTCTAGTAGTCTCAGTTCAAAAGTGAGATTTTAAGATTTTCATTTGTTTTCAAGACAAGAGCAAAAAAGAGGAGAAAAAGTCAATTATACTTAGGTATTAATGCTCTTCAAAAGCCGAGCAGCTTGTCTTCAGTCATATTTTGGAAGACACACTATATAATCTAATGGAATAAATAAATGATAAAATGAATTTTAAATGATATTTAAACCTGGGAAAAATCAGCCAAGTGGATTTACAGGAACAGCTTCTTGTAATAAAGAGTTAAGAGGAGGATGGAAGGCAATATTTTGGGGATTTTCTAAAATTGAGATCAAGTTTGTCTTAGATTACTACGCAAAAATAAAGATATTTCTATTTAATTGGATTTATAAAATTTTAATTCTTATGAGATGTACAGTGTCCTTCTGAATAGGATTTTCATCAACATCAATAGTATTACCACATATTTAGAGAAATAAAGAAATAAACTCTATTTAGCTAAGGGTGTTAATTCTGATTAGTAGTTGATATGAAGGGAAATATTGCCAGAAGTTTTGAATCAGTTTGTACTCCCCAAATACCCCAGATTTTTTAAACTAATCATTTATAATTCCAGAGATGAATAAAATATTTGGCACTCATCTCAGAAAGTCTTAATTAATCTAATATCACTTTATAATCATGAGACCAGCACCATAAACAACACTCATATTCCTTTTTTGCATTTCTAGCTTAATATTTGACTCTCAGATAAGATGTATGTTGATTAAAATACAATCTACAGAACCAGACTGAGTTTGAACCCCACTTACTAACTCTATGACCTCGGGCAGTGTGCTTAACTTTTGTGTGTTTCAGTGCTCGCTTCGGCAGCACATACACTAAAATATTAACTTTCGTATGCTTCAGTTTTGTTGTTATGAGATAGGGATAGTAACTGTACACCCATTCCCTGATTTATGCGGATTATCCATTCCACGTTTCTTTTTTTTTGTGAAAGAAAACCATGTAAAAAGAGTCCACCAGTATGAAAAATAGATACTAATGAAATAGGCCAATATGAGTCATCAAAATATTTTACATATTTTCACAAAAAAATGCTAATGAAAATTCAGAAAAGCCAAAATAAATTTTATCTGCTGTATGTGTCTTTACAGTAAGCTAAAGCAATCAGCTTTTGTTTTTAACTGGCACAAGGTCACTATCTTCATTGCTCAAAATATTTCTAAGGACTACTTCAGTTCTATTATTTATGTCTATGTTTTAGGGTGATCATTTTTACATTGCATCTTTTGCTAAGTTTTCATAAATTCTTTAACATTCACTGCAACATTTTAAAAATTTCTTTTGAAATTTTAAGGCTCATTGAATATTTGAATTGATATCTAGAATTGCAATTTCCAATTTTGTGACCAATTGAAGACTTTGTAAATATTCTCTGCAGTCAATGAAACTGGCTCAAGGTCACTACATATTCATCGTGAGGATTGGCTTCAGATATTAAGTGAATTAATTCTTTATCAGTTCATTCATGATCAACCAGTAATTTGCTTATATCACCTACATTCAAATTGTCAGAGCCTTCTTCTTGAAATATATTTAATAAATTAATAATGCCAGTTAATAGCTCTTCTGTTGCTGGAACCATATTCCCTGGTACAACCACTTCTGGCCATATTGCTTTCCAGCAAGCATTTAAAGTGGTCAGCTTTATATCACTCAAAGCTAAAACAATATCTTTGATACAGCTAAAAATTGTGTATTTATTCTAGGCTTCTGTAACTGTAAGTGATTCATTATCTTCAAGTTTATTAAAAATTTCATTAAAACTCAGTTTAATATAATTAATCTTAAAGGTAGAAATAATGCCTTGATCTAAAGGTTGGATCAAGGACGTTGTATTTGGTGGCAAATATACATTTATATTTGGTTGTTCTAAATTGTGTGGATGACCAGGCGCATTATCTAAAAGTAAAAGTATCTTAAAAGGCAGGCTTTTTTCCTTCATATAATTTTCAGCTTCTACAGCGAAACATTTGTAAAACCAATCCCGAGAAACATCAGTAGTCACTCGTGCTTTTTAAATTTGCTATCCAATGAATGGGAAGATCATTAACAATTGTGTATTAGTAAAACGTACAAAATATTAGTTCTTTGTATGTTGCTGAGTTAAGCTGTTGTTTTTTAGAAAGAGTAATCACCAATAATGGAAATGAAAATGAAAGAACTGTGTAAAACGAGACCGTGTAAATGGAAACCACATGTAAAATGTCCATGTAAATGGGGGGAATATTTACTGCGCATAAAAAACTCACATAAAAAAGTACTGCATAAGTCGAAGGACAGGTGTACTTCCTCAGAATCATTATTGGGTTTAAATGAGTTTATACAGTTAAAACACACAATAGTGCCTGGCTCATGACAGGTGCTATATAAATGTTTGACATATGAGACAAAGAAAAATTTAAAAATAACGAAATAAAGGAGTAAGGGTCAAGTAAGATTGGGGAAGCACATTGCTCGCTCACTCTATGAATAATACAGTGGTCCTCCTTATCTGTGGGGGATGAGTTCTGAGACCCCCAGTGAATTCCTGAAACCACGGATACTGGACCCTATATATATATACTATGTATTTTTCTATATGCATACCTATGATGAAGTTTAATTTATAAATTAGGCACAGTAGGAGATTAACAACAATAATTAATAACTAATACAATATATTGTAATAGAAGTTATGTAAATGGGGGTGCGCTCTCTCTCTCTCTCTCTCTCTCTCTCTCTCTCTCTCTCTCTCTCTCTCTCTCTCTCTGTCAATCTCACTCTCCTCTCTCCCTCCTAAATGGGATAGCATTGCTATTTCATCATGCTATTCAGAATGATGTGCAATGTAAAACTTATGAATTATCTATTTCTGGAATTTATAATTTGATATTTCAGACCATGGTTGACCACAGGTAACTGAAACCATGGGTAACTTAAAACTGTGGAAAGCAAAGCTCTGGATAAGGGGGGAATACTATAATACTGTTTAAGTCCTCTAGAGCAAGAGTCCCCAACCCTCAGGCAGTGGACCAGTACCGGTCTGTGGCCTGTTAGGAACCGAGCCACAGAGCAATAGGTGAGGGCAGGTGGGCGAGCCGAAGCTGCATCTGTATCTGCAGCTGCTCCCCAGTGCTAGCATCACTGCTTCAGCTCCACTTCAGATCATCAGGCATTAGATTCCCATAGGAGCAGCAGTCCTTGGTGGTAAGAAGGTTGCGGACTGCTGCTCTAGAAAATTAGATAACACTGCTTTATTTTCATACTACATTGAAAATTCAAAAAGGCAGCACAAATTAGTTTACAAATAGTAAAGCAGAAAAAAAGGCAGTGACTTTGGGTGCCCCTAGAACTTGGAGTCAAAGTAGGAAGAAAAGTCATCTGGTTTGATGGGGGCAGTAGAAGAATGTGGAACCGTAACGTGGGCTATGCTTCTGCCCTACTAACAGCGCTCCTTAAAGAAAGCTTCAGGCCAAACTCGTGGACCATGTACAAGCACAATTTTGAAGTAGGATCATGTCCTGACATCTTAGAGGCCTTCGGAACAGGGCAATGATTTACATGTTGGGACTAGGATAAATGAGAGAATCTTTACTCCAGACTGGTGAACAGAAATGATTAGAGATGGTAAACCTGAGGCATGTGAAGTCCAAAGATGTAGTTATTTTTGATTTCGAGTTATATAGGAATCAGGAAAATGCCTCATAGTTGACTGGCCACTGTGTTTCTTCACAAAACTTGCATTGCAGTGCCTTGCTTTTGACTCAAACTTTGAATATTGAATTTAGAGAAAGTAATTTCTGAGGCTGCAATTCTTGCCCACTGCAATTAAAGTAATCCTCAGTACTTTTTATCAGCTCCCTTGTCATATAGGCATTAGCCTTGAGTTAAAGTAGCAGATGAATTTCTGATCTCACCATTTTTATAATAATGCTATGATAATCAGAAGAAATGATATATCTGAACTTGCCATTCATAGGCTTAACAATCATACTTTCCCAAAATTTTGAGTGCATTCAAATTCTGCTCTCTTGGATTGTAATTACCTGAAAAAAAAATCATCTGGGATTTAGAACAAAGCAGGCTTCTCTTTTTCTCTAAATTAATTATAATTTTCAAAAACTATAACTTTACACAAAATTATTTTTTATTCTGGAGAAATATGAGTAAGTGTTAAAACAGGAAATTATCAGTGACTAGGTAATGTAATATGTTGTCTGGATTAATAACCTAAATGTAGTAAAAGTAATTAATATTAGTGAGTCCAAAAAGAAAGGAATACAATGATTATAAAAAAGTTTTATTTCAGGCTTATGTTGAAAGAACTTCACATTTAACTGGAGGAGCCTTGCTCAACTGGCTCATGAGTCTATAATGAGATATGCTTTGGTTAATTATTTTTTCTTTTGTTCTGCAATATTAGTGGTTTTTACAACTGCAAGATCCTGTATATATTTATTAATTTAACCCTGGGAAACCTGATAATAACCTGTAGATCCTTTTCTTTTTGAATGTTTGCCATTACCCTTACTTACATGGCATGTGGGAATTATTAATTTTTAAAATTTCCTTATGTCCAGATGATTATGGTACAGTTAAGTTCAAGTGATATGCTTAACATCAAAATATCTATGAAGTTGGATTCGACGTTCATGTTCCATTTCTCTCTTTCTGCATAAGAAAACATCTGTTTTTCTGTTAGTCTTCCTTCTTAAAGTGTCAGCTCCCGGTGGGAAAGAGACAATTCCTGATTCAGTTCTATATCAACGGTGCCTCTTAATACATTTCCCATTTGCCTTGAGAATACTCACCAGTGGCACTTGCCACTGCAGCATTTACCCCGAGATAACTCGTGGATTACAGTCCTAACCTCACCCTCAAAGTTTGCCATCCATCTCCCATGCTTTTCAGAGAATTACATCAAAACAGGACTGATACAGTTGGGACAACTCGTTTGAACAGAAAACAGATGCCAAATGATCTCAAGAAAAGGATTGCCAAGGAGACACTGTAGCCAGATTCTGTGGTGAGCCTAGGGCACTGAAATGGTGTGACAAGAAGGAGGTGATGATGTTGCCTACATTCCACAATGATGCAGTGATTGAAGCAGACAACAGAAATGGAAAGAAAACTAAGAAGCCATGTGTCAGCGTAGACTATAACGAGAATATGGAAGCGGTGGATTTGGCTGATCGGATGCTCACTTATCCAACTGAGCACAAAAGGCACAAGTTTTGGTATAAGAAATTCTTTCGCCACCTTCTAAACATTACAGTGCTGAACTCCTCCATCCTGTTCAAGAAGGACCATCCTGAGCACTCGATCAGCCATGTAAACTTCAGACTGGCGTTGACTGAAAGCATGCTAGAAAAGCATCATGGGCCAGGGCAGCAACATCTTCAAGGTCGTTTGTGCTATGATGATGTCACACCCCTCTGCCTGTCTGGGAGACATTTCCCCAAGAGCAAACCACCAAACTGGTTGCTTCAAACTTTGCTGCTCGCACGACAAGGATGGCAAGAAGATCTGGAAAGAAATGTGATATTTTTGTGTGGAATGTGATGTTCTGCTCTGTGTTGTTCTGTGCTTTGAAATTTACCACACCAAAACAGTTATTAGATACTAATCATCATATACATTCCTGTTACATTAGGATTAGGGACAAGTTCTGTTTAGAAATAACTCCAAGAACAGCTTTTATGTTTTATGTTCACATTGAAAACCAGTCAGATTTGCTTCAGCCTCCAAGAGTGTGTTTAAAATTAAATTAATGCTGGCAGTGAGCTGCATTTTTTTTTCCAAACAGGAAATGAGTTAAAATGCCTAGTATCATATGACTCACTGAACAACGGTTGGTGCAATTCATTTATTCATTTATGCATTTATTCATCTACGCATTCATCAAAAGAACATATCCAGTAAGTGGCAGTGTTAGCACATAACACATATCTTCTCATTCTATGTTAATGTTATTTCTATTATACCATTACATATCTTACATTTCTATAGGCCATCACATTCCATAACACAGTTAAATATACACTATTATCTCAGTTATCAGAAATGCTGTGGTAAATTGTCAATATTGTTCTCATTTTACAGATATGGCTCAAGGAGGTTAAATTCTTTGCCCAAAATAATAAAGTTAACACGTAGCAGTACTGATGGAGCTCAGATTTCTCACACCATCTGTTGACTGCCCCCCACTTAACCACACTGTGTGAATTAATTGATTAGCTCTTTTTATTGGTTTAAAATGAATATCAATAACTTCACACTGGCACTGTTTATTGACAAAAAGCTTCTAAGCTGTTAATTTGAACAACTTTAGGATTGTGTAATTTTTTTCTCTCCCATTATACAAGAAACGAAATGAGGCATCACCTCTGAAAGATGAACATATTGAAATTCATTCATTTTTAAATGACCTTCTTTTGGCATTGAACTTCAAGTTGGCAGTGAGGGGTCATGCAAAAGTCACAGACTCAATGATGGAGCATGTAATTAACATAGACTGCCTTTAGGAATACTTAGCAGTTAGTGTGTAGTTTGATCAACATTTTAAATTGTGTGTATGTCCTGTAATTTGTATAAAGAATATTCTATCAAATATTAAATACAGTCAAAGATTTTAGTCCCACATCCCTCTTGACTTTGCTTGTCAAACATCTGCTAAAGAACAGCTTTATTTTACCATGAGACTTTTTAATCCCAGCTGGTTAGTTTGAATAGTGATTTAATAAGAGCTGGCCTGGTAAATAGGTTGGTTATACTTTATGAAATCCTATACATAATCATCTGCATAAATCTTCAGAATGAAGGGAGTTGGTAGAAATGCTGAAAGATGACCTGTGCCTGCTGCTTTTCAGACAGAGACTTTAGGTCAACACTTATATGCAGATATGCAAATCAGTTTGGTGGAAACTGATATATTAAAAAGCACTTGAGGAAATAATCTTCATCCCTCTATAATTGCTTCTCACCTGATTCTTTTTTCTTGCTTAAAATAAATGGTCTGTTACATATAGTATATTGGAAACCAGCTTAGGTAAACTTCCAATGGCAGTTTTCATTCTTAAAGTACAGTTATCTATAGACAATTAGCTGTAGGTGGTGAAATAATAAACACAGTTCATTGCACATGAAATTAGCCAACTGGTGGCTTTTGGGGCCAGTTTATGGGTTAGATGACCACTTAAACCTCGTTTAGTGATTTCAAACAGCCGGTTACACATAATAATTATTCGAGGGTGTAATTTTTCCACATACAGTTAATCGGGAATAGTTGTATGTGATTAATAAAATGACTGTGTAAGCTCATTATTATAAAGGTGTCTTATAAGCCTGCCTAGAACATTGAGGGGAGGAATGCAAGAGGTTCAGAATAGATTTGACCTATACAGGAGTCATCATGCAAGTGTCACAGATCCGTGCAGACAGGCAGGGCAGGAATGTTTAGGGAGTTGAAGAGTCAGTATACATGTACCAAATTCTTGCTCTTTGCCAGGCTCCATTCTTGGCACTGGGAATACAAAGAGAGACAAGATACAGTCTTTGCTTTCAAGTAACTTGCGATCCAGATTTATATATTATATGTCAAGCATTATTGTAGTAATAGTCATAAAACCAAAGTGCTCTGGTTCTGCTGAAAATGATAAATTATTTTAAATCAATCTATGTACTCCACCTCTACTCTTAGTTTAAGCTACCATAGTTCCATGTCTGGATTTCTACAGGGCTCACCACTTCTTGGCTATCTGTCTCTGTGCTCACATATTATCTTCCAGAGAAGCCCTCCTCACCACTACTCCCATCTCAATGAGCTTACCACTCTAACCCTCAGCCACTCATTTATTTTCTTCATAGGTCTCATCACTACTCAACATTCATCATGGATTTATTTTTTATTGCCTAGCTCCAGAGTAGACTGTAAGTTTCCTGAAGGCAGGATCATTATGTATGTTGTTCATTGCTCTATGAGTTTCTAGAATAGTGTGTTTTATAGATTAAGTATTCAATATATATGTATATACCTGTGTCACAAGCAATATAAACATTTGGCCTTGGAGAATGAGCTTTCATTTCCTGGGACAGAGAAGATGACTGAAGGGATCTCTAGCAAGTTGAGCTAAGAGAACTTTTTGAACAAGGAAGGAATGTGTTTAGAGCTGCGTTTGAAACAATGTTGGCAATATGGCTCTGTAGCATGCCCTGGCAGTGGCCAATATTAGAGACTAGGAAGTGGGCAACATAATGATTGCAACAGTCTAAAGTAAGAAAGATTTAAAGAGAATACCATACCCTAGTATTCAAATGCTATAGCATATGCCTTCAATTGAATATTTAAAGGTGTGATTGGGGTGGTGGGGGAAGGGGGGCACATGGCATTCTCATAAAGACTGAACAGACTGACGGACGGTGGTTTGAAATATAGGATATACATTATCAGTAACACCTTCCTCCCCCCCAAATTCAGAAGGTCTCAAGCTCTCCTGTCAGTAATATTGACAAGGAAGGTAAAAACCCAATAGCAGGAAACAAGAAATTGAACAAGTTATTCATGTCTGCCTCTCTGCAGGTTCCAGCATCTGGTGTTTTTACAAAGTCGGGTCTCTGGTGTTAGTCAAAGACTGGACATTAGAAGGCGCTAAGTAGAGCTCTATCATGTGGCTCATTCGGTTTTCATTAGTTCCCATCTAGGTAACCATCTTGTGGCCTTCTGACATCAAGGACCCTCAACAGAAGGAAGCAGCTACCTCTACTATCTGGTCTCTTAGGGTAGGGACTGGGAGTCATGCTTTTTGGATAAACTGCTCTGCCACACAGCACTGTACTGTGGTTATCTCTTAACAGAAAGGACTTTCTTTACGTGACTGAGTTGAGAGCCAAACTAGCTGCTTTCTTTTATGGAATACCATTTTTTTTATTAAAGAACAACTGACTGACAAACTATGGTTACTCAGACTCTGGTATTTGGCAGACATTTTATTGAAAATGATGTAAATGAGCTTGTAACTTCAAGGAAAATAACTGATAACATTTCGTCCCAGTGGTAAAATTTTGAGTGAAAAAATATAATTTTGGAAACTGTGTATCTGTCACTGTAAATTTGACAGCTTCCCAATACATGAAGGTTTTTCTGATGAGACCGGTGGTAATATTAATGAATATGATTTTTGATATCGTATAATGAAATATTTACTTGTTGGAAGAACTGCGTAGCTCCTAATAACATCTTCCAAATGACTCATTCATGATATTAGAAATCAAATATGCATAAAAGACCCACTCAAAGAGTAAGATAGGCCAATGGATTTTAATGTAACCAATAATGAAAATTTAATCCATATGGCTTCAGGGTCTAATATGTACCTAACCTTTCGAAACAATTATTTGTTGAGTTTCTGTGTAGTATCAAAGTATCTAATTATATTAAAAGACTATTAAAATGTTCCTTCATTTTTGAAGTAGGTATCTTTATGAGGTTAGTTTTTTTTTACATATTTCAACCAAAACAATTTATGACAGCAGACTGAATGCAGAAACATATAGAAAACCCAGTAGTCTTTTATTAAGCCAGACGTTAAGGATATTATGAAAAATCTAAAACAATGATGCTGCTCTCACTACATTTATTGTGGTTTTGGAAAGTATAATCACTTTTTATATGCCACTTATGTTGAAATGTAATTGTTTGTTATTATTATTGTTTGAAAGTCAATTAATAAGTTAGTATTAAATTTCCTAGTTTTAATGTCTAATACGGAAGATATTGAGAAGTAAAACCTACATAAATAAAAATTCTTTGAAGTCTTAGAATGTAAACGGTTAATGAAGGAATGAATAAATTCCAGGAATACTTCAGATCATCACAGGTATATAGAAAAGGAAGGGAAGAGAGAAAAAGAGGCCTGACTTAACTTTGGAGCCAACATTCAAGCGATGAGGAATAGAAAAGGAGCTAGTGCAGTGCTGTGGAAAGAAGCAGGAAGAGAAATAGAACTATTGGAATTCAGTATCTAGGGCCAAACCCCAAAGCCACCTCCTCCAGGAAGTCTTCTCTGTATTCTTTAATCAAAACAATTCTCTCTTTTCTGTACTAAAATGATCCTTTGGGTGGATCTATATTTTCTTATCACTTTCTGTCTTCTGAAAGATATATTTATTTGATCTGTGACCTTGGAGAAATTGCTTAACCTCTCTTTACTTTTTTTGATCTGCTATAAACTGGGAGTAGTTATAATACTTCATAAGGTTGTTGTGATAAATCATATATAAATAGTACTTTAGAGGGTTATGTGAGAAAACCCTTGTAAAGTAATTATAATAGCTCATGGAAGATAATAAGCACTAGGGAAAGTACTTATTATAATTGTCATTATTTGTTTTTGAGCATGTCTGTTTCTTCAATTAAATGTAAATTCCTTGGGGAAAGATCTAGAGCATATTTTACACATGATTCTGTCTAACAGTGACTAGTACAGTGAATTTCACATATTGGACACTCAATATATCTTTAATGAAATTAATTGAAACAGATTGAGGACAGTACAGGTTAGAACTAAGAGGATTCACCAGATTTCTGTAGTCAAAGAGGATGAGTTTCAGGAAGAAGAATTGAAAGACAGGTTTGATAATAATTATAAATATAATCTTAATACAGGATTTCACCTCGGGGAAGGAAGTGTGGGGTTTATTTGTATATTTTGTTTGTTTGTTTGTTTTATTTTCCCCAGACTATTTGATTTTTTAAATATCTGGCTTGAATTGCATGTGGAATAAATTCTTATGAGAGGGATATTTTACTATCCGGGCATTGCTTTTTAGCGATTTCAACATTGCTTGAGTTACCTTTGGAGCCTGATCAGATTTTCTCAAAAAATTACCCACCATTTGAGTTTGACAGGGTTACTTTACTTTTTAATGAATCACGAAAGTATAAAGTTCATAAGGTTAACCCTATTGCTATAATTTCCTCTCTCTTAATGGTATCATTGGGAAATTTTGCCATGGAAAAATCCCTTTCCTGTTTTTGTAACTTCTCAAGATATATGGGAGCTAGTGTGCCTTACTATTATGGATATATAAGAGGGTATATGTAAAACTGCAAAATCTGTGGATGCAGCAGTTAAAGAAGGCCTCAGATTTTAAGGGGAAATTCATGATCTGTATGCATCCCACAAGATGATCTACTGGTATTTTGTGTGATGAAATCCACCTTTCATCTTCTTAAGAGCAAAATGTAGCCCTTTTCTACTGTATATTTTTCCTACTGTAAGCCAGTTTTTCTACTGAATTTTAGCAAATAGAATGTAAACAGTACTTCCATGTCTTGGCCTGTATAATTTACACAAGTAATCTTATATTCTCTCTCTTTCTTCATTTACTCTCTCTATTAAGATGACATCAAGGACATAGAAGAGGAAAAATGATAAGGTAGAAAGAGCCTAACTCTCTGAAAAGCCAAGTGAAAGTTGCCAGCTTGGAACCACCTTATTGTATTGTGAAATGAGTGAGAATATATTTTCACTGTGATAAAGCGATGAGATTTTAACTTTTTGTTATAGCAATTAGCATTATTTTCCTGCCTAACAAAGAATGTGGCATAAAAATCGAGTACTGATATAACAAACTAAACTATATGGCATAGATTATAGATTTAGATCTCAGACAGTGGATGGTGAGAAAACATATTACAGACTAGAATGTGTAGAGCACAGCATGCCATTGGAAATAGTTAATAAAACTCTGACCTATAATAAGTAGGAAGGCAGAATATAGGCCTACTCTTTCTGTAGCTCCAGAGGAATTAGTTGATGAGACACTCAGAATTTAACATGTGTTGGTTACACTTGTATTGTGTTAGACCTCAAATATTTTAATAAGGCATTTTCAGAAAGAAATAAGCTCAGGTAAAAATTGGCTAGTTTTCAAAGATGAAAATAGTTATCATATTCTTACGATGAATGAACTGAATAAAGGAAAAATTCTATAGCTTCAGTCCGGAAAGAGGACTTAATATATTGTTCTTAAAAGACATGCTGGATTGTCACATGTGGCCTTTCAGTAATAGTCATCAGAGCGATGGGGATAACTACTGTGTGGTGCTGTGGCATTACATGATGATAATTCACTACAAAAAGTAGCTATGATATGCTTTTAGCAAATTTCTTTTGATCACTAGGCCATTGGTTTATCAAGTTTTTGAAACACATAGCCCTTTACAGTATCAGCATTAAAGCTTAAAACTTATCAAAAGTTAGACTAGATTAAAAACTGTTATCAGCTTGCATTTGAGCTATATTCTAGCCTAAAAAGTAATATTATCTCTCAACTAACAGCCCTCCTTTCTTTTTCCAACACAAAGTCCTCTAAATCAATTTAGTTTATTGTACATATAAACTTTTATCTTGGCAGCAAAAACACAATTCAAAATCCAATCAATAGCTGAGAGAAATGGTTTCAAAAAATGTTGAAAAATATGACCTCTGACTGAGTTTTTGTGAAGATTGATTCATGTGCTCTCTCTTCCATGAGGGGCATCTTGCTGCCAATGGCAAACTTTTACAAGACTCTCATTTCAAAGCTAATCTTGAGAATGTACTGAAGAGTTCAGAGATTGCTGATGTGACAATTACCTGAGAAGCAGGACTTGTTTTTTCTTAGCCACACAGCCACACATAGTTAGAACAAAACTCTGACTCAGTCAGCACCTCGTTACACCAATTTGTCTTCAAACTCCAAGCAATCAGTTTTTTTTATTGTTTCTGAGCAAACAAAATGAAGGGACTCTTCAACCAAGATATAACTGGATAATCGATAGAATAAATTGTTGGCTCCCTAAAGGAAAAATACCAGTTCCTCTACTGGTTTCTCAGAATAGGTTGACACTCTTCTATCTGTAGATAAAGTTTCCAAACTACCTTGGCTTTGATCATTTGGACTTCACTAAAGCTGTGTAAGGTTCGCAGGGTGAGGATTATCATACAAGTTTTAGATGACTTATTTCCAATTTCTGCTGAAAACAGAAGACAAAAATGTCTGTAAACTACAGCAGTGGGATTTAAATTTTCGCATAATGTAAAACTCACTGAGCTCGAGAATTCATGGGACAATTTGGCGCAAGTGCCGATCATATAAATCTTCCCACGTCATGGCTAAAGGCAGGGATTTTGAAGGCTCAAACCCTGTGAGCATATTGTAATTACTAACTCTAAAGAATTCTCCTACATCAACTGTCATTGGGTTGTTGAATTCACGGCATTTACAATTAAAAAGTTTAGAATTTGGCTTTTCCTGCTTACATTTTTCTTTTAACTGTACAAATCTATACTGGGAGTTGGATATTTTGAGTTCAAGATCCAGTTTTGATGCTAATAATTAACTATATAATCTTAGATAAGCTGACCATAGATTTTGCGAATTTGAACATTTCCGTTGTAAAATGGTGATTTACTCTACCCAACCACCGAATACTTAGTTGTTACAATAAAAAATACGGGCGAGAGTTATTTTAGTCAATCTAAACTTAGAGCCAGCCTGCAAGGGTTTCAAGTCCTAACTCACCCACTAGCTACCTGTGGTAGCACAGGGAAGTTACTTAAAATACCTCAGTTTACTAATATGTAAAAGAGTGGTGATAATAAGGTTTCTCACATATGACTAGAAAACAATAGTTAAGACTATCTGTCAGTAATGGGCACATATATGTTCAACAGAAGAGAATCATAGGATTCATAGAATTACGGAATTTTTGTTCAATAACAGGTATTAAAGATATCTAATATCATGCTTCAAAATGAATATAAGCTACAACATCCTTGAAAATGATAGTGGAATTTTTCTAGTTATAGGGAATGAATATTTCTAGTTATATGTCTGAATTGTTAGGAATGTCCTTCTTTTGGTTTATAGTTCTTATCATTTTTAATCATTTGTCCAAATCCCATTGTGATATACAAGTGACTATCTTTCACATAGAAAATGATAGCTGTCATTCAACCATGAATTTCCTACTTTTCACAGTAACAATTACCGTTTCAACTTTTATTTATATTGCACAATTTTAAGATTTTTACTGTTCTGGCTTGTACTTTTTAGAAAATCCACTGTACCTATATTCATACATACATACATACATTTCATAAATGTTTCTGAGCATCTTCTCCATGTTAGAACCTATGTTTGAGACTTAGGAAAAGAATATGAAGTAGACAATGGACTTTGCACTTAATGGAGCAGGTCTTTTGCAGCTTTCATTCCAGAAGCAAACAATCAAAACAAATTTCACAAAACAAGAAAAGGAAGCAATGAGTTCATATCTAGGCACAAACCTTTAGTTTCAAAAGCAACAAAGTATATAACCTGTATTATTTCTGTGTATCAGAAAAGATGATTTAAGATTTTCTGAGGGTTTTTAAATAAAACAAAATGTAAATATAATAGAATTCTTGTTTGACCCCTGAATGATCCAATGAAGCAAACCCATATCAGAGTAGTAAGCTAGTGTGTTTGCTTGGACAATTTTTCTTTTAATTGTAAATGAATTCTCACAATCCAGTTAATTAACACACCTATCACCTCATACATTTATATTTTTTTAGTGAGAACATTTAACTTTATTCCTTAGCAAATTTTAATTATATAGTACAGTGTCATATCAACTATAGTCCCCATGTTTTATATCAACCTCTCACTTTTTCCCTCACCTGCATCCCTGGAAACTACTTTTCTACTCTCTATTTCTGAGAGTTTGACTTTTATTTTAGATTCCACTTATAACTGAGGTCGTATCGTATTTGTCTTTGTCTGTCTGACTTTATCTCACTTAGCATAATGCCCTCTAGGTCCATCGATGTAGTTGCAGATGGCAGAATTCCCCTTTCTCATGGCTGAATAATATTCCACTGTATGTATGTACCACATCTTCTTTATCCTTCATCTGTTGATGGATGTTCCCATATCTTGGCTATTGCGAAGAATGCTGCAATGAACGTGGGAGTGAGATATGTCTTTGAGATCCTTTTTTCACTTCTTTTAGCTATATACCCAGAAGTGGAATTGCTGGATCATGTAGTAGCTTTATTTTTATTTTTTAGAAACTTTTGTACTATTTTACATAGTGCCTACACCAATTTTCACTCCTACTCTTTTCTCTACATTTTCATCAACACTTATTCTCTCTTGTGTTTTTGATAATAGCTATTCTAACAGGTGTGCGGTGACATCTCTTGGTTTTGATTTGCATTTCTCTGATGATTAAAGATGTTGAGCACCTTTTCGTGTATCTGTTGGCCATTTGTATCTTCTTTGGAAAAATGTCTTTTCGGGTCCTCTGCCCATTTTTCAGGCCAATTGGATTGTTTGTTTGTTGCTACTGACTTGTATAAGTGTTTTATATATATTGGGTATTAACTCCTGTCAGATTAATGATTTGCAAATATTTTCTCCCATTCTGTAGGTTGTCTTTTCGTCTTGTTGATGATTTCTTTTGCTGTGCTGAAGCTTTTTAGTTTGATGTAGTCCCACTTAAATATTTTTATTTTTGTTGCCTCTGCTTTTGGTGTCAAATCCAAGTATCATTACTAAGGCCGATGTCAGGGATCTAACATGCTATGTTTCTTGTAGAAGTTTTATAGATTAAGGTCTAATGTTCAAGTCTTTAATCCATTTTTAGTTGATTCTTGTGTATGAGGAAAGATAGGGTTCCAGTTTTGTTTTTTTATGTGCTTGTTAAGTTTTCCCAACACCATTTATTGAAGAGACTATCCTTTCCCCATTGTGTATTCTTGGCTCTGTTGTAAATTAATTAACCATAAGTGCATGAATTTATTTCTGGGCTCTCTATTGTGTTCCATTGACCTATGTGTCTGTTTTTATGTCAGTACCATATTGTTTTGATTGTTTTAGCATTGTAGAATAGTTTGAAATCAGGAAGCTTGATCCCTCTAGCTTTGTTGTTTCTTCTCAAGATTACTTTGACTATTTGTGTGTGTGTATGTGTGTGTGTGTGTGTATGTCCTCACAAATTTTAAAATCTTTTTTTTTATTTCTGTGAAAAATGCAATTGGAATTTTGGTGTGGATTACACTGAATCTATAAATTGCTATGAGTAGTATGGACATTTTAATAAAATTAATTCTTCCAATCTTTGAACATGGACTATCTTCCCATTTACTTGTGTCTACTTCAGTTTCTTTCATCAATGTCTTATAGTTTTCAGTGTACAGATCTTTCACCCCCTTGGTTAAATTGATTCCAAGGTAATTTTTTTGATGCAACTCTTGTTAGGCTAGTTGGTTCCTAGAGAGCACATTATGATTACAACCAAAGGTACTATACACTGACTAAAAATAGCAATGCATTCAGGTCATTGATTTTTTCTTTGTTTTCATTTTTCTAATAAATATGGGAGATATAAAAGTCTTTCCAAAGCTTGGGTTGGCAAGATTGAATGAAGGCTTATCACAAAACTTTTCTTTTCTTAAATCGAAAAAAATTAATAATGACCAAATCGTGAGTGAAATCCAGGAGAAAAAGATGACTAAACATCACTAAATTAAGGTGAAGCGTTCAACTATGTCAACTTTGCAAAGTGGCAAGTTGTAAAAGAGTAAAAGACGATTCCAAAATGTGAAATCATGCTCTTTCTTCAACATACCTAGAACCAATACCAGGTAAATACAAACTAATTTATTCATTTATGAACAAATATTTATTGAGTGCCTACTATGTGTCAGACACTGCTGTGGACTAAAATTGTAAAGCAATAAGCCAAAGAAAAGAAAAACCCCTGTCCTTGTGGGATATATGTGCCCATAATTATTCTGCAAATTTTAAATATGTCCTATTTACATGTATTTCTCTTTTATTTATAGGCATCTTTATATACTTGGAAAGTTTGGAGGAATCCAAGTATTGTTCATGTCAACTCACTTTTGAAAATAAAAGGTTTTAAATATAAAATGATTCACCTTCTCATGAACTTTGAATATATTGCTTCTCAAAACTGTGGGGCTGCAGCTATAGCTTGTTCAAAATTTAAAGATCAAATTATCAAATAAACTAATTATCAAAGACAGTCTTCACTGTCTAACCATTCAGACTCTGTCAGGAAAAGTCTGACTTCATTTTTTCCAATTGAAATAAGTGTTTTAATACAGCCTTCATGAGTGCATCCCCCTTTTGAATTCTAAATCTAAGATGGATAAGGCCCAAAGCATTACCTTGAGTTTGTCGCTTATCTTAAATAGAGCATCATCGCCATCCATATTTCTTAGCAATGTTCTCTTTGATTTATCCTGACAAAATTCTACGAATCAATGGATATTTTGAAAATTCTTGGGATATAGAGGAAGAGAATTCACTAAACAAAATTTCCTTTCTTTACTACCCCATTTCACAATATATCTGGACTTAAACCTTCCTAAAATGGGTCCAAATCCCACATCTAATACCACTCTGTGTTGAAAGGACATTCCACTGATATTCCAAATTACCCCTATGCTTAGCACCTGGGAGGCCATCAGTATAACCTTAGGCACTAAAGTAAGATTTCAGATGGGTAATTTGATGTCTTTCTTTTGTAAAGTGAGACAAGGTCAGTTTCCAAGTGGACATATGAGAGCTGAACCTGCATGATGCCCAGATGAGAGAGGTGGTCAGACATGTTAGTTTGAGAAAGGGTACATAAGGAAATGGAGGATAGGGACTCTGATGCCCTTAGATGTAGCCATGCCTGTGGACCACTTGGAATTTCTCTGTGTACTCCAAGGGCGTGTACCTCACATTAAAACCCACTAATTTAGCATTCAGTCTCTGAACAATGCATTGTATAAATCTGTAGTTTAAACACTGGGCTGAGGGAGGTTAGAGAGGCTTCTAAGCCGTAGCCTGTGTTCTCACCAAGCTCAGATTGTACACTCCAAGGGAGGGACATGAAGGCAAAGTCAGTGTTCTACTTGCCCTAGAGATACAAACAGCTTGCTGTTAAGTTCCAATATTCAATCCAGACATGCTGTATAGGGGTTTGGTTTATCTATTTGTTTTCCATTTGTTTGGGCAATGCAGATGATGGTACCTCACTATTTAGGTCTAGTGTAGGTTGTAGATGAGACTGCATTTCATTAAGTCAGACAGAGAAAGATACATACCATATGAATTCACTTATATGCAGAAGCTAAGGAACAAAAAGAACAAACTAATCAAAAACAGACTCACAAATACAGAGGAAAATCTGGTGATGGCCAGAAGGGAGGGACATTGGGGAGGCTGGGAGAAAGGGGTGAAGGGTTAAAGAAGTACAAATTAGTAACTGATAGGTGGTCACGGGCATGGTGAGCATGGTATAGGGAATGCAGTCAGCAGTAATGGAATGGCAGGTAGAGAGCCAGAGAGAAAGAGCAATTAGAGGGATCATTTCATAAACTATATAAATGTCTAACCAATGTACTCTATACTTGAAACTAATAATGAAATAACATTAAAAAAGACAGCATTTCATATATTTGAAATTATAAAAAATGACAGTTTTCTCTTTCACTGTGATATTCTATCACCTAATTCTTTTATCCAGTAAAAGGAGTGTTTCACTCTGGAATAGTGATGAGCTTATCTGAGTGCAGCAGCACACATGTACTGCTTACTTCCTGTTTGTAGAGCCCTGTGCTAGGTCTCGGGTCCACGAAATGATAGAAGGCTTGGGCCCCAGCATATGATAAATACCACTCAAGTCTTTATTCACAAAAATCGCTATAAACTTTCTGAGCTTTAAAGCCTAGGCCATCAAGGAAGCCTCTCCAAGGGAGGCAAAAATTAAACAGAGGAAACATATGATTGAGGAAAGCAGAGAGATTATTAGGAGAGTACTCCAGGAAGAAGATGCTATGCCTGTGAGATTCAATGCTCAGAAGTACAGAAACTCAAGAAGAAAAGAATGGCTTGTGGATACCCAGTTATAACTGCGCCAGGAGAATTGGTCGGGTTTGGACTGTTGACCCAACTAAATTGCTTATGATATGACCACTTGTGAACAATAGTTATTTTATCTTTAATGAACTTAAAGGACTCACAAAATGTGCCAGGTTCTCTACTTTTTAGTCTGTAAAATGCCGAGGCTATTATATGTGGCCCTTTTTTCCTTTGTCTCACTCAAAGGCATTGATCAGCATCCCTATCAAATATCTGAAGAGTCACTGAAAATATAAACCTATACACAAAAATAATGCTAATTTTATACTAACAAAGGTGATGCAAGAAACCTTAATTCTCTTACATTCATTTTTGACGTTTTCTATGTGGTGGGCATGCCTGGAGGTGATTGACTTTTCAGGTGATAAAATCTTGGCAACATGGAAACAAATATTGTACCTCAGTGCTCATGACAAAGCTACTTCCTGCTTCAAAATATGTGGTGTCCACTATAGAGTTTATTAATAATGTTTCTTATTTATTAAGTGTCTCTTAATTACCAAGAAGTATACTTGTCTCTCACAAATAAGAGTCCGACATATTCTAGAGTCAAAGGTTACTGCATAGGCAAAAATAGACACAGACAGGTAGGAGCTGATGATTCTACTGGGTGTGCAGCAAAGCAAAAGTTTTTTGAAGACCAATAGCTTGGCCCTAATATGCTTAAGGTTGGGAGAAGAACCAAAATAATTTGATTGATGTCCCTATCTCTGGAGACAAATTGTATTCACTGCTTTGAGTGGCCACTTTTTTGTATATTGATTGTAGGTACTGAGTTGATGGCATGTGATGGGAGACTCTCTCTCCTCAAATATTTTTCTGAGGATATAGAGGCCGAAGAGATGCAGTTTGAGCAAACTTGCATTGAAATGTAGTTCCAGTTGTTATGAATACAGGTAAAGAATTATTAGAGACAAGTTACTTTCAACATACAATACTCAACAAACAATACTCTGTCTAGGTTCTATTGTTATGGTTGATATTTAGAATTAGGTACTGTGACAACCACAAGGAAAATGATGCTTTGAGAAGATATTTTTCCTGATGCTCTGGATCCAGTCTCTAACCTCTAACTAGTATCAAGATATACTAGGCAAGGGCAAAGAGAATGGGTTTTGTTATTTATGCCTGCTGCTGAAAATTCCATACTGATCAAAAAGAACAAGTGGGATCCCTATCAAGTAAACACCCTGACTGCAATTGAACAGTTCAAATCTGGAAAACTTTGCAATCTATCCATGCGACATATTCCATTTTTTAGATAGCGGTAATCGGAGAGCTCTTAGGTTAAATTTGCAGTCAGTACCAGGTATAGTGCATGATGGACACAGACTCACTTGTTGTTGTTGTTGTTGTTTTAATTTATTTATATAAATTAGTTTCAAGTATGTATACAACACATTGGTTAGGCATCTATATAGTTCATAAAATGATCCCCCCCAATTGCTCCCTCTCTCCCCTGGCCCTCCACTTAGCCATCATATTAATGTGAACTGCATTCCCTATGCTGTGCTCCCCATCCCTGTGACCAACTATTAACTACTAATTTGTACTTCTTTAACCTTTCTTGGACTCCCTTGTTTTTTGACATGATTCTTCTAGTTATGGAGCCCACATAGTACTCCAAAAAACCTACTGGAACATGTCTCAACTCAGAGGTTACCACTCCATGTGATATGAGACACTGGTCAATTAATACTTTGAATATATTTTGAGGCAAAGTACTTCTGTTTGTGAAGAAATATTAATTTTCAGCCTAGAAATCAAACTCACGGGATAGTTTTGAATCCTTTACATCCATAAAAGAAGAGATTCAGCTAGATAAGAAAAACAAGTTGTATCAAAATATGGTGTTCCAGTTATGTTAGGCAAAACATCTGGATTTATGGATGACATTTCCCTTATAATTCCATTCCCTGCATGATGCATATTAGAAATGTTTTGGTTGAATTTTCTGAAGCAAAATCTATATCAGGAGTATGGTGGTGAAATCATTTAGTTTATGCCTGCAATGTTATAAGTAATCACCAGTAATGGCAAAAGTAATGGACGACAGCAAACTTAGTGATTTTATGCTCTTTCCAATGCTCGGTGCTTGAGTTATGGAAAAGTGTTACAAAGATCTACTGTACCATTAACTCCAATTCAAGATTTTCTTTTAAAAAAAGGAAAATATTCATAATATTTCCCAAATATTCATAATCAAAGACGTAATTAATACTGTGATTTGTTTTCTCACCAACACTACCTTGCAATTCAATGAAATAGAACTAAAGCTTCAAAGAAAGGAAAAGCTTGTGACTTAGCCAGAGAGTATAAAAAATTTATGTGGAAATATAAACTTTTCATAATATATCAATAATAATGACATTACACATTTTACTATCATAAATCAACATGTGGAAGGCATTACTTGTAATTGACAGTGTTAAAGACATTGACTGTAAAAACTACAAGAAAAATGTGAAAAATATTTTATATGTCGATACATTTAGAGTTACTTATGAAATACCTTCTTTGAATTCAATATTGATACTGTTGAATTGACACAAGACTTAGTGAATTTAATTCATTTGAACAAATGTAATTTGAAACTGATGTGTTTTTGCTTCAAAATAAAATCAATTTTTCTAAAAAAGAAGAGCCAGTTTTGGCCACATGAATAGAGATGTTAAAGGAAAATGCTTTTTTTGTAACTATGTCAATTATTGGATATATTCAAGTGTGTTTGTGATAACTTGAACATATGAATATAAAATTTCAACGTTAAATTTTATGAAATGTAAAAAGAAGTCAGCATTCCTGAGGAAAAGGAGCATCTGATTTGAGATAAGCTGTCGGTGTAACATATATCAGACTTTGGAGGCTTAATACAAAAAACCACAAAACATCTTAATACTATTTTGTATTGATTACATGTTGACATTATGATGTTTAGGTAGCTTGGGTTGCATGAGATATATTACTAAAATTGGTTTCATCTGGTTTCTTTTTTCAAATTAAACTTTTTGTTTTGAGATCATTGTAGTTTTACATGCAGCGGTAAGAAGTAATACACAGAGATATCATATACCCTTTATCTAATTTTCTACAATGTTGGCATCTCTGTGCTTCACATGTTCAGCTTATCTACCCTCCTCTTCTCATGTGATTATTTACAGTCCATATATTTTCCTTGGTAAGGTGTCTGTTCATGTCTTTTTCCATTTCTTAATTTTCTTATTTACTTATTTTTTATTTTTAATATGTCTTTATTTTGGATACAAGTTCTTTACCAAATATATGTTTTGTAAATATTTTCTTCCAGTCTGTGGCTTAATTTTTTATTTTCTTAGAGCAGAAGTTTTGTTTTCTTTCTTAAATGTTAATAAAGCTCAATTATTAATTTTTCTTTTGTTAGTTGTGCTTTTGGTGTTGGATAGTAAAAACTCCTGTGTTTTCTACTAGAAGTATTATAGTTTTACATTTTACATTTAGATCTATGATCTAGTTTGAGTAAACCTTAGTAAAACTGTAAACTGTGTGTATAGGTGTTTTCATTTGTTTGTCTGTTTGGTATATTGACATCCAGTTGCTTCAGACCATTTGCTTAAAAGACTGTTATCTCTCCCTTGAGTTAACCTTTGATATTTTGTTCAATAGGATTTCGGTGTTTCTAAAACACATATTGGCAGTGACTTGGTAAGCTAGAGTGGAGTTTCGCTACCCCAAAATATGCCTTTTTAGGGAATATTGATTATTTTAAGCTGGTTATTTTTTATTAAATTATTGGAGTGACATTGGTTTATAAAACTACATAGATTTTAAGTGTACAATTCAATAAGATATCATATGGATGTTGCATTGCGTGTTCACCACCCAAAGTTAAATCTCCTTCTGTCACCATACATTTGACCCCGTTTATTCTTACCTCCCCGTCTTCCTTTCCCTCTGGTAACCACTAAACTATTGTCTGTTTCTATGAGTTTTTGTTTGTCTCGTTTGTTTGTTGCTTTCAGTTTTATATGTCACATATGAGTGAAATCATATGGTTTTTAACTGTTTCTGTCTGACTTCACTTAGCATGACGATCAAAATCCATTCATGTTGTAGCAAATGGCAGTATTTCATCTTTTCTTATGGCTGAGTAACATTCCCATTGTATCTATGTACCACAGCTTCTTTATCTAATCATTGTTCGAAGGGCATTTTTGCTGTTTCCATGTCTTGGCCACCGTGAATAATGCTGCAATGAATACAGGGGTACCTATATCTTTATGGATAACTGTTTGGGGGATATATATCCAGAAGGATTTCTGGGTCATATGGTAATTCTATTCTTAATTTTTTGAGAAACAATTATTTTCCATAGTGTCTGTACCAGTTTAAATTCCCATCATCAGTGTATGAGGGTCCTTTTTCACCACATTCTCTCCAAAACTTGTTGTTCCTTGTCCTGTTGATGATAGCATTCTATCAGGTATGAGGTGGTATCTCATTGTGGTTTTGATTTGCATTTCCCTAATGGCTACTGAAGTTCAGCATCTTTGCATATGTCTATTGGCCATTTGTGTGTCTTTCTAGAGTCTCTGCCCATTTTTTAATTGGATCATTTGAGGTTTTGTTGTTGGGTTGTATGAATTATTTATATATTTTGGATATTGGCCCCTTATCAGAAGTATTGTTTGTGAATATCTTCTCCCACTCAGTTGGATGCTTTTTTGTTTTGATAATGGTTTCTTTTGCTGTGCAGAAGCTTTTTAGTTTGATGTTGTCCCCTTTAGATTTACTTTTGCTTTTACTTCCCTTGCTTTTAAGGTCAGATTCATAAAATCCTCTCTAAGTGCAAGGTTCATGAGTTAGTACCTATGTTTTCTTCAATGTTATTTATTGTTTCAGGTCTTATCTTTAGCTCTTTGATCCATCTTGAGTTAATTTTGATGTATGGTGACATATTGCAGTCTAGTTTATTCTTCTGTATGTGGCTCTCCAGTTTTCCCAGTACCATTTATTGAAGAGGCTTTCTTTTCTCCACTGTGTATTTTTGACTCCTTTGTCAAAAATTATTTGCCCATATATACATCCAGATTTATTTCTGAGCTCTCAATTCTGTTCCATTGGTCTGTGTGTTTATTTTTCTGCCGATAACATGCTGTTTTGATTACTTTTGCTTTGCAGTATAATTTGAAGTCGGGCAGGCCTTGTTCTTTTTTCTCAGGATTGCTTTGGGTATTCAGGGTCTTTTGTGTTTCCAAACAAAACTGATGACTTTTTTTGTTCTCTTTCTCTAAAAATTACCATCAGGATTTTGATGGGGATTACATTAAATCTGTATATTGCTTTGGGTAATATGACCATTTAATTATGTTTATTCTTTCAATCCATGAATACAAAATATCTTTCTATTTCTTTGTGTCTTCTTTGATTTCTTTTCATAGTTCTTATAGTTTTCAATGTATAAGTCCTTCACATGCTTCATTAGGTTTAGTCCTGTTTTTTTATTCTTTTTGTTGCAATTGCAAAAGGAATTGTTTTTGTCATTTCTTCTTCTGAAATTTCATTGTTACTATATAGAAACACTGTGGATTTTTGTACGTTATTTTGTACCCTGCAACTTTACTGTATTTGTTTATTGTTTCTAATAGTTTTTGGTGGCGTCTTTAGGGTTTTCTATATAGAGAATCATGTTACCTGCCAAAAAGTGACAATTTGACTTCATTCCTTAATCAGATGCCTTTTATTTCATTCTCTGGCCTGATTGCTCTAGCTGGGATTTCCAACACTATATTGAATAAGAGTGGTGAGAAAGGACAGCCTTGTCTTGTTCCTGATCTTAGAGAGGAGGTTGTTAGTTTTTCTTTCTTAAGTATGATGTAAGCTGAGGGTTTATCATATATGGCCTTTATTATGTTGAGCTACTTTCCTTCTATACCCATTTTATTAAGTGTTTTAATCATAAATTGATGATTTCTCTTGTTGAATGCTTTTTCTGCATCTATTGATATGACCATATGACTTATCCTTTATTTTGGTTATGTGGTGTATCACATTGATTGATTTATGTATGTTGAACCATCCTTGTGCCCCAGGAATGAACCCCACTTCATGTGATGTGTAATCTTTTTAATGTATTGTTGTATTTGATTTGCTAGTATTTTATTCACAGTTTTTGCATATATATTCATCAGAGATATTGGTCTGTAGATTTTTTTATTCGTGCTACCTTACCAGGTTTTGGTATCAGGTTAATGTTGGCTTCATAAAATGAGTTAGGAAGTATTTCCTCTTCAGATTTTTGGAAGAGTTTGAGAACAGGTATTAAATCATCTTTGAATGTTTGGTACAATTCACTGGTGAAGCCATCTGTTCCTGGACTTTTACTTTTTGGTAGGTTTTTGATGATCATTTCGATTTCCATACTGCTGATTGGTCTATTTAGATTTTCCAGTTCTTTGTGATTCAGTCTAGGAAGGTCGTGTGTTTCTAAGAACTTGTCAATTTCTTTTAGGTTATTAAATTTGGTGGCATATAATCTTTTATAGTATAATCTTTTCTATTTTTGTGGCATCTGTCATAATTTCTCTTTCATTTCAGATTTTGTTTATTTGTGTCTTTCTTTTTTCCTTAGTGAGTCTGGCCAGAGGATGGTCAATTTTATTGATTTTTTTTTCAAAGAATCAGCTCTTTGTTGCATTAATTTTTCCTCATGTGTTTTTCTCTCAATTTTATTTAATTCTGCTATAATTTATATAATTCACTTCCTTCTACTGACTTTGGGCTTCATTTGTTGTTTTTCTAGTTCTTTAGGATGTAATGTTAGGTTGTTTATTTGGGATTTTTCTTGTTTCTTGAGGTAGACCTGTAATGATATAAGCTTTCCTCTTATTACCACTTTTGCCGTATCCCAAAAGTTTTGTATGTTGTATTTTTATTCTCATTTGTTTCTATGTATCTTTTGACCTTCCCTTTTATTTCTTCTTTGACCCAGTTATTCTTTAGTAGAATGTTGTTTATTCTCCACATAGTTGTGGTTTTTCCTGCTTTCTTTTTGCAGCCGATCTCCAGTTTCAAAGCATTGTGTTCAGAGAATATGCTTAGTATGATTTCAATCTTTTTAAGTTTGTTGAGGCTAGTTTTGTGTCCAAACTTATGGTATATCTTTGAAAATGTTCCATGTGCCACTTTCTGTTTGGATAATCTATCTATAGCTGTCAACGGGATACTTAGGTCCCCTACTATAATTGTGTTTTTGTTGGTTTTTCTCTTTTGTTCTGTTAGTAGTTGCTTTGTATATTTTGGTGCTCCCTAATTGGGAGCATATAGGAAATGTCCATCTTTGTCTCTCATTACCGTTTTTATCTTGAAGTCTATTTTATCAGATATAATAAGTACAGTTATACCCGATTTTCTCTGAATGCCATTTGCTTGTACTGTCATCTTCTACCTTTTCACTTTAAGTCTCTATTTGTTCTTACAGCTGAGATGTGTCTTTCTAAGGCGGCATATGGTTGGGTTTAATTTTTTGACCCAGTCTGCTATTCTGTGCCTTTGTATTGGTGAGTTCAGTCCATTTTCTTTTATGGTGATTATTGATATATGATATAGGCTTTGCTTTCTGATGTAAGCTGGTTGTTTTTAAGAAATAAAAGAGTCACGGAGAACATTTTACCTTCCCTTTACCTGCCTAGAAGAATTCAGATAGAAAAACCTCCTCTAGGAAGGGCTATCACCTTGCCATGATATGAACTAACCGTGGCAGGCAGAGAGGAATCTTGCCAATTCTGTTTGTTAGACTCTCTCTGTGTCCAAGCCTTTCTAGGGGTCAGGCAAGAATTTGTTTACCAAATTCTCATCCACCTGTTAACTACTTACTTTCCATTTGAAATCTCAGAGCCCTGTTTCCCTCTCCCTTGTCTAGAATGGCATATAAGCCTTAACTGCCCAATATGTCCTCAGGTCTCATATTCTTATGGAACCTCTGTATGCACATATGTGATTTAAATGTGGTTATTTTCTCCTGTTAATCTGTCTCATGTCTATTTAATTCTTAGGCCAGCCAGAAGAACTAAGAGGGGAAACAGGAGAGATTGCTCCCTTTCCCACACTAGTGTTATTTCTCTGGGGTCTTAGCATCATTTTCCCGAAGCTTAACCCTAAGGAGATCAAAACCAAAGAACTTGACTGGCATGTGAATGACTGGTTTGTGGCTATGATCTGTGATTTACTGGGATTTTCCCTAACAAAATACAATGAGATCAGTGAATTACAATTGAGATCGAGTAGATTATTTTCCTTGCACTTAAAAAAAAAGTCGACCAACAAATTGTTTTTCTACCAAAGAGCAGAATCAAATGTTAAATAATTTCTGACCTGGTATATCCTAGAAAGCTAAACTAAATTTTCACTAGAAAAATAAAAAGGACATATCCTATTTCTATTGTCTTCTAGGTTTATTTTATCCTACTATTTTCTGCTTAGTACAAAACTTACAGCTGGAAGTGACAGTTTTAAGTCATGATGTCGATAGGATTAAGATTGCTGTTACTGAATCTGTTTAGATTTTTCCTTTTTTATGCTTCTATTTTTTATCTAGGCTCTTCTGTTAGTAGTAATTAGCATTTCAGTAAAAATGCTCTTATGTGGTAATTGGTTAGTAGGGCACTACTTCATTTTAGTATAAATTAATAGATTCAATCACAACAAACTACTTATTATAAACATCTTTAAAGTGTATTCTGAGTGTCACAGTTAATTTAGGTTCCATGATATTGACTACTTACACACCTGCCTTCAGTCAAAAATGATCACATTTTCCTCTGACACGATTTTCATATTTTAAAAATTAATATGATAGATTCTCACTAAGTTGAGTAAGCATCTGAATTTGGCCATTTCAACTGGTAAAGGAATATTCTCTACTGCCTTTCTCTCTGTATCTTCTACTCCTCTGGATGGCATTGGAAGGTGGATCCTTGAGTACTGATTCCTTTTTCCTCTATAATTTGTATTTAGAGTGAAAAAGCAAGTAGAATCACCTTGTTCATAGAGCCTGGAGGGGGGCCATCTAAGGTAGCCAATTCTCTGAGATCTTCGTGACAGAGACAATCCAAGAGACTTTATCTTCTTGAGGTCAAATATGAGTTGAGGGAGTAGTAGCAGAAGAGAGGATTTGCCTTCAAAGTTTGGAGGTAAAGACTAGTATTTCAGGGTTCCTAAGGAACCTCAATTTATGAATACCTTCAAAGAAGGACTGAACTTGTATTCTTACTAATTTGCTTTATATAGTACTGAATTGTTCTTCCCAATCACTGATGAACCGAAAAACTGATTGGGGTGGGATGTTTCTCCACTGGATGAAATTCTCCCAGTACATGTGGTTGACAGGGATCTGTAGCTATCAGCTTTCAGCATCAGAAAAAGGACATCCAGGGTGGTTCAAGGACATTGTCTGTGCCTGTGGTTGATTAGTGTAAAAGAAAGCCCATTAAAAGCCCCCTTAACTATCTCTTCTTTGAATTATGTCCTGCTTTCAGTGTTTTATCTAACATTCTTTCCTTAAAGTTATGATAAACTTTGTATCAACTTATTGTCTATTTAAAAGCCAGTTATTTTAAACAGTGTGCTGAATTGAAGGAATTACTCTTTCTTTTTAACTCCTAGATTTTGATTTGTATCTCCAAGAAATCCGAGAGCTTAAGCGTTTCTTCCCAACATCTCAGTAGAGTGTCTAATGGTTTCTTGTTCATTTTGTGGTGACCTTCTACCTCTGGATGGTTTGCCATTCTCAAAAAGACCCTCTTAACTGACATTTATGGGAGCTGGGGAAAACCGGAAACCGCGAATAAGTAATGAGAAATATAACTCATTATAGGGTCTCAGTAACATGTGGGAGGAAATTCAATGTAACTTTCAATATATTTTATCTTTATTTAAATAGAATTAGTGAAAAATACAGAAGTGAGCTCTTAAAGAAATGCAATTAGAATATAGCAAGCATTTCTTTGGAACATGATTTTGAATTTAAAATTGCAATAGTTAAAATAGAAAAGAAAATGATTAATGCTGAAAACCAAACTGAATTAGTAGACTAAAAAAATCACATTGAAGAAAATCTAAAATAGAGTAGAAACAAAAACTCATAAAAAGGAAGATGAGGAACTCTAAAGATAGATCCAGGAAAATGAAAAATTCTGGAAAGAGAAAATGGATCATATGGAAGAAAAATGAATTAAACAAATAAAAGAAATTTAGCTTTACCCGAAGACTTGATTCAAACCGAAGGGACTCTTCAATGAAAACACTTAATTGAACCAGCAAATTGAAAGAGTTCCTAGGGAAGGTTGATGGGAGAAAAGGTATACGCATAGAGATACCCTAGGGTAATTTATGAATTCCGATAATAAGATGACGTCTTAAAAACTTCCAAGGTGGTTTACAAAGGATTCAGAGTAGTGGTTTTGTCAACTGTAATGCAGGAAGTAGGAAGTAAGTAGAATATACTTTACAAGTCATTAGAAGATAAAGACTATGATCCTGAAATCCTATATCCATCTAAAACAGCAATCTTCTGGAGAGTAAATTTTTTAAAAAAATTAGACATCTGTAGATTTAGAGGGTATACCACCCATACATCTTTACCTGAGGAAAAAACCATGTTAAGGCTGTCCTCTAATGAAATAACTAAATCAAAACAGATATAAAAACAGGGTAGTCAAGAGGAATTCCTGTTAGAGTTAAACTTTATCTCCCAGAAGGATATCAAGTAATGAGAACAATTCGATGAGTCTGTCAGCCAACAAAACAAAAACAAACAAAACAAAAATAATTGATCAAAGATCTTGTCTATTCAGAGTTTTATTCATAGTAATTAAAAGAGACCTCACAAAAATTAAGTACTTGTTGATTATGTATTGGTGAAGGAAAATGAGATGGAAAACTTAAGGTAAATCCTTAGGGAGATATACAGGAATCAAATTGAGATTAAATACGAACTTATATTATATTATATTGTAATTATTAATATATTATTTATTGCAGACAAATAATGTTGAGCACCATGATGTATGCTTTATAAATGCTATCTGTAAGATAAATGTTTTCACTTCATTTTTGATATATGTGAAGGGGAACAGAATATGCTACCCCAAAATATGTCACTTTAGCATATTGATTATTTTGATTTAAAGTTACTTAAGAATCAGCCAATGCAAGAAAGTCACTCTGACCTCCTTTGTCCCCTTGAAATCAGAAAATAAATCTCCCACATGAAAGTACCCTCCCTGTCCCAGGACAGTAGAAGATATTCTTATCATCTGCGATAGGGAATTTAAAGTCAAGAAAGCTATATAAACAAACCTTGTTACTTCTCTACTAATTTACTACCCCAAGCCCAAACTTATTTGTCTTGTCAATTCTTCACAAGTTTATTGTTTCTTCATCTAAAAGCTATAAAAGCTGCCTGCTTTGGTCACTTCTTTAAACCTTATATCCTTGGTGTTCTCATACATATGAATTTAAATTTGTATTTTTACTGTTAACCTCCCTAATGTCAATTTAAATATTAGACCAGCCAACGAACCTAGAAGGGAAGAAAGGAGTGTTTTCTTTCTCTATAGAACAAAGGCTCAGAGATTTTAAGTCACCCGCCCCCAAATGTCACAGCATTTTTAAGGACAGAGCTATAAATCACTCATCTGTCTAAATACAAATTCAGATTTATCCACTACAATACATGTAGGATATAAATGGAATATAATTTTGTTAGTCATGGTACTTTGGAGAAACAGAACCAATAGGATATATAGAAAGATTTATTATGAAGGATTTGCTCATGCAATTATGAAAGCTGAAAAGTTTCCTGTCTGCAAGCTGGGAACCCAGGAAAGCCAGTGGTGTTGTTTCAGTCCAGATCTGAGTGCCTGAGAACCAGAAGAGCTGATGTGATACATCCCAGTCTGAGCCTGAAGGCTGGAGAACCAGGAGCCGCCAGTGCCCAGGAAGAAGAGGTGATGGATGTCCCACCTCAAGCAGAAAGCAAATTCACCCTCCTTCCACCTTTTTATTGTATTTTATTGCCCACCTACATTGGTGAGGACGATCTTCTTTACTCAGTCTACTGATTCATATGCTAACCTCTTCCGGAAACACCCTCACAGACACACACAGAAATAATGTTTTATCAGCTGTCTCTGGATCCCTCAGCACAATAAAGTTGATGCATAAAATCAGCCATCACAATGATCATATCAAATCAAATAAGTTCCTGGTCCTTAGTCTAATTCATCAATATTTGTTGAGGGACTGTGTTCAAAAGTGAACTGCGGCAAAATGGAATTACTTCACTATAAATTTATTTAGAATTTACTATGATTTGCTCAGGGCTTCAAAAGAGATAATGGCTAATGAAGGGATAATAAAATTACAGGGTCATAGTATGAGCTATTTAAGAGAAAATCATTATTTGGATGTCCTTTAGTGCACTGTTGACTTGTTAAGTAGCTGTAACTAGCAAGTGATTTTTATTTTTTTCCTATTAGTTGAGACAAATTAATTAAACTATGTGCCTCAGTTTCCTTATCTATAAAATATGAATAATATTAATCGTACTTACCTAATAGGCTATTGTGAATATGAATTGTGTTAATAACATGTAATGTGCTTAGCAGAGTGACATTTAGTATGCAGTCAATATATATTAAATATTAATTAGGCATGAATGTAGCTACGATATGACCCCAGTATTCAGATATACCATGTTAGCTATTGGTTTAAAATGGTTCCTATAAATTAAGTATCTTTTCTGGAAAAAAAAATAGATCCACTTGTTCCAAAATTTTCCTGGAGTTCCTTAGAATTCTTGTGGACTCATAAGATGTAAATGGACTTTAAGGGTATATACTGGATAGAGAAAATATCTCCAGCTAAATAAATACTAAGCAGAGAATAAAAATGTGTTCTTGTTACACAGGTCTTTCTCTGTCTCTTTATCAATATAATGTTTATAAAAAAATCTAAAACATCAACATATAATGAAGGTTGTAATTGGGTTTTTTGAGCTACTGTGGAAAATTGGCATGGTTAATATTTGTAGTAAATATCATCTTATTTATATTTTATTTTATTATTAGATTTATCATTGTCTCAATAACCTTGAAGTTTGAAGTATTCCTATAGGACAAAACTAACCCCTTTTAATATCCAACTTAAAATATTAGCATTCTGAAAAATCATTTTTCCCATTTATATTTTCTTCCTTTGGAAATACATATCAACACCAAGAGGCCATTTTGTGGAAAATAAGAAAGCAAATACTGATTTTGTAATGTTTGGCAGAGACAGAAAAATAAAATTGGGCTGGGCCAGCTGGTTCACATAAGTATTGTGTTGCTATTTGGGTGGGAATAAGATTAAGGAAATTATTTTTGATGATACATTGATGGTACACATAATTAACAAATGAGAAAAGGCCACATATACTTTGTCTAGGAGGCATGTAAAGTTATAATTAATGATATGTGTCAACACGAGAAATACAGATTCTGTATTGATGCGATAACATTAAACCTTAGATATCTGAATTACCTCATTTCTTACATAGCTCACGCATTCGTATAACTAGAAAATTTGGGAAGAATAAATTCATGACTCCCAGTAATCATGTAAAATTTTCTCCCAGAAGTTGCAGAAAACATTATTGACAACCTGTAAATTGGCTTTATGTGTGAGCACATCCAGAAGAGAATCCAGTTTAGTCTTTTATCAATGAAATGCTTGTCCTAGAACAGTACATGACTAGCAGCTATAATATTCTGACACTCAACACACTTGGTCTGCAGCTCAGTTGCAAAACACGTCGGTCGGGTCGAATTCATGAAACTATAACAAAGACATGCACTCCAGGTGGCTCCACATTTTCTCATTCTACTTAAGAAACAGACCAGGATGCCCCATGTTAACAAGATCTTGGTTAATATTTCATTAGGGGAAAATAGGAGGAGAATGAGTAAGAGCTGATCATGGAAATACATCTTGGGAGAAGCCATATTCCTGCTTAATAAGGAGAGCTTCTCTGAAGAAGGATTGTATTCACCGATTTTACAGTTCCCGTTATATAATTTAGTAAAAAGTAAATGTGGAAAGTGAAAGGAAGGAAAAGGGAGAGCTATCATTAACCTGGCACATATTTTGTGCCAGGTTCCATTCAGGTGCTTTATATTTATTTAATTCTCATAACACCTATTAAATTTAGATATTAATATTCCCATTTTACAAATGAAGGAGCTCGGATTCAGTGAGGCAATGCCAAGTTTACCTTAATACATTTCACCTTAATACCAAGTTCACCTCAATGCCAAATGTACCTTAATACATTTTAAGTAACTTGATGATAGAGACTATAGTATTTGTCTTTTTGTTCCCATAGTCATACATAGCATAAGGCATGCAGGACACACTAATAAATGTTGCCAATTAAATTAATATATGAATGAAGGAATGAATAAATGTAGCAGAACAGACATTTCAACACATGTACATTTAATTCCAAAGGCTACATTGTGTGGAGAAAGGTGGAGAATGTTAATTGCACTCTGATCAAAGAACATGCTCTAAATAATTTCAATTGTTACAATTTTGTTGAGACTTTCTATATGTCCCAGTATATGTTGAGTTTTATGAAATATTCCACATGCACTGGAAAAATTTATGAATTCTGTTATTATTGAATGAAGTGGTGAAGAGATGTGTGTGTGTGTGCACCTTGCTCCTTTAAAATTAATATATGAAGGAAATCACTACATTATTTTTTTCCAGCTGTATTATGGTTACAGTGAGTGGATATGTCTTACTTTATTCATTTCTCTACTATGGAAAGACATTTAGATTATTTCTTAAACATGACCATTACATATAATGCTGCAATAATGAATAACCTGGTAGATATGTATTTTTGGAAGTGTATTTTAAGGTTAGTTTTCCTAAAAGTCATATTTCTGGATTGAAAGTAAATTGCATGTTTATTTTCTAAGTGTTACCAAATTTCCTTCTGGAGAGGTCATGCCAGGCTGCACTCCCACCAGCAATGTATGAGACTGCCTGTTTTCCCACAGCTTTTAACAATTTGTCTAATAGTGAACAAATTTACATTACTATAATAAATCTCAATCGATCATGGCATTGCATTCTGTTGATATTTCGTTTAATATTTTTGAGTTAACATTTATGGGTGATATTGGTCTGTAGTCTTCTTACTCCGTCTGCTTTAGACTGTGTTATGTTTAGTTCAGAAAAGAATTTAGGAAGATTAATTTTTCTTTTCAATGCTCTGGGATAATCTTTAGGGTATTAGATTATCTGGTCATTGAGTATTTGCTAGAATTCATCTATGGAATGAATCATTTCTTGGCCTGGTGATTTTTGGGGTACAGTTACATAATACCTCTATTTCTTTAATAGAACTTTTTCAAGACATAGGATAACTTCTGGTGATCTATATTTCCCTAAGAAATTAATCATTTCATCTAGGTTTTAAAATGTATCTGCAAATTAATCTCGATTAAATTTTTTTTGTTTCTGTTGTTCTTTGTCATATCTTATTTTTCAAATTCGTGCTTTCTCCATATTTTATTGATCATGTTAGCTAGTGATTTATTTATTTTTAAAAGAACAATATTTTTTATTATTTGGATATTGTCTTTTCTGTACCTCATTAGCTTTTTTTAAATTAATTTTTTTGTACTTTCTTTTGATTTACTTATTTGTTCTTATCTTGTTTTAAGAGCCAGGGATTCATTCATTTACTTTCATTTTAGTGATAAAAAGTTTTAGTGTGGGGAACAACCTGCCAGTTGTAGGTACATGGCATCCAACCTTTGACTTTAAACTTCCTTTGTAAATTGGATTACATGGTATGGACTTTGTATTTAGTCCCTTCCCAGTCTGAAAGCCTTTAGTGTTTAGTAGCATAGTTTAATCCATTTATATTCAGTATTAGTATTGCTATTTTTTTAATGATGACATTGGTTAATAAAATCCAGTAAGTTTCAGCTTTACACTTTAACAGTAAGGCATATATATGTATATTTACACTGTGTGTTCACCTCTCATAGTTAAATTTTTTTTGTCACCACATATTAGTATTGCTATTTTTGATCAAAATTCTGTAATTCTGTTTTATGAGTTCTATTTTTATGCCTCCTTATTTCTCACATTTTTTCACTGTTTCATTCTTCCTTTCTATGCTGAACCTATGGTCTCATTATCTTTTGTATTATAAAATGCTTTGAGATTTATATATCTTATTAAATTTTAATTATCTTCACTTTTTTCAGAAGAGCCTTGAACTTAAATATTTTTATTATAAAGTCAAATGTAACTAGTATGCATTATCTACTTCCAATCAAAGAAATAATATAGGATTTTTAATTTCTTCTCATGCTTCTATTACTTTCTAATTATTTTCTTATATAATTTGGAGTTTGGGAACTATTAGGTTATATGAAATTATTTATTTTACATTATTTGCCTTCTCTTCCAAGCATAATATTACATTTTGTATTTCCACCATACTCATATATTCAGATTTTAACTTAATTCTAAGTGTAAATGGTTTCTATGTTCACTGCCAAGATATTTTTACTACTTTCCCATTTTTAAGGTTTTAATTTTAATTTGCCTCTAGGTTGATTAGATTACACCTTTACTTTTTTTTTTTTACTTATAAGGGTCTTAAATGGTTGGTTATGATTTTTGAGCATTCAGTTATAATTCAGTTAAAATTATGAGCATTTGACTTCCTGCTGCCTAAATATATGAAAACTAGTCATATACTCAGCTGTTGGATTATAAATTTCTGAAAACAATCTTTCATTATTTATAATAGTATGTTTCTTTGATATCACTCAAAATAAATATACATTCTTTTTCCTGCAATATCTAATATACTTTTTATCTATATGAATATGTGTATCATTGTTTCTATTTGTATCAATAAATATACATTCTTTTTCCTGCAATATCTAATATACTTTTTATCTATATGAATATGTGTATCATTGTTTTTATTTGTATCAATATATGTATAATTGTTATCATCTTTGCTGGAATTATTACTGTGGAAGCCACCTTTTGGCATGGCTCCTAAAGACCCCGCCTCTTTACACTGACACCCTTGTATAATCTCTTCCCTTTGAATTTGGGCTCTGCCTGATGGCTTGTTTCTAATAGATTACAGTAAAAGTGATGGGATGTTACTTCTGTGATCAGAATACAAAAGACTGTTGCTTCCATCTTGCTAACACTTTCTAATTCTGACAAAGTCAACTGCCACATTGTCAGATGCTCAGTGGAGAGGCCCAAATGGCAAGGAATCAAAGATGTCTAACCAAGAGCTGGTGAGGGAGTTAGGCCTCAGTTCAGCAACTGTGAGGAAATAGATCCTTCCACCAACCATGTAAATGAGCTAGGAAGCAGAACCTTCCTGTGTTGAGCTTTTAGATGGGACCAGAGCCTAATTGCAGCCTGTGAGAAACATAGATCCAGAGGATTAAGCCAAAGTGTCCCCTTTCTGGAAGCAGATTCTGTCAGATAAGGAATGTATGTATTTTTAAATCTGCTGTTTTGAGTTAATTTGTAATGCAGTGATAGATTAAAAACATACAGTCACCACCTGTTTGTACTCTTCATCTGCATGCTCAGAAAACTTCTTGAATTTGTCTTCCGGAACACTGTTTTATCTTCTGCCACATTGGTTCTTCTGTGTAAGAGTTCTTATAAGCAATTTTTAATTTTTAATCTCCAGAAATTCGTGTATTATTTATTCCACCTCATTTTAAATTTACCTCTCATTCTTTAATTTTTAATTTCATCTCGTTGTTTATTCCTTCATCTTCTCATTTTGTTTAATCTTGCCCATGCTCTTTTTGAATGATAATGAGTTTAAAGAGGAGATGTAGATAGAAATATACATGCTTTTTCCTGCAACAACTAATATACTTTTTTTTTTTATCTATTTTGAATGTTATGGTCAACTCATTTTTATGCTATAGGACCTATACAAAGACCTTGTTTTGTTCGATATGTTTGTTTCCTTAGAAAAGTAAGAGAGGTGTCTATGTATGTCATTGACCCAAGTTAACACGAATAGAGTCTTTGATCCCTTGACATTTTTTCTGGATATTGTTGTTACTCCACTCTCTTATGATAGAGGGCAAGTTTTTGTATGATCAATTATATCAGTAAAACGTTTTTCATGTGGAACTACATGTTTTGTCGTACTGTACTCAATATGTAGCAGGTAAGCGCATTGGGGTCCTGTCACTGGTATCTAGGAGAACTCTTGTGTCCTGCTTGCTTTGTAATTGATGTGATTAGGTGTTTTCAAATGTCAATTTGTTGCCATTGAAATAACTTTTAGTAGTTAGGTCCTTCAGTATTTCTAGCCCACACTCACCTCCAATCCTTTCTCTTCCATTGAGAATGTGGTGAGGGTGGTTTGTGATTTTCATTAAGATACCATATTCACTCCCTCTTAAATATCCTTTAATATTTTGGAAAATATATGCTAGTCTTCTTTAATTTCTAACTGTGATGTAGTGTTCCCCTACTCTTATTTTGTCTTTTATCTGCTAAATGCCTTTCCTGTGGCTACTATCTCACAAGGAAGTTTCTGGAAATATTATCTCTTTATCTTAATACTATTTATAATAAGGTATATTGGCATACCCATTTTAAAGATATGAAAGTGATGTCTTAAGAAAGGTAAGTAATCCAACTAAATTGACCTAGATATTAGAAGGCAAAGCTGAGATTAGAGTCCAGTTATTCCTAATTATAGTTCAGTGCTTTTGCCTTTATAGGTCAGTATTTAATTTCTTTCTCAACAGTTCTCTCGAGCAGTTTGAAGATAAGAATAGAATGGCTCAGCAGATGCCAGTTGTGCTTAGAGATAATTCTTTGGGCAGTTGCGAAATCATATGAAATTATATTCTTATATCTCACACTCTAATGCAAAGATTAACTTCTATCCATTAACAGAATAGTTCAGTGAAACCACAGTTAGCGTATATAACCGAATCATAATTCTTTTTTCTTTTTATTTATTGTTTATTATTTATTATGACGATATTGATTAACAAAATCCAATAAGTCAAACGAACATGACAAACAGGCAGACACTCATGGACATGGACATTCTCTAAATTCTTTTTCCCCCTCTAAAATCATGTTTCCTAAATGGATATTGGTTGTGGAAGTTGGTTGCCATAGAAAACTAATGGTTTACCAATTTTGTTGTACTTAGATAATACCCTAGAAACTGGTTAAAATCTAATTTGATGCCCACACAGGATTTGATGACAAAACTTTCTCTGGCAGACAAGAGTAGTCATCCAGTTTAGCATAATCACGGTCAGACATTTGGAAAACTCTGACAGTAAAGTGTTATAAACTGTGGCAGGGTGAAGGAAACTAAATGAATTACGAAGAATAAAAACAAAACAGAAGAGTTAGCTTTGTACTCCAACAGTATGAATTTCTATCTTGAAAATGGGTTTCTAGACTAAAATTTTGTGTTTGCTATGCCTGAATGTTTAATTATATATTTTAGGCGTGTGACTCATTTCCTGTATTCCTCAATGAACTATAAATGCCGAGCTTTGAGTAGCGGTGCTGTCTGGGACAACTGCCCGTGGGGATCCAAGGGGAAGCCCACCTAGCAGTGTCCTGAGCTGGTGGGGAGTGGGTGGCACCAGGAACCAGGGGCGCCACAACAGGCAGCTGGGCTGAGGGTGAGCCACAACAGGAGCCAAGAGGCTGCCTGCTGGGGTGCCGGTCTCAGTGTGGCCAGAGAGGCCTGAGAAATTTAGAAAATGAATGAATGAATCAATCAATCAATCAATGCCAAGCTTTAAAATGTATCCGCATCAGCATTAATGTTTCTATTGAAAAGGCATGCATATTATGGATTTCACTTCAACTTTTAATTGTAATGCACATGCATTTAATTTTTCCACAGACATTTATTAATAACTGAGTATTAAAAATGTGTACTTTTGAGGATATACAGAAAATAATTGCTTCCGATATTTGTTTGACTTCTCAATAGCCTGATATTGAATTATCCCTATTTTTGTGGTAATAACTTTTAGGCGCATACCTCCTATGAAGTCATTCTGAATCTTTGATATGGTATCTGTCTATAAACAAGTTGTTTTTAAAAAGTATGATCATACCTTTTGTGCTTTTAAAGATGAAAAAAAAGTATAATTGCACACCACTTCATAAGAGTGTCCCTCTCCTTCCAAAGAGGACAAAGGAAACACTCAAAGCAAAGATCATCTTTCTAGCAGCAGCCTCCCATATGAGATTATTTTTTATCATTCAATCATTGACGTTGAGTTTAGAAAACCAAGCATCATGATGTTAAAGAAAACTTTCAGAGTCTTGGAAATGAATCGAAATTCATGTGTCTTTCTGGTGCAGGTAATAAGCAGCTAAATTACCTCGTGAAAGTCATTCAAGTCCTCTGGTTTCACTGACCTGACTGGAAAATGATAAGGTTGTTGTAAGACTAGGTAAAAAGACTGTTACAGTTGCCAAGTGTTAGATGATGTTGGTAGCACTATCAATGTTGAAAACTGGTGGGAGTCTGGATAAATTTTGAAAGTCGAGCCAATAGGATTTGCTGTTTGTTTGGATTTGTTGTGTGACTTACTCGCCTTATTTGACACTGCTGTGTTCATGTGTTAAATGGAAATAAAATCGATGAGTTTGTCATGAAGAAAGTATAATCATTAAGGGAGCTAGTATATGTCTGCTTAATACTTGTGACATAGTGGGTGATAAACTAAAGATGATTGTATTTTAAGGGGCCTTAAGAAGGAAGCCTGTGGCCATAAGGGTCCCAAGTAGTTTTGTCAAGTCCCATTCAGTTGTCCGACCATCAAGAAGGCCAGGATTTATTTTGACTGCAGCTATAATGGGAAGAAAAGGAAATATTGAAAAATATTTTTCAGTCTCCTTGCCTTTTGCTCTGTGGGTGAGGATTATTTCATACTAAAAAATCAGACATGCATTTTTAAATGGTGGCATTTTGAGGTCAAGTTCATTTCTTCACCTTGGTATTACTGGTCTAGACGAAGAGTGAAACTTCAAAGATCTGGCTCATTTCTAAAGACATTTTTAGTTTATATGCTTAAGTGGCAGAACTCAACTAACAAGCTTTCTTCTCTTCCATTTAAAGAAACTCGAGGAGCTAATAGAAGTGAATGTATGAGTAATAGTCATAAAAATCAGGTACTTTCTATGCATGATATGCACTTTTGTATGCTTTCCTCTCTCCATCGATGCTAATAAAGTGTTGTAGTTATGTGTAAACAGCCGCATTTTCCCCACTACTTCAGCCTCATTCATTTAGCGATATTAGAAAGTTTCATAATGGTCTGTCATATCACTTTTTCTTGCATGTATGTTCTTGTTTAAAAGTCCCTAAAGGCTCATAAAGGCTTTATTTTCTCAGTATCATGTATCACAGATATATACAATTTGAAAATTCAGTCCTTGGCAATCGTCTCTGATTTCATTGTACCATTCTTACTTATTGATGCCTTCATTAAAAACCAATTCGAGGCAACTGATTTGACTCATAATAAAATCCAACTTACATTGTTCCACAAGAAATTAGCCTGACTTTCTCGGTCAGTAGATTCCAACCTCCACCTGGTTTTCTGCTACCCTCTAGTGACTAGAGATAACTCCAGCATACTTGGAAAGCAGGTTAACCCTCTGTGTCGGAAGCAGTTGCCCAGGATAGGCATCAGCTCTGCCTGGGTTAGTTTTGTGTGAGTGCACGAATGGGTATATTTGTGAGTTTGGAGTGGGAAAATAATAGTATTTCGAGGTGGAAGAGAAGTGACCTTATGATACCAGGCAGCGATAAAACATAACCTGCTCTTATGCCTGAATCCTCTGAAACTCTCTAGGCAAAACATTCTTTAGAAGAGAATCCAGTGTCTGATTAGAACACCGTTTCTCAAGTTCCTCGTGGAATAAATACAGGAATGTAAGGTGCAATTTAAATGAGTGTAGATAGAAAATATAAGTGAGTCTGTGGTTAGGAAGAAAATTTGTACTTTATAAAAGTACAAAAGACTCAACAAAGTTTAATGTTGAGTAGGCACATATGTTTACAAAACAAAGATCTCAAAAAGCAACCCTGGAATCAAGATGATGGAGCAGGTATTTCTAAACGATGAAGAAAATGCATTTTCAGCCTGGCCATATCTCTGCCACACATTGTGTCTGGCTCACACTGCACTCCTGGCAGATGCCCTGACCCCATGTGGCTCTCTGCAACTTATTACGTTTTCTTTACCAGCAGGGGCTCTAATAAGCTTTCAGGGAAACTGAGAATGGACTCTTCAGCTTATCTAATTCTGGGAGTCTTTAATTGATAGTGCAATGTTACCCTTTTTTTTAACACAGCTAGGTTTGTGCTTGCTACTCAGTTCTTCAATATGAAGCAAATTATTATCTAAAAGTACGTACTCAAGTGGCAAGAGAAAAGCAAGAGAATTCTGATCTCAAAAATCAGGGTAGTGATTATCTCTGTCGGGAGGAGAGTAGTTCAGGGGGATGCTGGATTGCTGATCACGTTATCTTTCCTAACTATGCTCACGATGTGAATAATGAATGGTCCCTCAGTATGTCCACTCCTTAATCCCCAGAACCTGTGGATGTGTTAGCTTATGTGACAAAAGGGACTCTGCAGCTGTGATTAAATTAAGGCTCTTGGTCTGGAGATATGTCCTGGATTTTTGGGTGGGCCCAACGTAATTACAAGGGTCCTCATCCAAGGGAAGTAAGAGTGTCAGAGAAAGAGACATAACTAAGGAAGTGAAGATCAGAGTGGGAAAGATATGAAGATGCTGTACTACTTACTGATTTTGAAGATGCAGGAAGAGGCCACAAGCAGAAAGTGCAGCTGTCTCTAGAAGCGAGAAAATGCAGGCCTCGTATCATCCTCTAAAGTCTCCATAGGGATGAAGCTCTACTGAAATCTTGATATTAGCCTTAGAAGGCGTGTTTTTGGAGTTCTGAGCTCCAGAACTGCAAGATACTATATTCACATTCCTCTTTATATGCTTTAAATTGCCGCCCTAGAGTTTGCAGTATACATCTAAAACTAATGTATGTCTACCTTGAAATAATACTATGCTGCTCTATGTTTATTTCAGTTACCTTACAACAGAGTATTCCTAATTCGACCCTCCAGTGCCTTTTGGCATTGCTGTTATTCATTTCACTTATCTATGTCTTAGAATCACATAATATATTGATATGATTTTTACTTTAAGTCGTTTTTAGGCTAATTAAGAATAAGAAAAATAAAAGGTTGTATTTTACTTTCATTTATTCCTTCTCTGATCCTATTTCCATTTTTATGTAGATCTGAGTGTCTCACCATCAGCTTTCTAATTCCAGGAGTCCTTATTTAATAGTGCTGTCACTATCCTTTGAAAACAAGACGATCATTGGAATCCAGAGGGAATAAGAGATCATGGTTAAAGCTCATGGTGTAGGTAATTATAAAAGATAACTTCACTGCATTTTTCTTCCTTTTTTATTTCTTAACTGACCCTAAAAAGTAATTTATAAAGTGATATATATATATTTTTTTTAATTTTACAATTTTATTAGTTTCAAATATACAGTAACTTGGTTAGACATTTATATAGTTTATAAAACGATCCCCCTAATTGCTCCTTCTCGCCTCTGGTTTTCCACCTAGCCAATATATTAATGCTAACTGCATTCTCTATGCTGTGCTCCCCATCATGTGTGTGTGTGTGTGTGTGTGTGTGTGTGTGTGTGTGTGTAAAATTGAGCCTATAATATATAGAAATGTAATACATTTGACAATAATAGAAGAGTTGTGGAAAGGAATTGTATTTGAGTACGGAAATGGCACCACATGGTAAGTTGAATCCATGAGATGATTATTTTAGCATATATTTAATAAATAGAAAAAATTTTGTATTTCAAAATATATCAAAATAATAAATATAATGCTAGAATCACAGAAAAGGGAAAGAGTGAACAGAGGGATATACGAGTAACTCCGTATAATTAGCTTTCAGAGTAGTTTCTGTTATTTCCTCTGGATTCAAATGATCATCTTGCTTTCAGATAAGTCGCTTGCTTTCAGCATGAAGAAGTTCCCTTAATATTTCCTGTATCTAGGTCTTCTAGAAACACATTTTTTTTTCAGTTTAAAAAAATCTGGAATGCCTTTATTTTATCCTCCTTTTTTTTGAGATATTCACATACCATAAGTTCACTATTTTAAAATGCATAGTTCGACGTCTTCTTTCAAAATATTTAAAAAAATTTTTCAATTATAATTAGCATACAGTATTATACTAGTTGCAGGTGTACAACATAGTGATTAGACATTTATATAACTTATGACGTGATCACCCGGATAACTCTAGTACATCTGACACTGTACATAGATATGACAATATTATTGACTATACTCCCTGTGCAGTACTTTACATTCCTGTGACTGTTTTTACAACTGCAAGTTTATACTTCTTTCCTTTTTCACCCAGTCCCCTACACCCCTCTCATCTGGCAACCCTCAAAATGTTCTCTATGCCCAAGTTTGTTTCTGTTTTGTTTATTCGTTTTTTAGATTCCATATGTAAATGAAAACATGTGGTGCTTGTCTTTCTCTGTCTGATTTATTTCATTTAACACAGGTCCATCCATTTCTTTTGTTATTTAGATTCCACATATAAGTGAAATCATATGACAATTGTCTTTGGCTTACTCAGCATAATACACTCTAGGTCTATCCATGTCATCGCAGGTGGCAAGATTTCATTTTTTTATGGCTGAGTAATATTCCATTGTATACATGTACCACACTTTCTTAATCCATTTGTCTACCGATGGATACTTAAGTTGCTTCCATATCTTGGCTATTGTAAACCAATGTCTTTTATATTTGTAGGGTTGTGTGATCATCACCACCGTCTAATTTCACAATTTTATCACCCAAAGAGAACTCTCATGCCCCTTAATTGCTATTTCCCTATCCTCCCATCTCACCCATCTCTAGGCAACCACTACTTTATCTTTTTATAGATTGTCTTATTCTGAACATCTCTTATAAATTGAATCATATGATATATAGATTTTTGGTCTGGCTTCTTTTATCTAGCATATTTTCAAGATTAATCTGCACTGTAACATGTATCAGTACTACAGCACTTCTTTCCTTTTAATGGCCGAATAATAGTCCATTGTATCCATATGTCACATTTTGTTTATCCATTCATTATCTGATAGAAATTTGGGTAATTTCCACTCTTTGGATACTATTAATAATGCTTCTATAAACATGGCATGAAAAAAAATTTTGCATGGACATATATTTTCAATTCTCTTGGGTATACACATAGAAGTAGAATTACTGAGTTTTATGGTAACTGGGTGTTTCACATTTTGAGGAGCAACTTTCTCACCATTTGTTGTTTTCCAATATTTTTTAAAAATCGAAGCTACCCTAGTGAGCATGGAATGGTATCTTATTGTGATTTGGACTTGCATTTCCCTAATGACTGATGCTGTTGAACCATTCACGTACTTGTTAGCCATTTGTATACCTTCTTTCAAGAAATTCTATTCATAGCTTTTGTTTGTTTTTGAAATGGGTTATTTGCCTTTTATTGTTGAGTTTAGGGTTTTACAAATAAATTCCGGATGTTAAAACCTTAACATATGTAAGATTTACAATACTTTTTTCTATTCTCTAGGTTATCTTTTCACTTTCTTGATAGTGCCCCTTGATTCACAAAAGTTTTTTTCTTTTGACGATGTGTAATCTATTTTTTCCTTGGTTGGTTGTACTTTTTGTGTCTGATCTAAGAAACTGTTGCCCCATCCAAAGCCCACAAAATCTTCATTTGCATTTTATTCCAAGAGTTTTATAGTATTAGTTCTTACACTTAGATATTTTATCTTTCTAGAGTTATATTTTGTATATAGTGTGAGGTGTGGTTTCCTGTAACCCAGATTGTTGCAGAGCAGATCTCAGAAATCAGCATTAGTGTTCAGGACATTGGACTTTAGGGTCATACCACCTATTATGTGGGATGTGTGCAGGCATGTCTTGTTGGGAGGTTTTCTCAAACAAAATAGGGAATCCTACAGTTTGGACCCCAATGTCAGTTCTCTGGGAGGGCCCAATGAGCCCTACACTGGGCATGTGTATTTATAATTTCAAATAAGAGAGTCATAATTCCAAAAAGACATAAAATTACTACATTACCTCTACACAGGATGCATGAAAATGGCTCACCTAGTTTAGTGCCTTACATATGGAAGGCACAAAATAAAGTGGACCAATTATCATTACTTTTCTCTTCTTTAACTATTTTCAATAAAGATGGTTCAATAAGCATTCACTGCGTTCATGGCAAAAGAATCATTCTGGAAAATATTTGTTTGATTTAGGTTGAGGAAGCACATATTTTTGCTATAAAACAAAATAAAGCTTAATGGTCAAGATTTCCAAATGTTAGGTTTAACTGCAGCAGACCAAGCATATTAAATAGTATTATTTAAAATTCAGTAAAAATGTATTCCTACACATTAGCTATTGCTAATGTAATAAAGAGATGGGCTATTTTCATTTACGTAAGTTCTTATGCTTTTAAGATTTAGTATAAAGAAAAATCCTTTTGATAGTGTCTTAAAGATGAAAATGGGGATTTGCCTAATGTTCATTGTTTCAGATTTGGTTTCCCAGAACCATTGCTGAAGAAATGTATTTAGCATTATCTGCATTACACCCCCCAAATAACAGATAATGTCTATTCTGAGTGAATCACACCTATAATCTCTTCTTCCCTCTATTGTTCTATTATCTTCAGTTAAAATTAATCTGTTTCATCTATTTAACTCAATTGTAACCGTAAAGATTTATGAGTATTTAAAAACATCTATCTCGATTGCTTTCAAATATAAAAATACTAATTTCATTGTCCTCAAAACTGCTATTATTTGACTTGCATGGTGTTTGATATAGGTTGTCTTCTGAAGCATTATTAGTTTTCCTTCTTAAGTAATTTAATTTATTTCTATTTTAAAATAAATTTACAGTGTAATTGGAAAATAAATTATTGTTCTTACAGTGCTATCCACAGAAATATTATAACAGAATTTATTCTTTCGGATTATAGTTAATTGGTTTGGATGGTACGTCATGTTCTGGAGAAATATTTCTTTTATTAACTGTAATTGTGATGATACAAATGTCATCTCTAATCTCACAGACATTGTGGAGAAGAGTTACAGAGGATAGGATATCCGCTCAGTACATCTGCATGTAAACAAAAGCACAGATGAATCCATTGATGATTCAGAGGAGAATTAGTCAATATGTGGCTCATGGAGACCCCCGTTAATTTTTAGGCCCCTCCACTGCTACATAGTTTGGCACAAAGTGGAAATAGCACCTCAAAAAGTGAATGCTGTTTTATGCCAGTGCCACTAAACAATTACTCAGCACCTTACCAGGACCAAGAACAACATTGGCATATAGAGACTGGTCTTTGTCATGGAGATTCTGAGAGTATAGTCAGAGAGAAAAAAATGAGAGAAAAGACCATTGTTATACACAAACTATAACAGAGATAAGTACAAGGATTTTTGTGAGAGGTGAGAGCTGCTGCCAATCTGGATGAGATGGAAAGGTCAGAATTAGCACTAAATTCAATTTTGAAGAACAATTAAATGTAAGCAGGAGAAAAAGAGAGGGAGCAATTATTTCTTGAGGACATGTGAGGCTTCCCAGAGAAGGTGACATTTGAGTTATTAAATTTCATAGGTCTATGGCTAAGTTCGAAGGAAGTATTGGGTCTCCATCTCACATGCCAGTAGCAGGAATAACTGATATAGCCCACAGCATTTGTAGATCATGGGAGGTTGGAGGTGGGGAGGGCAGATGAAGGGGTTGAACCTTTATAGTTGTTTCTATGGTACACACATCCCTGGACACCAGTAGTTCAGATTAAATAATAAAAAAGAAGAATGAAGGGCAAGATGATGAAGAAGAGAAGCAGAAGAGCTAAAGGAAAAAGATAAAGCTTAAGACATAAGAAAATATATTGGTATCAATGGGGAGAAAAATGTTCAATATGGTGAGTTAAAGAGGCATGGAGGAGGAGAAAGGAAAAGCATCACTTGAAATGCTGAAGTTTTTGTCTTCTTTGGAAGAAGACATAGATATTTTATAAGCTGTAGACACTGATACTAAAAAATAAACCTAAGTCAGATCTTAATAGGATAAAGGTAACCAATACAAAAATAAAAGTAAAATGTACATCATTAAGCAAGCAGAAGGAAACAGACTCAGAAGAATGAAAGATAAGAGTGAAGGAAAGGAAGAACATTATCTAGAAATGAAGTATCTATGCGAGATAAATTTAAGGTGAAAACAATACAGAAATCGAAAATAAAAGGATGCCATATGGTGAAGTATTAAAATAGCAAAAAAAAAAAAAATCAAAATCAGAAAGATTAAAATAAGATCTCAGAACTAAGGTCAAATATTAATGTCATTAGAAAATGTAAGAAGAAAATAAAGGGTAAAAAAATACAGCATAGTATTTCAAAAGGAAGCCAAGGTAAACATTATATTATCTGATAAATAAGATATGAAGGCAAAAACATCATAAAGGACAAAGAAAAAGTTTGTGAGGGTAAAGAAACAATAGATCAAAAAGATATAACAATCATGAATTTAAAATACAGACTCACAATATAAGTATAAATATAAATACATTTTTTATTATATTTTTATAGTACATCTGACAGAATTATGGGAAGAAATAAATAAGTCAGTAGTTGCTTTTGCAGAATTTAACGTAGCCTACTAGATACTGATAGATCAAGGAAACAAAATTAAGTAAATATATAGAAAGTATAGCATTATCAATAAGTCTAATAAATGTTACATATTTTAATGCATATTAATATGTTATGGAATATTTTATTCTGGACATGTATGTCTTTATACCTATCAATAATAGTATACATATCCTTTTTAAGTGTAAGTGGAACATTAAAAAATATACTAGGCTCAAATGAATTCTAACAACTTCTTTTGGAATATACTAACTGGTTAGAATACAATATTATTAAATATAAAGAACGAAGGATAGATTCCATCATCTACTTAGGGTACAGAAAACTAGAAAGAGCACTGCTTCCACCCAAAAATGCTAGATCATTTGAAAAATGACACTTCTCTTGAACTCAGAGAACCAAGGATGCCATGACACAATTAAGCTGAAAGTGAAGGAGGGACAGGCACCTCTAAGGAGAGATGGGCTGTGAGCCCTACTTTCCTGGGGTAGATTTCAGTTGCATAAACCACAAGCAAAGTACAGCTAACATTATTTTTTTTTAATTTACTAAAGGCAGAGTGTGGGCTAGTATGAAAGTATAGAACTCCTGGGATGTACGAACACAATGAAAATGCAAACCCAACTGCAGACTCCTCCATGAGCCCCTATGGGTAATGACCAGAGAAAGCCTCCTTCATGGTGCAGGCCCAAGGATGGGGAGCACCAGCAGCTTTGGGAAAGGTACTGAGCCCTGACTGGACTTTATTCCCTATGTCCCTTGTGAAATCAAAGTCTTAAACCCCTGGTGGAAATACGCAAAGCCCTGTTGACCTGAGGGCACAGGTGAAGACCCATTGCAGCTAAGGAAGAGAACAGAAGAAAAAATCTCTGTTTCTCAGGAGGAGTACAATCCCATCTGTTGGAAACCATTCAAAGACATCTCCAAGCTGGAGGAGGTTCAGCATCACTGAGAAGGCTCCAATCACTGAGGCTAAATCAGGCCTAGATATGTCAATGGAGAAGTCTATCAAACATGTAAGGAAATATAGCTACGGAGACAGTCAATGTGATCATAACAGGATGCTGGACACCATTAGTCATTATGGAGATGCAAATTAAAATCATAATGAGAAATCATGACACATTTATTAGAAAGCTTAAAATCAAAGAGATTGACCATAGCAAGTATGGTGAAGACTTATCGGAACTGGAACTTTCACATACTGTTGGGAGAAATTCAAGATGGTGCCACCACTTTGGAAAAGTGTTTTGTAGTTTCTTGTGAATTTAATGTACACCTGCATTATATTCTAGATATTTCATTGTTAGGTACTTATCCATAATAAAAGAAGTATATACCCACAAAAAAAACTTGCATGCAAATGTTCAAAGCACTTTTATTTGTAATAGGAACAACTCAAATGCTCGCCAACAGGTGAATGAATAAACACATTTTGGCATATCCACACAATGTAATACTACTACGCAGTAATAAAAAGGAATGAAATATTGATACATGCAACAACCCGAATGCATCTCAAAATTATAATGCTGGTCGAAATATGTTAGACTTAAAAGAATACAGACATAAAATAGTACATACTGTGTGATTCCATTTATATAAATCTCTATAAAATGTAAACTAAACTATAATGACAGAAAGAAGATCAATGATAACTTGGGTGTTAGAGGGTTAGCAAGGGGTGGGACAGAGAGATCGTCAAGGAGCAAAAGGAAACTCTTGGGGGTGATGAAAATATTCACTCTTTTGATGGTGGTGATGGTTTAATGGGTACATATATATGTCAACACTTATCGAACTGTGTAACTTAAAGATTCATGGTTTATCATAAGTCAGTTTTACCTCAATCAACTGTTTAAAATAAAAACAAACAATGGAAAACAAAACAACGCAGACACTAAGGCCAAAATATGAAGGATTTCTGGCAATAAAATATCCCCCTCCAGTGGCACAATAAGTATTTGACAACTAAGAGAGGCATATTTTTTAACATACCCTTTTAAATCGGAAAAAAAAATATTAGTAATATACATGAATTTAAAAAATAAGAAAAAACAGTAAATTTTCTTTTATTGAACATTTTATATATACTTATGATAGTAAAACAAAGAATTTTAAGGAAAGCAAAGACCGTAACCAAATGAATTTGGTAACTACTGAATTATAAAATAAATATGTTTTAATTTCTGGATTTTTTTGGCTTAAAAATAATTAACAAAGGATAATAAATTTCACTTTTAAGATATTATTCAAATTCAATGAGATACTGCATGTTCTAATACAGTGAAATTTTGCACACCCTTTCAGAAAATTTACACCTTGCAGTTCATACTGTGTTTCAGTGATTTAGACATAAATAAAAGCAAATGGTTACAACAAATGACAGAACTGTAAAAAAAAGTTGAGTTTTTTTGTCTTTATATTCACTGTGCTTTCATTGTTTACTTGCAAGCTACTGTATTAAATCTTCGGTATGTGTGTCATACATTTCTATAGGGGCTGTCCACTGGAAGTATGCTGGAAGCAAGCTCAAACAATTCCAAACCATTAAGACCAGGCTTTAGAAAGAAGCAGCATAACTGAGTCAGCTTGTGTCTGGGGCCAGCTGTATAACAGAGTTCTCCAAATAAAATACCTTGCGCAGTGACTAAGGATAAGTACAAACAACGTGCTAATTTGAATGTTACACACATGCGTGCACATAAAATTTTAGGTACAAATATAATTTTATGTATATGTAATATATAACAATCACACATATTCTATATATTTGTTATATGTGCATATATAATATATACATATTATATGTCTATAATTATGCGTATAAATGTGAGTATATAATATGTATATATTAAATGTCTATAATTGTGTGTTTATATATATATAACATATCTGCATGTACTGATTATGTATGTATATATAATTATGTATACATGTAATTATATGTATATAGGCATGGTAGTTGTTAGAGAAGAGCTATTTTTACCTTCATGATTATCTTCCACGTCTGGGAGGAAAACAAAAATGATCTTAAAAGGGCATTAGTTTGGCAATGTCTTGTATAATAAACACACACTTTCTATATGTCCCAGGCATTCTACTCCTAGGTATTTACAAAAAACAAATTTTTTTAAATGTATGTAAACCAAAGACTTTCACATTGATGTTTATAGCTTTATTTGTAGTAATCGAACACTGGAAATAACCCACATGTTCCTAACGTAGGGATGGATAAACATATTTTGATGTATTCATACATTGAAATCTACTAAGCTGTGGAAATGAGTTTACTGGTATTTGAAAGTATGTGGGTTAATCTGAATGACATTAGCTAAATCAAAGTAACCAGACCCAAAAAAAGGTAAAATGACAGGGACAGAAAAGAGATCAATGTCTTCTGGAACATGGAGGTGGGAGATGATGTTCATTATCAACGAGAATGGGGACATTTTTTGAGGTAATGCGGTTCTTTCATATTTTGAAGATGGCCATACTTATAGAACTCTGTGCATTTGTGAAATTTCAGTGTACACCAAAAGTGTGTTTTATTGTATGGGAAGTATACCTTAATTTAAAAAAAAAAATGAGATAACTTATAACAACCCATAAGTCTGTCTTCTTAAAAAATACTAGTGTATGATTCTTGGATCAAAATGTGAGGGATGGAACTAAAAGTTCCTTTTCCCTCTTTACTCAGAATCTGGTTCCTCCACAGCTACTCCTCGATTTAATTTTAATCTCTACCTTTTCCCACCAATTTGGTTTCCTGACATTCATCCATTTCCTGCATGAGAAATTTTATCAGTAACCTTAAATATCAATGTTTCCTATAACAATAATGCTAAGAAGACAGTCCAAAACATTGGACTAAGATCCAAAGAGTTTGCATTCTATGTTTGACTATGTCACCATTTCATTCTGTGACCTTGCCCAATCACTTCTCTCAGAGTCTCCATTTCTTTCTTTGTAAAATGAGAAAGTGGAACTAGATGATCTCTGAGGCCCCTTCAAGCTTCAATGCTTCATGATTCTATCTAGAAATCAGTTTTAACACATTGAAAATTAAATATGAAGACTCATTTCTGAAGTCATGTTTTCATCCAGGAATCTTATTTGCCAATTCATTATTATGGATTATTCATGCATATAAATTTCTTCAGGCATATATTTTTTGGTTTGCATTAAGACTTTATTCAGAACTTTGATCTTTGTGGAAATAATCCCCTGTAGCAGAAAAGCTGTCTAATGGCAGAGCCAATTAATTGATGGTTAATTTGATAACAGGAAGTTATAAAGTTCATCTGAAAGTGGGAAGCTGATTTTCATTCTAGTATTTTCTACGTTCCAGTTTCAATTTTCAGTTTACCCAATATTTTATTATGCCCACACTGTGTACTTGTACCTATTTATTGCAATTTTAATTTTTGTGCATGGTGAAACATTTCATTTCTTAAACAGTTAATGAACTGCTACAATGGGCGAAGCCAGTGATTTCCATTAAGGGAAAGGACAGACACATCAAAGTCCTCCACAGCTCATTTTTCCAAATTGCAGAATCTGTAACACAGATTCTGGTGTGTCCTATAGTAGCCTTTCCCAAACTATTTCATATCATGGCATCAAGAGAAAGATACTATTTGTATAGCCCCTGGGGATAAATGGACAAAACAACTCAGGGTAGTTGATTTGCCCAGGTGGTACAACAGCCTCAGGTCCCAATTGCTAATCTGGTTGATACTTTCGTACACCTGTAAACTATTTGTAACCCATGGCTCTGCCCACAGCCGGTTTAGATAAACCAGTTTTATCTAAATATCATATCCTTCAGGTATATGAAAATGGAAAAAGATAAATACTGGGCTGTAGTTCTAGGCAGTATAGTTCTAGGCAGTAGTTTCTGAGGATTACAAAGATGAATGAAATGCAGTGCCTCCTTTCACCTGGGTTGCAGCCTACTGAGAGTGAAAATAAAGTATCATTTAGAGTACAGTATGATAAGCACCATAACAAGTATACATAATAGAGATGCGTGTAACTGGAGCATGAAGAGTATCTCACTGCAAGTCCTCTGAGAAGCAGACACCGAGATGTGTTTAGATATGCAGGCGATCTAGTGGGGAAAGGAATCAGGTGTAGGCAGGAGAGCTTCAGAGACAGAGCAGGTGTAACTTATGTGACGGCGATTGAGAAGGGGGAAAAACGAGAACAGGCATACCTCATTTTACTGTGCTTCCCTTCATTTTGCTTCACAGGTGTGCTTTTTACAAATTGAAGGCAAGACCCTGCATCAGCAAGAAAGACGACTCACTTTATTGCAGTGGTCTAGAACCAAACCAGCAGTATCTCTGAGAAATGCCTGAGTGGGGTAGAAGGAGTTTCATACTCTGACATATTTCTAGGAGACAGTGGGCCAGCTTGATGGGGAGTCCTCAAGTTATTTACTGGAAGAGCTGCACCTTCTACGGGAATGGGCCAGTATTTATACCCAGCCGCACTTAATCACTGACTAGAAGCCTTAGGAGACCTCAGATGAGCATGAAGAAGACGCTAAGGTAAAACAGAAGTTTTCTCATTTTATTTTATGAAAGAACTTTTTTTGGCTCCATAATCATGAACATTGTTGCTTTTTTTTAGTACCTGACTTTAGTCATGGAGTGCAATGTTAGCTATGGGTTTTTCATATATTTCCTTTATCATGTTTAAGGAAAGTCATGTCTATTTCTAGTATGTTGAGTGTTATTTTGTTGTTTTAATCAGGAAGGTTATTGGGTTTTGCCAAGTGCTTTTTTTTTCTGTATCAATCGAAATGGGCATTTGGGTGATTTTTTTCCTTCATCTGTTAATGTGTTAATCTTTGATTTTCATGTTGAACCACAGTTGCATTCTGGGGATATAAATCTTAGCCACGTTACATTTTAATGTGCTGGTGGATTTGCTTTGCTGGTGTTTTTCTTTAGGATTTTTAAAATCTATATTCGTAAGGGTTATTGCGTTTTGCACCCCTCCCATTAGGACAGTCCCCTTCTATTTGGGACCCCCCTTTCCTTTCTCTGCCCTAGCCCCTTTGGCATCCAGCCACCTGCCCACAGGTGCCCCTTCCTCGCCGCCCTGCCCTTGTGGCCAGCCTGGCTAATTTTGTAAGATACCGGGTTGGTGCAGAGATTTTTTTTTCTTGTAACTTAAACAGGCCCAACATTGTTGGTTCTATATAATGGGCATGGAGGTGTTGTCAGAGGTTTTAAAGTGATTAAACGTGAAGACTGTGCAAACCAAAAACAAAACAAAATGCACATACACAAAACTGCTACGCAGAACAACTCATGCTGTCATGCTGATCCTGCTGTGCATGAGCTGCTGGGGTCTATCCCAGCAGGATGGGATAACACCCTCAGAGCCAAGGGTCTCTTGAAATCGTGAAACAGGGCAGTTTGCAAAATCTGATCTCTCTTGATCACATGAAGATTCATCTGACCATGGGTAAAGGAAGAAACCCGTCAGTACCCATTTTCTTATTTTGGAAAGAGACACCTGTGTGTGTTTGTGCTTGAGCTTGTTGGTGGTTTTCAGGTGAACCTATTACTAGGGGAACGAGCCCCGTTCTTCTTTCAGGTTTAAATCCTGGCTCTTTGCAACCTTGAGCAAGTTACTTTAATTGTCTGAGCCTATTATACCTATAAAAATGGGTATAATAAAACCTATGCTCAAACAGCTGTTTGGGGTATAAAGTGAAATGATAGGTATTCAACATGTGGTCCCAGGAAAGTAAAGGGACTTGTCTCGGTTTATCCTCTTAATAACAGGACCTAGAACTAGGAGCTAGGAGGCCTGACTCCTAATCTAGCAGGTCTTCTGGAAATAGCTATTGCTGGGCTTTCATATTCAAAAGAGGTATCTCTGCTGGTTTCCTATGACAACTATCTATTTGGTTTTCTTCACTTGTTCAATTCCTCAGAAATATTCCATGTTTACATAATACCAAATCAACCAATAGCAGTGATATGTTCAATTAGGGTATGGCATTGTTCTCATGGCAGTTTGGGTAATTTGTTTTTAGTAATTTGTTTTATCTAGGTTAAATAATTTGTTGGTGTACAATAACTCGTAATATTTTATAATCCTTTTTTTAGTGAGATCTGTTTTTAATAACTTGAGTCTTTTATGCTGAGTCATTCTAACTAAAGATTTGTCAATTTTGATTTTTTTAAAGAACAAATTTTCATTTTCATTAATTGTTTTTCTATTCTCTTTCATTTATCTCTGCTATAATTTTTCATTAATTCCTTCTGCTGGTTTTATGTTTAGCTTGCTCTTTTTCTAGTTCTTTAAGGTATACTGGTAGGTTATTGATTTGATATCAATTTCAACGTAGGCTTTCACAGCTCTCAAATTCCCTCAGAGCAGGGCTTTCACTGTATCACACACATCTTGCTATGCTGTGATGTTTTTGTTCTCGTCAAAGTATTTCTACATTCTCTTACAATCACTTCTTTAACCCACTAAATAATTAAGACTATGCGAGTTTTCCAGTTTCCACATTTTCATTTTGTTTTGCCTGGAGAAGATACTTTGTATGATCTCAATCTTTTAAAATTTGTTTAGAGTTGATTAGTGGCCTAACACATGGTCTATCCTGGAAATGCAATATGTAAACTTGAAAAAAAAATGTATATTCTACTGTTGGATGTTCTGTAGATGTCTGTTAATATTGATTGGTATGTAGTGTTATTCAATCTTGTATACTCTCACTGATAATCTGTCTAGATTTTGTATCTATTGTCATAAGAATTTTTATTGTAGAATGTCTATTTCTCCTTTCAATTCTGCCAGGTTTTCTACATATATTTTGGGGCTCTGTTATTAGGTGTGTATATATTATTATATCTTCATGCATTGGCATGTTAATAAGCCCATAATGTCCTTCTTTATCTCATAACAAGTTTTGACTTAATCTAGTTTGTCTGATATTAGTATAATCACTCCAACTTACTGTAGGTTATTATTTGCATGGAATATCTTTTTTCATTCTTTCATTTTCCATATATTTGTGTATACATCTAAAGTTAGTCTCTTGTAGATCATGTTTTCTAATCTGTTGTGCCATTTTCTCCCTTTTAATTGGAAAGTTTAATCCATTTTCACTTAAGGTAGTTGCTGATATGGAAGAACTTATTTCTGCCATTTGCTATTTTCTATGTCTATGTCTTTTTTCTGCCTACTGTTTATTTTTTAAAATTGATATTTTCTTGTGTACTTTTTAAAACAATTTGTTTCTTTTACTATGAAATATTAGTGGTTGCCCAGGGGATTTCAAATATCTTAAATATATAACAACCTAGAACATATTAATACCAACTTACTTTCAATAATACACAAATGTCTGTTCCTATATATCTATTTCATACCTCACCTTTATGCTGTTATTGTCACAGATTACATCTTTATATATTGTGTACCCATCAACCTAGATTTATAATTATTGCTTTATGAAATTGTGTTTTATGACTTTGGGTAGGGAACACACAATGCAATATTCAGATGATGTATTATTGAATTGTACACTTGAAACCTACATAATTTTATTAACCTATCAAGTAGTAAAAAGGATTTATAAAGAGAAATACATTTATCTTTTTTTACATTTATTTTTTTAAAACATATTTAGCTATATAATTACCTTTTCGGGTGTTATTTCTTTATATAGAATTGAGTTACTGTCTAGTCATTTTAGGCCCAAGGACTGCCTTTAGTATTTGTTGTAGGCAGGTCTGGTAGTGATAAACTCTCTATTGTTGTTTAACCTGGCAATGCCTTAATTTCTCCTTCATTTTTGAAGGATGGTTTTACCAGTTATAGAATTTGTGATGTACAGTGTTCATCTTTAAGCACATTAAATATGTAATCCCACTTCCTTCTGGCCTCCATGGTTTTATAGAAACGTAATAGTATCACGTAGTCCCACTTATTTATTTGTTCCTGTGCTTTTGGCATCATATTTAAAAAATTACTGCCAAGACTAATGAGGAGGAACTTTTTCCCTATGTTTTCTTCTAGGAGTTATATGCTTTGAGGTCTTACATTTAAATCTTTAATCATTTGCAGTTGATTTTTATTTACAGTGTAAGATATGGGTCAAATCTCATTCTTTCATATGTGAACATAGTTTTCTCAGCACTATTTTTTTTTGAAGAAACTTTCCCCATTGTTTATTGTTGGGTCCTTTGTCAAATTAGTTTCATGTCTATATCTGAGTTGGTTTCTGGGCTCTCTATTCTGTTCCATTAATCTATGTATCTGTTACTATGCTAGTACATACTATTTAAATTGCTATAGTTTTATAATATAATTGGAAATCAGGCAATGTGATGCCTTCAACTTTGTTCTTCTTCAAGGTTGTTCTGACTACTTAGGGTCTTTTGTAGTTCATGGGATTTTAGAACTGATTTTTCTATTTCTCTGAAAATGCCCTTGGAATTTTGATAGAGACTACATTGACTCAGATTGTTTTGGAAAGTATGGACATTTTAACAGACTTTACAGACTGGTTTTAATGAGAAAAGATCTTCACCTATGGATGGTTGTGAGGAGTTGGCTCAGTGGTATATGATATTTCTGGCTCTAGGGAGCATATAGCAGCATTGTCCCCATGCAGCCTCCATCAGCTGAGGTCAGTGTGGTGAAGATGGCAGAGGTCCTCTGCAGTCAACGTTGTGGTTGCCCGCAGAAGCAGTGTGGGCTGTTGCAATTTTCTGTAGTGGAGACTGCTAAGGTCCTCCCATTCTCTTTTTGTCCCTGTGGAGGAAGTTGTGCCTGAATGGATAGATCTCTTGGCACCTGGTCCAGCTTGTGGGGACACTCTCGGTGACAGTGGCACCAGCGTCTGGAGGGGTTTAGAGCACAGACATGCATGGAGGGACTATGGCTCCAGAGTTTGGGGCACCGGTGGTTCCAGTGCCTGGGGCTCAGGTCCCCTCACTGCAGCATTGCTAATGATGCATAAGGCACAGGCCCTTCTGGAGTGGCCGCAGAGCCAGGGTCCAGAGTGCAGATATTCATGGAGCAACAGTGGCTCCAAGATTGGAATACTGGCGAAGCCACTATAGTAATGGTTCACCAAACCCACATGCTTATGGAGCAGCCACGGAGCTGAGTGCGAAGACTGGTCAAGTGAGGAGTCCGCACAGTTCTGAAGTACAGCACATAGACGTGCCCACTGTAGCAGTGGCTGCAGTGTCAAAGCCCAGACACAGAGTGGCTGTGGAGCCAGGGTGCACGTACAAACATGTGATTAAAAGTCTGTTCAAATTTTTTATCATATTTACTCAGTTTGGGTACTTTGCATCTTTATAGGAATGTGTCCATTTCATTTACATTATCTTTTTTTGTGCAAAAGTGTTTTAGTATTCATTTATTATATATATAAATATACATATAAATTTACTTCATTATAAAAGAAAACACTGGACTAAGTGTGGGATAGGGTGGATATATGTATGGATACACACACACACATATATGGATGTATATATGGATATGTGTATATCTGTCTATGTCTGTAGTATGGTATACATCACCCCTTTATCCCATGCTTACTCCAGCGTTTTCCTTTATAATTCCTAAAACGTCCCATGCTGTGCTGTGCCCCTGTGCATTTTGCTCTTGCTATTCCATCTACCTAGAATCTCACTGCACCTAAATAATGTCCCTTCATCTCTAAAGATGTAGCATGTGTATCACCACATCTAAAAAGCCTCTTTGTACACACCAAGGCAGGTTTAGTGACAATCATCTCTGCTCCCATAGCACACCTATCGTTGCACATCTATGCTGTATCGAAATAATCTGTTTCATGTGACTAACTTTTCCTGTGGACTATGACTTACTTTGGAACAAGAATTTTTCTTATAATCCTGGTGGCCAGGAGAGTGATTAGCACATAGCTTGCAATCAGTAACTACTGAATTGAGCTGAACTTTAGCTAAATCAGTGTGAAGTATACGTAGAAGCTAGCAGATCCAGAAAGCATAGAAATCATTTTCCATTGTAAATAATGTCTGCCAGATTATGTGCAAATAATAATAAAAGCATCAACAGTAACAAAAGCTTCCTTTTACTGAGTTGCTAAAGTGAGCCAGGTGTTCAATCTATGCATTTCATCTGCACAATAATTATGAGGAGTGCCAACCTTTTCATCTTTTTGATTTGGGATCAAGGACATTTAAATGTGAGCTTTAAGCAGCATGCATTTTATACTTACTAATACCATTTGTTTTCTCTCATTTCTATTCATATGCTTTGGATAGACTCTCTAAGCACATGTCCTTCCATATGTCTTCATAAATTTTCTATTGTTCTTGTCCTCTACAGGTTTAATAAGCTAGGTAGATTTTTTTTGCCTTAATTAGTAGAAGAGTGAGAAAGTGTTTATATTTACATGCTTTAGGTGAGGAATATGTTTTGTCAGAATTTTTTACAGCTAACTGATAGAAGATCCTCTTTCTCTCATTTTAAAATGTAAAATGTTCTTGCTATGATTCCTAATCCGGTTAAGAAAGGGAGGAAAAAATCCTACCTAGTAAAACCCTTCACTAGTAAAAAGAAGACTTCTGCTCTCAGTTCTTCACTAATTTATTAGGTTATCTTAGGAATTGCTTCTCTTTTCTTGGCCTCAATTTGCTCAGCGTGGCAATTAGGGCGGTGATCTAAATGATCTAATGTCTCTTTGAGTTCTAATATTTTTTTGAGTATGTAACATTCCATAGGCATATTTGCTTTATAAATGAAGGTGTGACTTTAGTTTATCATCAAGTACCCATTTTTTTAATACTAAAGATCTCATGAATCTACCTTCTGTTCATTTTCTACTACCATTCCTAAAGTCAGACTTGAAATATTACAGTGGCTTCTGAAATAGTGTCTCTGCCTCCAGTCTCATGGTCCTCCAAACTTTTTTGGTGCATGTCAGTGTAATAGTGCCACTCTTGTGATAAAAACTCCTCAGAAGAAACCTATCTGATTCAGGAAAAATTCTAAACATTTATGGACTGTAAGACCTTTCATAATCTGGCTTCAGACTATCTTTCTACACTCCTCTCTCTCCCCATGTGTCTCATGTATGCCAAATTTCATCAACAGAGCATTATTTATCATTCCATGAAAATAAATTTTATACCCTATAATTTTGTACACATTAATTTTAATTCCTGTAATGCTTTTTCTACCTCCCTCCCTCTTTCCCCCCACTTTTTCTCCCCTTCCTCCTCCTCTCTCCCTCCCCTATCTTTTCTAAGCCTAAGGAAACACTGAATAATTCATCTCCTCAGCTGCCCACCCCTACAGCAATTAATTATACCCATAAGCGTGGTGATGAAAACAAATATGTGGTTTCTAGAAGTCTAGCCCTGTTAGTCAAGCAGGTAATGCTCAGAAAAGAAGGGATAGGCAAATAACCCAAATTGGTGTCCATTATAGTCCTAATTTCAAAATGACTGATTACTATAATGTTATGGAAAAAAATGTTAGAAATACCGTTCTAAGTCTCCAACTCTGGGGGGATCTGCAAGGTGATAAATGGTACCCTGACCAAGTTCTGAGCCAATTAAAATACAAAACAAAGAATCCACAGAAGAGACCGAAATGCCACCTTTATTATTAACAAAGCTATTAGATAATGTAGCTTGTATCTGAAAAAATAAATAGCAGACTTAATACCAAATTCCAGAAATAGGCAGAATTGTCTACCCAGACAATGGCAGCAATATAGATCAGGACAGATCTCTCCATGGGGGCAGGGATGGCCCTCTCAAGATTTACAATGTAAAAATAGCAGATGAGAATAAATGCTCCCTAGGGACAACTCGCTCCCCAGAGAGACTGGAGATGAAGGGACTGGGCTATCCATGCCCAGTTTCCCTACCTGAGTCATTCATTGGTAATAAGTGAGAAGTGCGGAAAGGCTAAGTGTGCTGCACTACAATATATCCCTATGCATGGAAAACAGCATCAGAACAGGAAAATGACTGTTTCCCAAAAACACCAATGAAGACTCACTAAATCACTGGCAATATCCAAGAAACTGTATTTTTTATTATTGGTTAACAAAATCCAGTAAACTTCAAGTGTATTATTTAACAGTAAGTCATATATATTCATATATATATATATATATATATATATATATATATATATAGCATCACGTGTTCACCACCCAGAGTTAGATTTCTTCCTGTCACCACATATTTGATCCCCTTTACCCCAGCTACCTCCCCCTCCCCTTCTTCCTTCTAATAACCACTAGTCTATTGTCCATGTCTGTGAGTCTGTCCTATTTGTTTGTTGCTTTTAGAATTATATCCCACAAATAAGTGATAACACGTAGTTTTTGAATTTTTCTGTCTGGATTATTATGCTTAGCATGATTATCTCAAGATCCATCCACATTGTTGTAAAGGGCAGTATTTCATCTCTTCTTATGGCTGAGTAATATTCCATTGTATATATGTACCACAGCTTATTTAGCCAATCATCTATCATAGGACATTTCAGTTGCTTTCATGTACTCCTATGAACATCAGTGTGCAAATATCTTTTCAGATATGGGTTTTCAAGTAGAATGATTGCTGGATCATATGGTAGATCAATTCTTAGTTTTTTGAGGAACCTCAATACTGTCTTCACAGTGCTGTGCCAATTTTCAGTCCCACCAGCAGTGTATGAGGGTTCCTATTTCTCCGCATTCTCTCCAACATTTGTTATTACTTGTCCTGTTGATTATAGCTATTCCAGCAGGTCTGAGATGGTATCCCATTGTGGTTTTGAGTTGCATTTCCCTAATAGCTAACAATGATGAGCATCTCTTCATATGTTGTTGGCCATTTGTATGCGTTCTTGAGAGAAGTGCCTGTTCGGATCCTCTGTCCATTTTTTAATTGGATAATTTATTTTGTCGTTATTGAGTTGTATGAGTTCTTTTTATATTTTAGGTATTAGGTCCTTATTGGAGGCATTGCTTGCAAATATATTCTCCCATTCAGATGGTTGTCTCTTTGCCTTATTGATGGTTACTTTTGCCATGCAGAAGCTTTGTAGATTGATATAGTCCCATTCATTTAATTTTGATTTTGCTTCCCTTGCCTTTGAAGTCAAATTCATAAAATCCCCTCTCAGTCCAAAGTCCATGAGTTTAGTTCCTATGTTTTCTTCTATGCATTTTATTGTTTCAGGTCTTATATTCAGGTCCTTAATCCATTTTGGGTTAATTTCGGTGTGTGGTGATAGACAACAGTCTAGTTTCATTCTTTTGCAAATGACTTTCCACTTTCCCCAGCAGCATTTATTGAAGAAGCTTTCCTTTCTCCACTGTGTTTTTAGCTCTTTTGTCGAAAATTATTTGCCCATATAAATATGGGTTTATTTCTGGAATCTCGGTTCTGTTTCACTGGTCTGTGTGTCTGTTTTTCTGCTAATACTATGCCGTTTTTATTATTGTTGCCTCGTAGTAGAATTTGAAGTCAGGCAGAGTGATGCCTCCAGGCTTGTTCTTTTTTTTCTCAGGATGGCTTTGTTGATTCAGGGTCTTTTGTGCTTCCATGCAAATCTGATAATTTTTTTGTTCTATTTATTCAGAGTGCCAATGGTATTTTGATGGAGATTGTATTAAATCTGTATAGTGTTTTAGGTAAAAAGGTCATTTTAACTATGTCAGTTCTTCCAGTCAAAGAACGTAGAATATCTTTCCATTTTTTTTTCATCCTTAATTTCTTTTAATAAGGTCTTATAGTTTTCATTATATAGGTCCTTCATCGTTTCATTAGGTTTATTCCTCGGTATTTTATTCTTTCTGTTGCAATCGCGAAAGGGATTGTTTTTCCACTTTTTCCGACACTTCATTATTAGAATATAGGAACACTATAGATTTTTGAACATTGATTCTGTATCCAGAAACTTTACTGTATTTGCTTATTTTTCCTAGTAGTATTCTTGTAGAATCTTTAGGGTTTTCTCTATAGAGAATCATGTCATCCTCAAATAGTGACAGTTTGACTTTGTTTCCTATTTGGATGCCTTTTATATATTTCTCTTGTCTGATTGCACTCACTAGGACTTCCAATGTTATATTGAATAACAGTGGTAATAGTGGATAGCCTTGTTTTGTTCCTGAACTTAAAGGTTTTTAGTTTTTCATCATTAAGTATTATTTATGGTAGCTGAGGGTTTGTCATATGTGGCCTTTATTATGTTATGGTACTTCCCTTATATACCAATTTTGTTAAGTGTTTTGATCATAAATGGGTGCTGTATCTTGTGAAGGTGTTTTCTACATCTATTAATATGACAATATGATTCTTATTTTTTAATTCGTTTATGTGGTGTATCACATTAATTGATTTGCATATATGTTGAACCATCCCCATGCCCCAGGGATGAAGCCCACTTGATCGTGGTGTATAATCTTTTTAATATGTTGCTGTGTTTGATTCACTAGTATCTTATTTAGGATTTTTGTATCCATGTTCATGAGAGTTATAGCTCTATAGTTTTCTTTTTTGTGTGTTACCTTTACCAGGTTTTGGTTTTAGGGTAATATTGGCCTCATAAAATGCGTTGGGAAGTATTGCCTCCTCTTCAATTTTTTTGGGAACGTTTGAAGAGAATAGGTATTAAATGTTCTTTGAATGTTTGGTAGAATTTACTGGTAAAGTCTTCTGGTCCTGGACTTTGACTTTTTGGTAGATTTTTGAGGGTTGTTTCAATCTCCATACTGCTGATCGGTCGATTTAGATTTTACAGTTCTTCTTGATACAGTCTAAGAAGGTTGTATATTTCTAAGAATTTGTCCATTTCTTCTAGGTTATTAAATTTGGTGTCATATACTTTTTCATAATATTCTTCATGATCCTTTGTATTTCTGTGGTATCTGTGTAATTTTTCCTCTTTCATTCCTGATTTTTTTTGTGTCCTTTCTCTTTTCTTTAGAGAGTCTAGCCAAGGGTTTGTCAATTTTATTAATCTTCTCAAAGAAACAGCTCTTTGTTGCATTTATTTTTTCTATTGTTTGTTTGTTTGTTTTCAATTACATTTATTTCTGCTCTAATTTTGATTACTTCTTTTCTTCTGCTGATTTTAGGCTTCCTTCATTCTTCCCTTTCTAGTTTTTTAAGATGAAATGTTAGTTTATTTGGGCTTGTTCTAATTTTCAGAGGTAGGCCTGTAATGATTTGAACTTTCCTCTTATGATCGTTTTTGCCATGTCCCAAAAATCTTGATATGTTGTACTATCATTATCATTTATTTCTATGTATCTCTTGATCTCTCTTTTTATTTCTTCCCTGACCCAGTTATTCTTCAATAGCATGTTGTTTAATTTCCATGTATTTGTGGTTCTTCCTGCTTTCTTTTTGCAGCTGATCTCTAGTTTCAAAGCATTATTATCAGAGAATGTGGTTGTTACGATTTAAACCCTCTTATATTTGTTGAGGCTATCTCTGTGTCCCTATATGTGGTTAATCCTTGGGAATGTTCCATGTGCACTAGAGAAGAATGCATAAGCAGCAGTTTTGGGATGGAAGGCTCTGTAAATGTCAATTATGTCCAGTTGGTCTAATGTGTCATTTAAGGATGCAATTTCCTTATTGATTTTCAATTTGGATGATCTGTCCATATCCGACAGTGGGGTATTTAGGTTCCCTACTACAATAGTGTTTTGGTATGTTTCTCCCTTTAGGTCTGTTAGTAATTGCTTTACATATTTAAGGGTTCCCTGATTGGGAGCATAGATATTAATACGTGTTATGTCTTCTTGGGGCATGATTCTCTTTATCATTATGAAGCGTCCCTCTGTATCTATTTTTACCATTTGTATTTTGATATCTATTTCATTTGATATTAGTACTGCTACTCCCACTTTTCTCTGAATGCCATTTGCTTGGAAAATCATTTTCAACCCTTTCCCTTTGAGTCTATATTTGTCTTTGGAGCTGAGATGTGTCTCCTGGAGGCAGCATATGGTTGGGTTTTGGTTTTTGATCCATTCTGCAACTCTGTGGCTTTTTATTGGTGAGTTCGGTCGGTTTACATTTAGGGTGATTATCGAAATATGAGGTTTTCCTATAGCCATTTTATCTTTTGCTTTCTGGTAGTTTGGTGTTTCCATTGCTCAGGAAACTATTTTTAACATCTCAGAAACATGAGGAGTTTCTGAAGCACAGCCACATTTGGGAAATACTGTATTGCCTCATGGAAGTAAATCTGTAACCTCAGAGAACTTGGCAAACCACTGAAGAGTCTTGATGAAGGGAGTGGCAAGAGAAAATTTTATTTTGTAAATGATCGATGCATATTTTTATATAAAAAACATACAAACCTTTATCAACAATGCTGATTCAGTGCTCATGACTTATTATAGTGCTTCTCAGACTTTTTTACACCTTGGCACACATAGAAAATGTTAAGAATCTGTATAAAATAGTAGGATAAGTAGATGAGGCTACTCGTGACCACACCCAAAGCCTAGATGGGTCACCTTAAATAATAAGTGGATTGCATCATTCCAGTTATAGTTTACCCCATTCACATAGCCCAGTGTGATGTAAAGTACTGTTTGCCTGGGGTCAATGTAAACACTGTGGCAGAGCTGCCCTTGACAGACAACGGTGACTTTAAGGGCATCTGTCATGGATTTACTGTATTCCAGCAGTGACCCTATATAGACAAGACCATACATACACTCATGAATATTATAGTTTTTTGACAGAGAAAGACTTTCAGGTCAATATTGCACAAAGAAATAAATAAGAATTCTTTTAATAACTAAGAAGAAAAAGCAAAGAGTATGAGTATGATGTGGTAGAGGACCTGATTTATGTGAATATAAATCAAGCAAAAATGAGAAGAATGTGCCAGATCCCAGTGAACAGCATTTGTGAAGAACACAGGAGAAGAAAGAATTATTTTCAGTTACCTTCATCTCTGGAACTGTAACCAACACCCACCCACTCAATGTCTCAAGCCAGAAATCAAAGAAGCTTCCTTGAATTCTCCCACTTCTTGACATCTGCAAGCCATGCCGATACTAGGTACTGTTTTGGGACTAGAAAGATATATAAAATTTGGGCCTGCCCTCAGGAAGCTCAGTCTGTGGAGAGGTACAGATATGTCATTTTAGTTAACTCGGTAAGTGCTGTCCATACTCTAATGTTCTCCTATTATTTGTCCTCTTATTAAAGAGGATATCCATTCACCCAGTTGCCCAGGATAAAAACCTGTGCCATGCTCAATTTAATTCTTCTGTTTTCTTTACTCCCGTGTGTGTGTATATACATTGTGTACACACACACACACACATATACACACACATACACACACACATATATATATTAGAAAATCTTGTCAGTTATCTCACCAAAATTTATTCAGGACTCTTTTACTTTTCCCATCCCACTGACATAATTTTCATTCAGTGGTTGTCACTTGACTTAGTTTTGTTCCCCTGCAGGGGACATGTGGCAATATCTGGAGACATTTTTGGTTGCCATAATTGTAGGAGGATTTATTGGCATCTAGTCATCTCTAGTAGAGGTCAAGTTTGCTGTTAAACATCCTGCAATGGACAGTACAGCCTCCTACAGGGAAAAAATCATCTAGCCGAAACATCTATAGTGCTTAGGTTAGAAACCCTGTTCTAATGCAAGCCAGGATTATCTCTTATTTGCACTACTATGACTGCCTCCTAACCAGTCTTCCTGTATCCATTCTCCCCCTACCACCCACACAGTCACCCATCAACTCATTCACCACATAGCAGACACAGTTCATTAACACAGTTCTGACACGTTACCCTCTGCTTAAATTATTAGTGCTTCCCATTTACAACCACAAATGGTGGTGTTCACCATGTCTAGCACCATGTTTGCATATGGCAATAAAAATGCTCAACAGTATGTGAATGGATGAGCAGAGTGATTAACTGGCCACCTTGACTTTTCATTGTTTGTCATTTTGCATAGTCTTAGTAAAATAGAACTAACCGAAGAATCTGCAGGGCTGACATATAATAAATGTTCAATCTATTAGTTGAGTAATTTTCTAATTTACGTAATTACTAGATGACAGAAATCAGATACCAGCTCTCCTTTCCCTGCCCATAAACAAAGTACTCTGTGATAGGTACTGAAATATTAGAGGAAAGAGCAGAGAAACTGAAATACTGTAATAATGCAGTTACCTTTATCTCAAAAGGATTGTCTTCTTTGTTTTTACCTCTATATATACTTTATCCTACTGCTAATATTTCTGTGTTATCTGAACCTTGTCCTCCTCACCTTAGGGTTATCCCACATAATGACAAGCCTTCTTTAAAAAACAGTTTTTAATAAGCCATCATACATTTTATATAACATTGAGAAAAGATATTTCAGTGTTCCCAAATAGAAACCATTGGCGAGTAACAGCATCAGGAATATATATAAAGGAGATGAAAGTAATTTACTATGAGTTCTTTGGGCTATGAAAGTTTTAGAAGATGTTCCCTTGCTCTTAGATAATCTCTTTAATCTGGAGGATAACTTCGATTTACTGTGAGTTTCCTGAATGTTAAACCCTAAAAGAATAACCTGGTGGAACACATAGTCGAACTGGGCAAAACTTATAATCTGATGCAGTCTCTTCCGCTTGGGCAGATCAATTCACTTTTAGGTCGCAGTTTCTGCACTTATAAAATGGTGTTGTAATCACAAAGAATTCTAGCTTGAATTCTATCATCTTGTTTTGACAAATTTTCACCATTTCTCCTCCTAGGATATGCAGTTGTGATACATATTATAATGTTTGACATACAAGGCAGAGGTCTTCTATAGAAGCTGGTGGCCAAATATCGAGACTATTACTTTATACTTAATGCAGCAGGTCACAGACACAAGTGTTTGTATATATTTTTGTTTGGCCTTCCTTTTTTGAGAAAGAAGCTCAAAGTGATTTTTAATCATATCTCTACTGCATTCTATATATCTTTCCTTTGTTCACTTAGAAAGTAACTATATAGGAACAGTATAGAAAGTTTATATTATATACTGAATTGTCCCAATTAAGATTTTGCTGGGAAGAGTTATTTGATATTTACTCTTTGGTGGGCTGGGTTTTCTCCATTCACATAGCTGCTTCTCTCCACCCAATCCTGGATTGGGTGTATAGAATAGTTGCTCCCATGGCTACCCAATCTTAATCATGTTTCTAATTCTGTCAAAATGCATTCCTAATGAGTTGGAGCATCATGTGGCCAAGTGGCCTTTAGCTTGTAGAAAAGGTTTCAAATCCTGGCTTGAAAAACAACTCTAAATGCAAAATCCGCATTAGTATATTCCTTTACTCTATTTTTTTCTCACGTCTAGATGGTCCCTTATATCAAGGGTCCCCAACCCCCAGGCCACAGACCAATACTTGTCCATGGCCTATTAGGAACCGGGTTTCATAGCAGGAAGTGAGCAAAGGTCAAGGGAGCAAAGCTTCACAATATTTGAAGCCACTTCCCAGCACTATCATCTCCACCTCAGGTCATCAGGCTGTTAGAGGTCATCAGGCTGTTAGATTCTCTTAGGAGCACTGGTCCCTGGTTTTGGAAAGGTTGGGGACCACTGCCTTATATGAAATGGTCTTTCACTTTAAACAATAAAACATAGCTTTAAAATAAAAGATAGGCATCCAGTATTTCAATTAAAGTCATCATTGATTATTGTATTCCTTTGGACCCATCATTGGTCTTTAATCAATTAGAATAGAAACTTACAGCTTAAGGCAAATGGTGGAGAGGGGATGGAGGACTATGCTGCTTATAAAATTTCTTTACTCTTGAATTAAGAACAAAGATATTTGGAAAAGGAGAGTTATGGCATTTAATTTTATAGGCGACACTCTCCTAGAACTCATACCTCTATTCCCATATAAAAGATGGGGGTGTAGGAGCAAAAAAATACCTTTCCTTCCACCTTCTAAATTCTGCTAGCTGGGTTTAATAATCAAATTAACAAAGACTGGTCAACAGAAGAAAATCAAAATTTTAATACATGCACATGGAGAATTCACATAAGCATTTAAATTCCAAAGAGTGGAGTAAAATTTGGTATATGTCATTTTGTACAAAAGAGAAAGGGGGGAAGTGGTCTGAGATTTTAGAGATGACAGTGGGTATTATGCGCAGTCCTTGTCAAAGTACCAATGGCATTTTTCACAGAACTAGAACAAATAGTCCTAAAATTTATATGGAATCACAAAAGACCCTGAATAGCCAAAACAGTCTTGAGAAAGAACGAAGTTGGAGGTATCACACTACATGTAATCAACCTATCATTTAAGACTATTATAATCAAACCAGCATGGTACTGGCATAAAAACACACATAGATCAATGAAACAGAATAGGAAGCCCAGAAATAAACCCACATCTCTATGGTCAATTAATCTATGACAAAGGAGGGATGAATATACAGTGTGTTAAAGACAGTTTATTTAATAAACGGTGTTCAGAAAACTGGACAAATACACGCAAAAAAACCCCCCAAAACTGGCCACCTTCTTACATCATATACAAGAATATACTCGAATGTCTTTATAAAAGATATTTATAAAACTCCTAGAAGAAAATCTAGTAAAATCTCTGACATTACTCTGTAATATTTTTTTGGACATATCTTGTTAGGCAAGGGAAGCAAAAGAAGAAATAAATGGGACTATCCCAAACTAAAAAGTTTTGCACAGCAAAGGAAACCATCAACAAAACAAAAAGACTACCAAATGGTAAAAATATTCACCAATGATAGATCTGATAAGAGGTTAATATCCAAAATTTATAAATAACTCAGACAACTCAACCCCCCAAAAAATAATAATTGAAAAAGAGGCAGAAGACATACAGATGGATAATAAACATGTGAAAAGATGCTTACCATCACTAATCATCAGAGAAATAAAAATAATAACCACAATGAGATATCACCTCACCCTGGTCAGAATGGCCATCATCGCTAGGACAAAGATTAACAAGTGTCAGAGGGATTTTGGAGAAAAGGGAACTATACACCATTGGTGGAATTGCAAATTGGTGCAGCCACTATGAAAACAATATGGAGGTTCCTCAAAAATTTAAGAATGGATCTACCTTTTGACCCAACAATTGCACTTCTGGGTATTTATCCAAAGAAATCCAAAACCCTAATTCAAAAAGATATATGCATCTCTCTGCTCATTGCCATGTTATTTACAATAGCCAAGTATGAAAGCAACCTAAGTGCCCATCAATAGATGATGGGTAAAGAAAAGATGGTATATACAATGGAATATTACTTGGCTATAAAAAATAATGAAATCTTACCATTTGCAACAACATGGATGGACCGTGGAGGGTATTATGCTAAGTGAAATAAGTCAGACAGAAAAAGACAAATATTATATGTCTGATCTCACATGTGAAATCTAAAGAACGATAGTAGCAGCAGCAAAACCAAACAGACTTATAGAGAATAAACCGATGTTTGCCAGACTGGAAGGGGGTTGGAGGGTGGGTGACAAAGGTAAAGAGATTAAGAAGTACAAGTTGGTAGTTACAGAATAGTCATGGAGATGTAAAGTGCAGCATAAGAAATATAGTCAATAATATTGTAATGAATATGTATAGTGCCAGGTGGGTACCAGACTAATCGGGGGATCACTTTACAAATTACAAATGTCTAACCTCTGTGCTTTACACCTGAAACTAATAGAATATTGAATGTCAACTGTAATTGAAAAAGAAAAAAGCGACAGTGGGTTGTTTGCAATTGCGGAGAAGTAGACCATATATGACAGGTAAATTTTTGCTAGGCAGCCCAGAAACAATGAGGCATGGAGGGGTGGATCTAGTAAACAGGCTCCCACTTGATGCTCTCCCCTCTACCATACTCAATTCAGGTTAAGCTGCTAAAGTGAGCATCCTGAGATTTCCTTCTTGGAATAAGTCTTTCCCTCTGAATATCTTTGCAGCAAAGACTCAAAGATTCTTTTTGTAGTCTTTTGTTTCTTAATAACTAGCTTAAAACCAATAGCCCAAAAAGCAGCTTTAGGATCGCAAAACTTTGGTCTCCTTCAGGGCATATTCAAAATTGTAATAAAGATAGCAAAAAAAATTCTGAATGGGATGGCTTATTTAACCTTTATTTGTAATTTTAGATTTTTTTTAATTACTAGATATCTCTCTCAATTTACAACTT